>NC_056739.1:717597060-717614560 GCF_019279795.1 Protopterus annectens
CTTCCACAGTTTTCTGGTATCCTGGGCCATTTCTGATGTACTGCACATGCATAATGGTCATGTTCCCACAATTATGCAGTACATCAGTGCTGTGCAGAGCTAGCAATGGAGATGGGGAGATCTCATTTGCTTTTTTTTTACATATTTTGGTATGTTATACACGTTGATGAACTTGTATAACATAGTGAGATATATTAAAAAGGCAATGGAGATCTTCCTTTCTCTGTTGACAGGAAGATCTCCATTACATTTTTTATGATATCTTGCTATGTTATGAGTTCTTCGACTTGTAACACATAGCGAGATATGTTTGTAAGTACAATGGAAATCTTCATTTCCCCATTGCTATCTCTGCAAACTGGAAATACAAACAAGTGGTATACAAATGGAAATAGTCCAGGCATCCAGACCTTTTTCCATTTGCATACTCTCAGATTTACAATTGGCACTCTGTTTGGCCTGGCCAATTAGCACACTCACGTATGTTAATGGCCAGTCATTGTGTAATATAACATAAATATTTACATACACATTTATACTTTTACATTTACCTTCCATGACATCTCCCTATGTGCTTTCATTACATTATATTTCTGTGTGACTATACTGTATGGGGCACGTGTGTTTATAATGGGGATTAACATCTTTGCTACACTGACATCTCACTTTTGGAACTACTACTCCATTGTGGTTGGCAAAAACTAATGTTTACTAAAATAAGTTTAATACTACTTTCACATGATAAAATAAATTGCCTGTCTTGGGACTCAAGCCCAAAACACATGGATATAAAAGCTATTATTCTAACCACTACACTATCATGGCTTAGACATTCATTTTATCTATATTCATTTACCTCCTATGGGATGTTTAAGCTGTAATATATACACCCACTTAGCTACACTTAAACATCCCTTACGGCATTATAAACAGGGATATATTATTATTATTATTATTATTATTATTATTATTATTATTATTAATATTATTATGACCATTATTATTATTATTATTATTATTATTATTATTATTGTTCTTTTCTGTAGGTTATGGAGGTGTGCATTGTGGTGTTGTGACAACTACTTAGGACTGTGTTTGTGACATATTGCAATGATCGGGCTTTCAAGGTTCCGTGCGTGTTTCATGCTGATGCATGACATGTTCAGTATGTGCTTTATTTCTTTTGTGGTGCTGGGGTTGTGTTTGTGTACACTTGGGGGATTTCTCCCCTATTATGTGTGCATTTGCACACATTACCTTCTTCTGCAGACTGCATAGGTTCATAGGTAGGTACTAGGCTATCGGCCCAAGGGCCTACGTATGCCTAGCCAAGAAGGTTCCCTGGCTTACACCACCCAAGAAAGTTATTTTTCTGTGTCACTGTCGAGCAGAGACACAGAAGTGATCCCTGGGGTGTATTTCCTATTTCCTATCCACACATCAGGATTTTTCTTGAAGAGTGCTAATGAAGAACTTTGCTTGACATAGATTGGTAGCCTGTTCCAGAGTATGGGAAGTCTCTGGGACAGGAATCTATCCCTCCAGCATGTCCTGTTTATTGTGGTGACAAGGTTTAGTTCCTTAGAGCATGTAGCTCAGAGGGATTAGGATTTCTTTAGGTGTAGTATGTCCAACAGCTCTGGGTTTGATATAGCTTTATATGTTAGGCAGAGATCACCTCGGAGTAGGCGATATGCTATGGAGTAAAGCTGGAGTTTTTTGAGACAGAAGTGCCATATGGCACTTTAGCAATACAGGGGGTGTGTCACAGAGGCTGTGACACACCCCATGTATTGCTTTCCTACTGCTGCTTTGCTTTCAGTGTCTACAGACACCAAAATGCTTCTATTTTACATTTCCGCGGACACTGAAATACTGGTATAATATTAGAGCTAAACTCTAATATTATGCCAGTACAGGTTCGGAAGTGGTGTACAGCACTTTCTGAGTGCAGGGGTCGTATTTACTGTCTGTCCACTGCACGGACATGCCCCCTGTGCTCAAAGAGAGAACTGTGTCTTTTTTAGAGCACGGCAGTGTGCCTTCATACACATGCATGGCACGCTGCCATGCTGCATGGGAATGGTCCCTTCCATGCAAGAACAAGCTATTCTTGCACGGATGTTTGCTGAATCCTGACGACTGTCAAAGTTGAGGAATCCACCTCCACCAGTATACCAGTTACCAGTGGAGTACCACAAGGATCTGTGGTGGGCCCTCTACTGTTTGGAAACTATTTCTCTGAAGTCCAGGCAAAGGTAGATGGCCTGTCGCTTACCAAGTTTACAGACGACTGTCAACTGGGCTCAGTCATATAGAGTCCCCCAACAATGTTAACATATTACAGGAAGGCCTAACACAGACAAATCATTGGTGCCAAACTCGTGGACTGAAACTTAATGCATGAAAATGCCTCATTGTCCCCTTTGGCAAAAAAGTAGCCTTGCTAATTATGTTATACATCGCACTCCTCTAAGTTCTAAGTCACTGGTGCGAGACTTGAAAACACAGGTTGATAGCGATCTAAACTTCAATCACTATGTGTCCATAGTGGTAAGACACACATTCTACATTACAATGAAGAAATTAAGCAGCCTAGAACAGTGTGTAAATCACTAAAGCAAAAAATCTCTATATAAAAAAAGTGAAGCTGTAAATGGCAGCAAATAGCAACTACTTTAATAAAAAATAGGTAAGCACTTTCACAGAGTATCTCTGCTTTATCAGACCATAAAAATAAAATCTTCACATTATACTTAAATACAATACTATTACTTCAAAGAAACCAATAAAAATCTTTCTAACAGATCAAGTGATTTTATTAAAATTCTAATGAGGTAATCTGGATTTTAAAGCCGGTCTTAAAGAGACCTTACCATTAAGTCCACAGGCTTTATCAGCTTGCAGATACAAAATCCAGTATTGCTCTCTGCTTACAGTTCTATTAATCATATCACCTGGTTGTCCACTCTCTTGTACCTTTTCTATAACTTTAAAGCTAAATTCATGTTGTTCTCCTTTTTCTATAATATGTTTGGCAAGAGAATTTTTTTTATTCTGCTGTCTCATATCCCTAACATGCTCTCTCATACATTCCATAAGGGATTGATCCATCTTGCCAACATAAAATTTCTTGCATAACATACATAGTGCTAAATAGACTAGATATCCAGACATACAAGTAGCTTCTACTCTAAAATAATATACCTTATTCATATCAGGGTGCACAAATGTAGTATCATTGTCAATAAATTGACAAAAGTTACATTTACCACATGGGTATGTACCTATAAACTACAGCTCATTAAGGTTCCCATAATTATAACAAAGCATCCTTTTAAAATTTTTTTTTATTTTTAAACCTAAATTTTGGTCTAGTTCCTATTAAGCTATTTAACTATTTACTTGGTCATCAGAAGTAAGTATGTGCCAGTTCTTATTGATAATATTACAAATGGAACCTATATTGCTAGAGTAACTCAGGGAAATAGGTAATCCCTTCCTCTCATATCATCTATCATATTCAAGAGTGGGCTTGACATATCCATCTGAAAAGTATTGCTTAGCTCTATTCATTCTTAGTTCATCTAGATCACTCATCCCTTCTTCTACTTCTGATTATTTGTATCCTTTCTCCAGAAGTTCCTCTTTCCATCTATAAATATCTGTTCTAAACATTGCATAATTGTTGTTTAATATAGATGTTCTCATCACCTGTTCCCTAACTATATCCTTATATATATGAGGGGGGGGGGGGATGTAGACTATGTCTATGTTATGTATGGTTCATATAACAAGCTTTTTTAAATGTAGTAGTTTTAATACCATATAAGCCCTCTCTCTCTAGTTTCACATTAAAAAAAATCTATGTTATCTAATGACACCTTGACTGTAAACTTAAGAAAAGAAGTGGAACTATGTAAATATTTAATAAAATTGTCTAGCTCTCCACGCCGACCATCCCATAAGAGAAATATATCATCCACAAATCTATGGTAAAAAGCAATATAGGGAACACATCTATTCCCTCTATGCTCTTGATTAATCCCCCATTGAGCCATCACACTGGTGGTAATTCTATACTTTTATGTATTTTAGGTGACCCTGTAAAATCAGACTAAGGGGGTACCCTCCTTTATCTGCTGTATTTAATACTGATATTTATAAAAGGGAGACAAGGTTCTATAACATGACTACAGATGAATCACAGGCCTTAAAAATACTTTGTAGAGATACAACTATATCTATAAAACCAGCAGATAAAGGAGGAGCTTTGGTCCTTATGGAGATAGATTTTTACAATTCATCTATTTTAGAAATGTTACAAGATTCTGATACATATGATATTATAATGTTAAATGATGTGAATAATATACCTTATTCATATCAGGGTGCACAAATGTAGCAACCTTATATGACTGTTTACTTAACAATGCCATTATGTACGAGTTATACAAATATTGTTTGGTGGATAACCCCCTTAGTCCAATTTCATCCGACTTGAGCTGTGGTGTTTGCCTTAAATGCAGAGTTCTGCAATCTGTGTACTTAGATAAGGAGAGGTTCTGTTCCCACTGCAGTTATTCACTGTGTGTGTGTGTGTGTATGTGTGTGTGTGTGTGTGTGTGTGTGTGTGTGTGTGTGTGTGTGTGTGTGTGTGCGTGTGCGTGTGTGTGTGTGTGTGTATGCGTATGCGTGCGCACTTGCTTGACATTACAGAGAGCCTTTTACACCAGCATGTGGGACACTGTTATTACCATATTCTCCTCACCAGACACTGCTGATATCATCAACTATACCTGATTTGTGGATGTTCACTATTCCCACTAAGGCAGGATCAGAGACTGTCCTGGAGGCCTGGCAGAAGTCACCTCATCCTATACAATACAGATTACAGTGACATGGATTTCAGTCTATCCACAGACATCACAGCATGGTTTGTAGGCACTGTGTTTTCTTGGTGAGTAATCACTATAGTCTCTCCAGCTGCTGCATGTGTCTGGTGAGGTACATGCAAATGAGAGCATTATACTTTAGGTTCATAGGTTCATAGGATGATACAAGGCTATTGGCCCAGAGGCCCTTATAAGCATAGCCAAGAATTTCGGCCATATTCCTCAACATCAGCACCTGTTTCCCCTGTCCAGCAGGGACACAGGTGGGATTCCAGGGGTGTATTTTCTGTTTCCTGTCCAGTTGTCCAGGTTCCTCTTAAAGAGGGCTAGAGAGGTACTCTGCTTGACATGGAGAGAGAGAGAGAGAGAGAGTGCATTCCATAGATGGGAGAGTCTTTGGGACACAAATCTTTCCTGACAACAAGTTCTATTAATGTCACAGACCAGGTTAAGGCCTTGCATGCAGGTTGCATGAGTGGACAGATATGCAGCAACTCCATCAAGGCTGGGTTTGAAATGGCCTTTTATGCCAGACCCAGGTCACCTCTGAGCAGTCTGTATGAGACTGAGTAGAGGGACAGAGATCTTAGCCTATCTGTATAGGATAGATGTTTGAAACCCTGGATTTTCCTGGTCAGGGACCTCTGTGGTCTCTCCAACTGCTGCATGTGCTTGGCAAGGTACATGCCAAAGGGGGCATTGTACTCGATAATGGGTCTGATAAGGGAGGAGTACAGGGATGTTATGATCTCCTTGTTCCTGTCTGAAATACCCTTATTTATGAGGTGGGCCATGTAGAAAGCCTTCTGTATGATGGAGGCCACGTGGTGGTCAAAAGTCAGGTTGCTATCAACCTGGGTGCCCAAGTCCCTCATGACTGATTGCATGCTTAGTACATTGTTATTAATGTGATAAATAGTGGGGATGACATTTTTCCCAAAAGGATTAATGATGCATTTCTTGGCATTCAGTTTGAGGCCATGGTTCTGGCACCAGTCATTAGTTTGGGTAAGGTCCTCCTGGAGAATGTTCACATCACTAGGGGAATTTAAGACAGCACCCAGCTTGTAGTCATCTGCAAACTTGGTCAGCCACAAATCACTGGTTTTGGCTTGCACCTCAGAAAAGTATATCCCAAACAGTAGAGGCCCCAAGACTGATTCTTTGGGTATACAGCTCATTACGGGTCTACTACTAGATGTGGCTTTCCCTACTTTGACCTAGTGGGTTCTATCAGTGAGCCAGTTAGCTACCCATCTAGCACCATATGGGTTGATGCCTAGCTGGGAGTGTTTATCTATTATGCCCAAGTGGGGAATAGTGTCAAAGGCTTTGGCTAGATCAAGGTAGGTGGTGTGTACTGCCTTCCCCTCATCCATGGCTTTGGTGACTGTTTTGAAGAAGTTGACCAAGTTTAACAGGCATGATCTCCCATTGACAAAACCAAACTGTGTTGGGTCAAGCATTTGGAGGTTGCCAATGTCCTTGTTTATAAGGTTCATGATAATGCATTCCATGGCCTTGCAGATCAGGCTAGTTAGGCTGATGGGCCTATAATTGCCTGGGTAAATGGACTCTCCACCTTTGTGCAGAGGGATAACAGTGGCTATCCTCCATTCAGCTGGGATGAAGCTGGTGATCAGGCTTTGGTTGAATAGGGTGTCTAATGGAGCTGAGAGCTCATGCCTGAGTTCATGTAGGATACGGCCAGGGATGCTATCGGGTCCCATGAAGACTGTATTTTTTCCTTTGAGAGGGCATTAAGGACCTGCTCCCTGGTGATGAGTGGAGGGGGGCAGGTGCTGGGGATGTCCTGGCTTACTGATGTGGGGACATGGGGGTGAAGTTTTCACTGAACCTGTCTGCCAGCAGGTTGGCTACATCTATGGCATTTGTATATGTGGTGTTATTGACCACTGATTTAGAGCAGATTTAGTTGTTGCCTTTGAGATTGCAGACATATGTGAAGCGGGTCTTGTGATTGTCCTTGGTGGATGTAGCCAATTTGGACTCAAAGTTAGCCTTAGGGGATTTCACCAGTGATCTTATTTGCTTGTTCAGACAAATGAGAGATTGCTTCCAACATGGCACCTGGTCCTTTTTGGCCCTGGACAGCAATTGTTTCCTTTTATTATAGAGTTTGTTTATTGCTGCTGTCCACCAGACAGGTTTACTCTTCTTTGAGGAAGATGATTTGGTCCTGTCAGGTATTGCTGAATCCATACAACTATGTAGCTGCTCATATAGTTTTTTGGTGTAGGCTTGGACATTATTCCTAGTTCCAACTGAAGGGACAGTGGCTGTGAAGCTGCATATACCTGCTCTAAGGAGACTGTAGTCAGCTTTGGAAATTTTATTTCATTTGACCCTGACAAGGGGGGGGGGGGGGTCAGAGGAGATGGTGACTTCAAAAGTGATCACTTTATGGTCGGATCTTACCAAGGAGGATGACACCATAGGAGTGCTACAGTGGCTACTCATGTTGATTAGGACCAGGCCAGGATATTTTCACCTCTCATAAGGTTGTCAACCAGCTGATCCAATGTATTGGCATTGACAAAGTCAAGGAATCTCTGGGCATTCATGATTGGGCTAGAGTATGTCTTCCACTGTAGGATTGTGTAGTTAATGTCACCCAGGATCAGCATAGAGGGTTGAATCTTGATGGATTCAAGTAAGTCCAGATAGGTGGAGTTGGTATCCTGAGTCATGGTTGGGGGTCTGTAGCTAGCTATTAATTGAATAGGTAAATGAAAAACACTCCTGTAAACGGACTCCAGCACCCAGAAACACAGACAAAAATGAAGGTTCCACTCTGCAATTTATTAATAATAACGTGCAGCAAATAATCCCTTAAAAACAATCCACCATACTGATGTAGTAGTGCATAAAACCAATGAGATAAAGACAATTTGTAGCTTAAATATTCCATACAAAAGATAAGGTAAGCACTTTCGTCTGATCAAGTCACAGACTTTTTCAAAACCATGGAAATGCATTGCATCATGGTTTAAATAACTGTAATTTCTTAGCTCAATTAACATTTTAAAGTAACAGGTTAAAAATGCAAGTTAGAATTAATAAAATAATACACTTAGTGTATAATTCTTCTAAATTGCTTATTAAAAATGATTCAAAAACTACTTTTTATAACTTAAGCGGCTTTGGTTCAGTACAGTCATCAAGGATAAGTGGTCATTGATGATACCAGGTGGTTGGTTGGCGTTTAATGACAGTTGCCCCATCAGTTCCCTTCTTCCTATTTTGTTACAACAATCTCCCCTCTCACTGTATCTAATCACTTCTAAAATCCCAAACTTTTATCCTATGAAATTAATACATTTCTGTGCATGTCTATATAAAGCATTGTTGTTATTATGGGTTTCCATTGCGTATAAGTATTTGTAAATCCTTTTTCTCAGGGGTCTTTCTGTTTTTCCTATGTAAAAGATATTACACCCCTGACAAACACTCATGTAAACCAAACCCTTAGTTTGACAATTCCCCCCTGACAAATGTAATCTCTGCGGGGCGTCCCCCTATCCATATCTCCGTACTTTCCAAAATGTGTGAACACTGGTTACATCTGCCACATCTCTTAGTTCCCCTTTTTTCAACCGTGTCTAAAAGGGGATGTTAAAACAGGTGTTTCATGTTGTGTCCGAACTTGTATGAGAATAATTGTCCTTTACTCATGGAATGGATCAGATCACCTTCCAAGATAACCCAGTTTTTGTTAAGGATACCCGTACCTTGTGACCAAAGGAGCCATAGTGTGTAACCATAGAATAAGAATGAGTACTACTGGTCACCAGAGAGAATTGCTTTTGACCCAATTGGGGTAACCCCAACAAAGGGGTATATCTAGTACCCCATCCATTCAGGATGTCAATACCCAATTCACAGACCCAGTCCTCTGGGTAACCCCTGTCAGTGAACATTTGTATTAAGTGGCCTAATTCCCTATTCAAACTATATTGGGTTGAACACATTCTGGCCCCCCTGATCATTTGTCCTCTCACTAGGTTCTTTTTAAGATAGAAAGGATGATATGATGGCTATTGTAACTTAAAAAAACTGTTTGAATATGTCAGTTTGTGGTATACTTGGATGTAAATGTGTTCATGTATGTATCCTTGGTAATGTTGACATCTAAATAATAGTAGTGGAATCGTATGTGTGTGTGAATTTAAAGTAGTCACATACACTGTTGATATAATCAATAAAATTGTCAGCTACTGAAGCATGCTCCTTCCACAAAATAAAACCATCATCCAGGTATCGCAAGTACAATACCCAATGACTTACGAAGTCTGATTCAAAGGTAAAACATTTTTCACACATGGTCATAACCAGGTTTGCATACATCGGGGCACAACCTGACCCCATGGCAACCCCTTTTGATTACCTGTAATACTCTTCCTCAAAAACTAAATAATTGTTATTGAGGACTAATTCCATTAATTCCATAACTGAGTTAATCATATTGGCATTCAAATCAGTATATTCCAATAAGGCCACTTGGAATAATTCAAGTCCAATGTCATGGGGAATTGAACCAAACAAGTCTACTACGTCAATAGTTGAAAACCCTGTGGTCTCCTCCAAAAATTAATTTTGTATCCAAGACAAAAAGTCCCAGGAGTCAAAAAATATGTGATCAATACTAGACAATGTGTCCTTGAGTAGTTGGTCAATAAACACTCCTAACAAATATGTGGAGCTATTATGTGCTACCACAATAAGTCTATAAGGGGGGGGGTGTAGCACATTTTTATGTACTTTAGGTGTACCAAAGACAGTTGGGATGTAAGGATATTTATTCTGCAGGAAGTTGTACAACTCTTCATGAATCACCCCCTGTAACAAACAGTCTACCAAAAACAACTGTAGCTGTCTATGGGAAATATTGATTTCATTTAAAGAGGCTACCTCATATTTGTCCATGTCCTGTAGCATGTTAAATTGAATAGGTTTTTTGTCAACAGTTAACTCCACTTGGAGTGTCTCCTATGCATCATACCATTTGACCAGCCTGGAGGTGTGTATATCTTTGATAAATATTGAAATTCCACCTCCTTTGGTTTTGTAGCCCTCCGTTTGGGGTCTGAAAGTATGGAAGGATGAGTAACCTGATAAGGTTGAGGTACTCTCCACAGCTTTGAACCAAGTTTCAGTGACTGCACAAATGTCAGCATTCTCCAGGACAAGGAATGCTTGCAATGAGTGCAGTTTCATGTTAAGACTCCTAGCATTTAGCAGGATGACCTTTAAATTTAGTTTATAAGAATTTTTCATGTTGGTAATTTTGCACTCATGACTTTGCCAAATAAAGCACTATGGGGGAGGCAAGAGGCTTTGCCAGAAGCCTAAAGCCCAGGGGAGACAGATGAAAGCCATCTCTGGCAAAGCATCATGGTCTGTCAATCATGTCCTCCCAGGCTGTCAGGTACTGGATCCCCTTGGAATGACACCAGAAACTAAGCCAATTGTTAAAGTCAGTCCTTTTCTGTTTGTAATGAGGTATCATTCTGGGTAATGGTAGGATGCTGCTTAAGGCTAGGGACATACCTGCCTGGGACACATATTCAGTGAACTCAATCATGTCTCTCTTTATATAGTCCATAGGGGTATGTCTCAAGTCATTCATACCAACATGGACTATGACAGAGTCACAACAGTACCTGTTGTTAAGAGACTTGAGTTCATGCGTCATATGACAGATTATAGTACCTGAAAAGCAATTTACTGTGACTTTCTCCTTGTCTAGCCTGGTGAGGGGCACATCTGTGTGTCTTATGATAGAGTCTCCTATGACTAGAATGTTGGGTTTGTGGTTGGGCCTTAGAGGCTGTGAGACACAGATGTGTGTACTATGTGTGATGCTTGGTGGGCTGTGATGTGCATGTGTGATTTTGCTTCGGAGGTCTCTTTTGTTTAGGTATGTTTTTGTTGAGAGCCCCCGCATATGTAAGAGTGTGTTGTACAGCTATGGGTGGTGTTAGAGGTGTGGTGTTTGCAGTGTTTGTGCCGACAACCTTCTCAGTGCCAGATGTACTGCCTTGTGACTGAGACAGCAAGGATTCTAGGTTCTAAATGGGATTGCATCTCTCACATATTGTGTTACTAGGTGGTAGTAGTAGAGGGTTGTCTGAGTACATAAGGCAGTTGCTACACTGTCTCAGGGTGCCTATATCAACCAGATTAGCAGGAGAAACCATAGGAAATTGTCCATCTGTGGTTATCAGAATCTGTGGAAGAGAGGTCAGGAATAGTAGAGTGGGTACTATCTGAGGAGAGTACCTATAGGTGTGAGTAGGGCTGGATAAAATCAATACAGTAACTACAGGTGAGGGCCTCACTCACACCTGAGTGCTGGTAAGGGAAAAAACACAACTGATATACCTCACAAAGGGTTAAAAACAGCACAGTGGCAGTGAGCAAGGGGTAAACAAGCACAAACCCCATGCAAATGCTGAGTTTAAATACCACAAAAATGAAAGTAAAATAGAAACACTGGAACTGACCAATCAACCCTTGTCCCTGAGGTCTTAGCTCAACACCCTATGCCAGATCAATTCCAACTAGTTCACTTACTACCACTAAGTGCAGGCAGGCTCTGGCCAACTCAAGATGGTGTATCAGGAAACACAGGAATCTGAATACAGCAAAACCTGTAACAAGACTGTGCTAAATATATTTAAATTCTGTTTAGGTCAATTTAACACAGGAGAACAGATACACACTCAAATATAACAGTAGCAACACGAGCAAACTGATTTAAACAAATTAGCCAATTAACCAATAAAAAAGCTCAAAACTGAGCCCTGTTCCAGCAGTCTTCAATCAGACAAGTTCTAACTGCACACTCTGAGGGGAACCCTCTCCAAAAAGATGGCCTGGATTAGTGCTCAAGTTATACAAACAAAGCTAGATTCAGCAGGTCTAAATCTAGTCTATGCTACAGCAAACAAGGCTCGCCAATTTGAGAAAGCAACAGTTCAAATAAGCAGGCATAATGAGCCTTTAACCAGCAATTCCCAGATCAGAAGGGCAGAATCTTCTCTGTGCTCCCACAAGAGTGGAGGCCATAAACCTTCTTAATGTAAAATAACTGGCCTGAAGCCCAAGTGCTTAAACCAGAACTAAGAGACTTAACAGACACTACGCCTTCAAACAGCAACTTCCAACTTAGAAGGATGTAAGCTACCTCTCCTGTCACAAGAGTGCAGACCACAAACCTTCTGAATGCAAAACCACTGGACTGAAGCCCAAGTGCTTAAACCAAAAGGCTTAGAATAACAGTTACAATTTACTCAGGCTACTAACAAGCAATAATAAATGCAGCAGAATAAATGCAATTGAGTACTTTTAAGAACAGGCAGTAAATGCAAAATAAAGTAATAAAGTAGGAAGAAACACAAATACAGTAAAAACAGATGAATAAAGTACAATTTTTTTCAGGCTAAGTGGGAAGGGATTAAACATGATAATTTAAGGTTGAGAAACTAAGGGGGTGGGTCTTACCAAATGATCTCTCTTTACTCAGTAGAATAAGCTGATGAGATGGGACTGTGAGTAGTGTCCAAAATGAGATTTATAGTAGGGGTGTGCAACTCAAAAGCCACCAAATTTAAGAACACAACAAGGACTGGGGGGGGGGGTGGAAGGGGGACTCAATTCCAACAAAACAGAAAACTTAAAACAAAACAAATGTAATACTAGAATAAGATACAAAATAGAAGTGATCAGGCCTGAAATAAAGAGCTTCAAATCAAAATTAAATGCAAAGGTGAGTGATACTCAGAGCAATACAGACCTCACAAACACTTCAGCTAACTACAGATATTTCTAAATAAAAGAACAATGCTGTTTCTCAGCTCCTCCCACTAATTAGCTGATGCTATTCACAGTTTGCAAAGGAATACTTTGGTAACTTTTTTAACTGACCCTAGCCAAGAACTCTTAAAACTCCAACAGAACAGAAAACATAAAACAAAACTAATGTAATACTAGAATAAGATACATAATAGAAGTGATCAAACCTTAAATAAAGAGCTTCAGTTCAAAATTAAATGCAGAGATGATTGATACTCAGAGCAATGCACACCAAACATACATCAGTATTCTGATGAGGTTCAAGTACAGTGCTGTAATATAATCCTGAGACTGGAATACAACGGCGTGACTTATGACGTGTGCAACATAGGCTTTCAATACCAGTGTGTGCACTTGGTGGTCAAAGTTCAGATTTCTATGTATCTGTGTCCCCAGTGCTTTCATTACTGGGTTTCGGTATAGCAGGACTGTTGTCAATGCTGTAATTAGCAGGGAATTCCATTTTGCAGAAGGACAAAATAAAGACACATTTTTGCATTTATTTGTAGACCGTGTGGCTTTGTCACCAATCATTTGTCTGTGTTAGCCCATCCTGTAGTATATCATCACAGGTAGACTCAATGATTGCACCCAATGTGCAAGAATCAGCAAACATGGTAAGCCAAAGGCTGTATACTTTATCCTGAACTGTCAAGAAATATCTTCCAAACAGCAAAGAACCAAGCACAGATCCCTGGGCTATGCTGATGGTGACAGCTCTACTGGTACAAGTTGATTCACCAACTTTCATAGTATGTGTTCTGTCAGGGAGCTAATTTGTTACCCATCTAATGATGTAAGGTTTAATCCCCAGCTGGTAGAGTTTCTCAATGATACCTGCATGGAGGATTGTGTTCAAACCCTAGGCCAGTTGAGGATAGCCAGTATGCACTGTCTTACCTTCATCCAGGCCTATCACATAGTATCAATGGGCTGTGACAACATCACAGATCTCCTATCACATGACACATCACATACACCTTCCTGACATGGTTGGATACACACTTCAACACATCCTCCACATAGACTATGTTCCTGTAGAAATGTGTACATCAACATGGATCTGTTTGAGTTGGCAGGGCACAGTACCCAATGCATGCATTTATAGACACACCCTGACTCTCCTCATCTGTGAGGTAGAGCAACATGTCATCATGGACCCTCTCTAAATGGACACTAGTGATATCCCAGCTGAGTGCAACAGACCTATATGAGCTGTTAATGCTATATCATGTCTGTTACATCTGTTAGATGTCCTCAAAGAGGTCATCGAGGGTATGCATGATGACAACACTATCATCCTTTTCATCTTGACAAGTCCAAGGCATTTGACACAAATCCACACTGAGGTATTCACTCAACACTTTCAGATATGGCCATATACACCTATATCACCAAGAGGATAAACCATTGTATCACATACATGGCATCTAAAGATGAAATATGTGAAGTGACTTATATAGTAGTAAAACAGAGCAATCCAGAGCCACGAGATGTACTAAAACTTAAAATTTAATTGCAAGCAAAAACGTTGACATATACTATGCTTCTTCAGGTAAAACAGTTTATTAAATAACTTCTTACCTGTTCCACAGACCTTTTTCAACCACAAGGGTAAATGATATAACTGTAGACATTTTAGAGTAGGTAAATAACCAGCAAGATTTTAGACGGTGAGAGGAAACTGGAAAACCAAAAAATAAACAAGCAAACATACACAAACAAACCTACTCCGTCTTCCTAAAACACTATGTAACATATGTAATATAACTTAGGCGATTAACATAGCCAAGTATAATCAAAGAAAAACTCTAACATAAAAAATGGCTAAATGGAATAAAACAATAAAACCATCCCCTGGATTCATGAAGCTCCGTGCAAGAATAAGGCTATTCTTGCACAGAGTGGTTTGTGTCTGTTTAGGATAGCAGAGCACCTTGCATATGCATGAAGGTGCACTGCTATCTAAACTAAACAGACATAAATGAGGAACGAGCACAGGGGGCATGTGTCAGCAGTGCCTGCACCTGACACATGCCCCCTTTGCTCTGAAAATGCTGTACAGCACTTTCTGACACAGATGAGTGTCAAATTATATAATATTAGAGCATGGCTATAATATTATATAATACACGAGAGTCTGCAGACACTGAAATGTAAACAGCTAACAGTTCAGTGTCCACGGACACTGAAAAAAAATAAAAACTACAAACATCTAGAAGGCAGCAGCCTTCAAGTGCATACTGCAAATGTATGCACTCTTACCCTACATGCATGGAAAAAGTAGGGCAGGAGGAAAGCAATAAAAAATAAAAAAAATGTAATATTTTCTTTTCATGAAATAAATCCAAAGTTTAAGCACCGTGCAGCTTGTTTGCATGGCACACCACAATGCTTAGCCTGGCTGAAATCCTGAAAATGATAGACAAGTGCTACTGTGATAGAAAACCTCATCAAGTTGCTGTAGCATAGTAGTACTGCCATGGTGGTACATGTAGAACATGCTTGGTTCGATTCCCCCCTCTGGCAAATTATTTAATAAACTTTTAAGGAATGTGAATGATAGATGTCAAGCATATGGTACACATATAGCACAGTAGGGGTGGAAATATGTATAATATAAATGTAAAAAATAATTTATAAATTTAATGAAAAAATAGATTTAACCAATGCTTTGCTAGTGTAAGCATTGCTTACTTGGTATCAGCTCTGCTTAGCTGGTGTAAGCATTGCTATGCGGATTTGCATGAAGCTAAGCATAGTGCAGCATATTAAAACTGGTCAATAAAGAAAAAGTGCAAGAAAACTGCCCTATTTAAACCACACAGGTGGGAATACAGCCATAACCATTTGGGACTGCACACAGCAGGACCAACATGTCTGGCATTGGAGAAGGTGTGCACTTCCAAGCACAACATTGGGGCATCCAGGAGTCTAGGGTCATGGTTTGGCCCCTTGTTAAAAACCATGATGGCAGCCTGCTGCAGTGCCAGTACCAGGGCTTGCAGTACAAAGTGGAGGCCTGGGACCACCTTGCAAGTGATCTCACCAGTGCCACTGGCATACCCCAGACTGGTGAGCAGGTACATCATCACCATAACAACCTGAAGCAGAGGAGGGGTGTACTCTTAGACCAATTGATCCATGAAGCCCGAGCGCAGGATGTCCCACCTGTCTGTAAGTATGCAGTCTTATGTATCTCTAAGTATGGAAAAAGTTCAACTTGTGACTGTGCAGGTGTGATTAATGTGTGATGTCTCCCCAAACAGCTGCTGTGGAGAGGTCCCAGAATGTGCAGGCTCATGCCCAGCAACTGGCCTGGCTGCATCAGCAGTATGGTGTGTACAGAATAATAGGAGGTAAGAAATCAAAATGATAGTAATGGTAGTACCGCCTGTATATATAATTGTGCTGTAAAAGTCAGGAATAAATGCCTGTGTCAGGCTGCCACTGTTACAATGGAGTATTCCCAGCTGCTGTGTAATACAGATATTAGTAGCGAACAAGGTACAATATGCAGGAGAGGAATATTAGAATATGTATGAGTGTGTCTGAGTGAACTTGCAAAGAAAGTGTCATGTCAGGGCTACTGTAACAGTTAGAAATGAAAAGCATTCCCCTGTGCAGATCATGCAGGGATAGTAATTGTGGAGTTCTGAGTTGTACACAGATATCTATGTCAAACCTAATAAAGGTGATCCCAAACACTGGTGTGTGTCATCTCACCTGTACCTGATAAATAGAAATGTGTATGTCCTGCATAATGCATTAACTGAGGTGAACTGATTTAGCACTGCTTGTCTAAATACTTTAGAATGGGCATGTCAAACAACTGGAAAAAAGCAACAGTACATATTCCCATCAGACTGTGTTTTACTTGTTTATCTGCCAGCATTGTCCAGTGTTAACCTTTCAATTTCAGCTGTATGTAGCTGTGAATGTACTGAGAAATGTACAAGGCTAACAGGTGCAGACCTAAAAACATACACTGTGTACTCAGGAACCTAAATTGCAGTACATAGTTGTAAAATAGTCAAATGTGCAATCCAGCCAATGTGCACGTTTCACAAACAGTGACACCAATGTCTGTTGTGTATGCATAATTTGAAAATGGGAAACAAATAATGCGACATGTCATAATAAAAGTACTCGTACTGTGCACAAAAATATGCACTAGATAGAAATGTCACAAGCAACACAAAACACCTTCCCAGTAGCTCAGTCTGATAAGCACTAGGCCTGTAGTTTAATTTTGTACACACGGCATGGTTCAAATCCAGAGACTGCCACTAACATCTCAGTCTGGTTTTACAGTTTTAAACTGCAATCTGAATAGAAAAAATAATGCACTGCAACACATACATTTTCTATACAGGGCACACAGGTAAAAAAATTTGAATAGAAATACTAGTATGATGTGTATAACTATGAAAGGTGTACAATTGCTGTGTTGATCAGCCCCAGTCCTAAAAATATATGCAAGCTAGACATCCACAAACTGCAGTCTGACCCAGAGAAGCCCTTCAAGTGTCACACTGTCATGGATAGTTTCCCCAGTTGCCAAGAAACTTGCACACAGAGAATGTAACAGTAGATGTATGTGAAAGACACAACACACACTCCAGGGCTTGCAACTAATATGTGAATCTGAAATATGTGTAGAAACAGCAATGTAATGTATACACAGTCCATCTGCACAGGACCACAGGTAAGGAAATTGGTATAGA
>NC_056739.1:717624560-717682060 GCF_019279795.1 Protopterus annectens
AGCACGCAGGAGTGAAACATGTAGCCTTACCTCACCATCGCATATACCATGACAAACAGTCCATACAGTCATGTATGTGACGAGGATGTATGGGACAACATTAATGTAGAAAATAAACAGATGGTCATCCAAGACAGGTGATGACACGTTGCAAACTGGTCATGTAGGCTGCCTAGTAACATGTCGTAACACTGAGGGAGTTGCAGGAATGTCTAGCAAATACTGGCTGTGCAGTACATGTGTCAACAGTTGCCTGGACTCTGCATAAGTGTGGCCCATGAGTTAGGGTAATCAGATGGGACAGTTGTTCTACAGGAAACATCAGCCAGGGCTCTGTACAGGTAGCATATGCATAACATCAAAGGTCCCCCAAAGGCATGTGTTGCAATGTGTAATGGTGTACCAAGACCAAGTGCGAAACCTACAAACAGTATCATTTAAGATACATGTGCTGCACAAGCAACACCTCACTCCACCTCAGGCCCACCATCCCCATCTGTACCTTGCTGGTGCCAGTGTACACCTGTATTTTTGCAATTCATTAGCAGGGACTAGGCCGGTACACATGGTGTTCTGAATTTGGGACACTGCTGTGTAGCCCATAGTTGTCAAGCATCTGGAAAAAGGCTGAGGATGGGGGGGGGGTGTCATCCTGAAATACAAGAGTGATCTGAAGCAGACATCCAGAGCTCACTAAGAGTGGCTGTATCTGCACACAGTCAAGGTCATGAATTGTGGCAGACATAACCATGACTCCATAGCAATAGTGAAGGCACTGTGTGACCTCCAAGGGCTGTGCACATGAGTTGACCTTGCAATCTTGCAGAGTTGGGGGACATTTGTAGGGAAGATTGACTAAATACTGGCAAGTGCAGATGGCCCATGCTAGTATACCCCTTCCAGGAATAGTGACTGCTGTAGTACACTTAGCAGTTGGTGCAACAAACTATGATGTTAAGGGTGTGCACTTATGCACCCACAGATTGCATGCATCTTAATCAGCATCTGCACAACTAACACATTTGTTTGATACTGCATTTGATTGCACAGGTCATATGTCACATATCAAGTTTGTGTAATGTTAACATATGCAGTATTTTGGTCCCATGGCATATTAGGGAAGAGGGTGCCATGTCAATAAGGGTGTGTACACTCCTCATAGACACAGTAAGGTTTGAAGGCTGTCAGTGCAATTGGATTTTATTGGTCATACATGCACCGCTAATGATAAGATCTGCAAATCAGACATCAGGCATTCACTATTGACATCTGTCCACATATCATCCCAGGTATGTCAGAAAAACACATAGGGGCTATGAGCAGCAGAGTAAGCATTACTGACACACATATATACATTCAGCAATGGTGTGTACACCTGTGAGGTATGGTGCACAGTACATGCCAGGGTGCTGAACAGGTGCACACCAATACTGCGTACATAGGTGCAATGTATTCCAGGGGAAGGGGAAACACCTACTAACACAACCCATGCATCACAGAGATGTATAATGTTGGTAACAGGGATTGATTATAGCTGCAGTGCATGCTGTTGAGTGCCATATGTCATGCATGTTGACAGATGGGTAATGAGAGGTCTGTGTGTAATATCTTTGTGCAACCTCACATGCAAGTGTGTGTGTGTGTGTGTGTATGTGTGTCTGTGTGTGTGTTTGTGTGCAGAGTTAAGCAATGACATACAGGTCTTAAAGTGTGTTTCTTGTTTTCCCCTCACAGGTGGCGAGGTGGGTCAGGGTCCCTTCTGCAGTCATAATGATGTTAGTGTCCATACAGATACTGACAATGATGATAGGTATGTTGAGGTACAGGCAGGGTTGTCAAGGGCTGGAGCTGCACCATCGTTTGACATCCCACTGTTACCCACCCTGCCCCCACACAGTCACCTTGCCTATATATACCCCATCACCACTGGCCATAGATGAGGGACAGTTGGCAGGTGGTGGCATGGGGCAGGACAGTATGGCGTCTGGACACAGCATCTATAGACAGATGCCCGGCGAGGTACCACACAGGCAGATGTACAGGGGTGCTCGTAGGAGGGCTACTAGTCATTATGCCCCTGGCAGAAGTGCCACATCTGATGTCACCAGATGCATGTTTCAGGCCATCATGGAGGTGCAGGAATAAATGGAACAGTATAGCAGACAGGGTGTGAGGCAGCAGAGGGCTACTCATTCTGCTGTTATTGACAACATTCGTGATCTTGCAAGTGCCCACCATTATTTTGCAGAGATCCTGGATAGATGGTTGGGTGAGATGGTGGGAATCCTCGACCATGGAATGTCTGTGCTTGAGCATATGGTGGGAGTAGTGTGATGGCCACGTGGACATAGGCCCGCAACACCAACAGCTGGCGGTCGACGTGGATGTGCAAGAAGTCAGAGATGCTCCCGTAGTGGCAGTACCAGCCCCAGCACTGCAGGCGGGTGCTATCCACACCACAACATAGCAGGCCAAGTGTACATGGCTGGTCCCAAGAGGGACCTGGATCCAGCAGAGATATGTCATCATCAGAGGAGAGTACCACATCATGGCTTGTACCTTGTGGTGCCTGTGGAACCCCCTGGCAGGCACAGTTCTCATGTCCATGGCTGGAGACGGTGAACTGCACACCCTGCCAGGTACGGTTGGCAGCTGTCCAACAAACCCCTGTATAAGGTAGACACATGGCAGAATTGTGTGCATGCATACACATACACATCACCAACATAGCTAGGGAAACCCCATACCTACACACACCACATCTGCACAGTATATATTGTATATGTATATATATATATATATATATATATATATATATATATATATATATATATATATATATATATATATATATATATATATATATATATATATATATGTGTATGTGTATATATATATATATATATATATATATATATGTGTGTGTGTGTGTGTGTGTGTGTGTGTGTGTGTGTGTGTGTGTGTGTGTATATATCTATATGTCTATATATATATATATATATATATATATATATATATATATATATATATATATATGCATATATGTATAACATATGTCCATAACATAAAGTGGAGTCATACCTCAACAGTCACAACCTCTTAGTGCAAGGGGATGTTCATGTAAGTATTGCAGGTATAAATGTAGACTTTTGCTACTGTAACAGGGGTTGTCTTAACAGAAATGTTGTGTGGAAAGTCACATCTGATATTGACATGTACGCCATCAGTTACTGACAGACATCATAAGATCATACACAGTCCCCCTTAGTACAAGAAGTGTGGACCATTCCTGACAAAGTGGATGTTTATAGCCATGTAAATGGGGATATCACGAAAATACTGGAATAGATAAGCTCACACAGTTTATGCATTCACACACTCCTGTCTGTCCTGACACATAATAACCAGAGGAGCAGAAGTCACAAGCCCACATACTGCCCTCTAGTTAGTGACATACATCTGTACAGCATCCCACTGCTTTGTTACAAATATACAACAGTTAGTGTGCCCTGGCAACAGTACATCTGAAAAATATATGGACATAACGTCACACTGGGTAAATACACTGAGCTGCTAGACATGTCACAAAGCACTGTGCAAACTACAGGAAGACTGCCACAACACTGGCCTACATTTCTTATGGGTGAATACACATGTACCTGCAGGCTTTACAGGCATGTAACAGCATGGAGTAACAGACACCTGTGTGAAAGTGTATACCCACAACCAGTATGAACACCACCACAGTCACATATGGTAAGCGTACTTAATATTACAGTATATGGACTGTGTGAACAACACCATCCTCATATGTGCCACTCACACACTAACCCTACATATACTGGGCCAATACACAATGTATTCCAGTGCCTGACTGGTTTGGGACATGTGTCGGTCTGGCCCTACAAACATGTACACCGATAGGGTAGCATACATTGCAGCAGCATGCAACATCACATAGAACAGGACCGCGAACAATGATATCTACCACAGTCCATACACAGGCCAAGGTACATATTCACAATACACTCTCTGTCGACAATCACCATAAATACACACACCTCACTACTGTACACACTAAAACAGAGTATCCAGGTATTGTTCTCAAATATAAGGCCTACTATACATAACATGTCTAGCAGTGTGATATCTTACTGGCTTGTCAGGTATGATGTCAGTAAATAATGATGTACTGAAAATATCCATCTCTTATTGCATGACATATGTACAAAGGTTGACAGAGTTGTGGCTGGGGGCACAAACACAAGGTCAATATTGACATGTTGCTGTGGTAAACCCAGACATTTACTGGTGTAACAGGGTTTGTTGTGACATATGTCTTCTGAGGGATATGAAGTCAGTGGTTACCTACTGTATTCACAAAAGCTAACAATGTTGAATCCGACATTGTCGACACAAGAATAGCGAAAATGCAGAATGTTGAACAGGTAAACGGAAATCTCCGTAAGGGGAGATTTCCATTTGCTTCAATGTAGTGCGGTCTTGGAGTTGGTATATTTAAGTGGCAGGGTGTGGGGGGTGGAGGGGGGCTTGCCCCCCCTGCCTACACCCTTTAGATTTTCTTTTTTTTATTTATTTTTTTCTGAACATTCGAAATTTTAATGGTTCGATCATTAAAGGTCGACCTTTAATGATTCGAACCATTAAACTTTTGATGTTCTAATATAGATCCAAAGTCAGTAACTCACATGGCTGTCACCATGTAATGACTGCAATCCTCAGAGTATGCTACTGAATTTCTAAAGATAGGAAATGTGTGAGTAACACAACACATCTAAGAATCCAAACACTGGCCAGTCTGCAGATAGCCCTACAAGTGAGAGTTTCCCCAACAACATAACACTGTCATGACAGATATTAAATCATGGAGAACAGCCATATCCACACAAACCCTGTTAAATCAATATTACTTCAAATGTAGAAGAGCAATACTTAAATTTTGTCCTCATGTCTGGAACATCCCCCTCCTGTTTGTTGGCCTGTTTCCACAGTGTATGTTTTAAGAGGTGTATCCAAATACCCTCTGTGATGTTGTTTATCAAACACCCACATGAAGTCCTGCTCAGAGTGAATGAGAAGGGGCAACACCCACATGAAGTGCTTAGTTATAGGAGTATGTTTCCATGCAATTGGCTATAGGAATGATACCACAGCTGTTCCACATGCAATCAACTAGTGGGGGACTGCAATTCATGCACGGGTCATCAGCTGATCATGAGCATCACTTACAAAACACAAGCTGCTGCCAAAGCAAAGCAGGTGTACTTTTCTACACCCTCCAGAGAGGGAGTGAGAGAGGCAGACAATGATGTGGCAAAACCCATACTGCAATGGACCCTGTCATTACACAATCACCCCAGCTCCCACACAGGACACTGATAATACACACAAACACACACTTGCCAGTACTTGATTTTCAACCCCCTACCCGACTACGTATTGCTATTGCATTGTTATGCAGTTATTGCACATGCTGCAGAGCTTACATGTTGGAGAGCTGTCCAAAGGTATTTTTGAAGGTGAGTGACATCAGCAACAGTAATAAAGGAGGGATAAGGGAAGTGTAGTACATGTGGCTGTCCACAAAAGCAGGTGTCAAAGAAGACATGACCACACTCTTTCTTTCAAGGACTCACACACATTATCACAGTTGGCAGGGTCAGAATTACAACTCCTAACTAACTAGTGTACTACACTACAGTATTACACAGTTATCACATGCTCCACAGAGCTTATCAGGCTGATATATGGCCAAAGGATTATTTCAAGGTGACTAACATCAGAAGGCATGCTACAGTAGGGCATTGGGAGGTGTAGTGAGTGTGAACAGCTTCAAACTCATTAATCTATACACACACACACACACACACACACACACACACACACACACACACACACACACACACACACCCACACCCACACAAACACACACACACACACACACACTTTCCAGTACTGACATGCATGGGTTCATTGCTTCACAGGTGTGTAGTAGTTGACTGTGCCAGAAGGCTGTATAAGGCTAGGCAAAGGGAATACACTGGCATCAGGCCACATGACAATGGTCTCCAGTGTGGCTCAGGAGTGTAGTCCCTTGATTGGCCCACACAGGTGGGTATTGTATTCACCATCCACTCATCTGGGTTACTATTGTGGTGGTCAGTGCTGAACAATGCTTGTCATGTATGTGATCTATATTCCATAAGATGGACAGTGTCTGGGTTGTGCACATGTCCCACATGCATGTTCTGTGATGTGTGGAAGTGCACCTGGGGTCTCTAAAGCATGTTGTGTGGACAGATTATCATCTGATGTGGCATTTCTGACCTCATGTGATGAAACCTGGCTGTGGAACTGAGATCATGCCTGCACCTACATCGACAGCATGATACAGGTATTCAGTGGAGGTAGTGGCATCTGTCCATACAGGGCATATGTATAAGGCATGATATTCCCTTTGTGGGTTTTGTTTTGCAGAGTATACAGTTGTTGTAGGCGTCCAGTGGGGAACATAGCAAAGGACCACTGTAAGCAATTATTTGCCTATTGTAGGGATAGAACAGGGTGCCATGTCCTTTTACTTGCTGGATAACACACACTCAGTCAGGAGATGTTACACATCACAGTACATTCTGATGTCAGTGACAATGTTGTGGTCAACAGGTATGTAGTCCACTGGAGTCACACTGTGGTTCCTATCTGTGGGCAATATGCATGGAACTACCAATATAGTGGTTGTTGCCTAGCCAAGTTTGTTTGTGTATGAGACATGTGTGGAGAGTGTTGTCTGGGTAATACAAGGGTTGCCTATATTCTTCAGTGATCCATAATGTCACATGTAGGGCTATGTATTGTCTACACCAGCCTCTCTGCTGTTTGACATCTGTTGTCCTTGTAAGGTGGACATTGTGACATATAGTAGGTCCTCAATATATGAATTTAGCAAAACCTGCCCCACAATGAATCCTTTCATTACACAATCATAGCAACATCTACACAGGATACTGATGACAAACACATACACACTTGCCAGTACTGGAATTCCAACCCCTGCCTAGTTATATATTGCTATTACAGTGTACCCCATTTATTACATGCGCCACTGAGCTTATTAGATGGATGCTGTCCCAAGGTACTTCTAAGGTGAGGAGCATCACCAGCCCTTGTAACAACTGGCACTGGGTAATGTAGTGGGTGAGAGATCTCAAAAATAATTTTACCCTAGTCCCACATTTGCATTTGTCAGGGTTGAGGTTCAAACCTCTAACTAACAACCTTTATGGACCATTATGTTACACATTTCCCACATGCACCACTGAACTGACATGGTGTAGGCTTTGCAACATATACTTGTAAGGTGGATGATATCTGCAGGACTGCTAAAGTCAGGCTCTGACATGTATACTGGCTGTAAATAGGGACAAAATCTTTGAGGTACACACACACGCACTTGCCACAGATGTAATTCAAACCCATAGCTGTGTAGTTACTGCTACTACATTGTTTCACATTTATGGCATGCACCACAGAGTTGATAGGGGCTAGTTCTACTCCAAAGGCATATTTCAAGGAAGATGACATCAGCAGCCTTGCTAAAGTAAGCAATGGAAGGTGTAATGAACGTGAATGGTCTCACCACAGAGTTTATAGGGCTAGCCCTTCTCCAAAGGTATATTTCAAGGAAGATGACATCAGCAGCCTTGCTAAAGTAGGGAAATGGAATGGCCTCAAAAGCAGTACACTGTATACACATGCACAGAGTTCTACAGTTGCCATATCTGAGATTAGAAATCCTATCTAACTGGTACATCACACTACAGCATTACACTGTTATCACACGTGTCACAGAGATTATAGGACTAACCTTTCTCCAAAGGTGTATTTCAAGGTGAATGACATCAGCAGCCTTGCTAAAGTAGGGCAATGGGAGGTGTAGTGACTGTGAATGGCCTCAAAAGCATTGATCCCTACACACACAAACACAGCGAGTTTCACTGTTGCCATGTCTGGGATTAGAATTCCTATCTAACTAGTATATCACACTACAGCATGAAGCAGTTATAGCCTGTGCCATGGAGCTTATTGGGCTAACCCTTCAACAAAGGTGTATTTCAAGGTGAGTGACATCAGCAGCCTTGCTAAAGTAGGGCAATGGGAGGTGTAGTGACTGTGAAGGGCTTCAAAAGCATTGAATCCTACACACACAGTGTTTTACAGTTGCCATGTCCGGGATTACAACTCCTATATAACTAGTAAATCAAACTATAGAATTACACAGTTATAGCACATGCCACAAAGCTTATAGGACTAGCCCTTCTCTAAAGGTGTACTTCAAGGTGAATTACATCATCAGCCTTGCTAAAGTAGGGCAATGGAAGGTGTAGTGACTGTGAATGGCCTCAAAAGCATTGATCCCTACACACATACTGAGTTTCAGTGTTGCTAAGTCTGGGATTAAAGCTCCTATCTAATTACTATATCAGTTTAACCACTTGTTTATAATCATTGTAGATGCAAATTTTGTTCCCCTCAAGGATGTGTTTACATTGATTACATGCTCCACATTCCACTTGTACTGTCATGTTACACAGTTATCACAAGCACCACAGACACTATAGTGCTGAGGGCTACCAGAAGCAAATGTCTACAATGATAGACATTGGCACATCATGTGATATTTGCCAATTGGATGTGTGGTGGATGGGACAGGCCGCATGATGGGAAGCTCTTTGTCACTGTCTGTCTCTCTCTTCCCCACATTTATGCTTGTGTATGTTTGACCTATTATAGTGTTTTGTCCTTGGATATATGTTTGTATTCCTATCTGATGTGTGTGCAAAACATGACTGGTGTGCAATGTGGAGTGTGTGCACAGACATCTGTGACCGACAGATGTGTATAGTCCACTGCTGTTTCCAGACATGGGCTTCATTTCTATAACTGTGGGAGTATGCCTAGTATGACTCTTCTGTATTTTGTTGTCAGACATGGGCTTTGTTGTTTCTCTAAGTGTGGGAGCATGCCCAGTATGACCTTCTTTATTGAATGCGTGAATCCATTCCAGGTAGGTTATACTCCAGTGCAGGCATTTGTGTTGTACACCTACAGCTAGCAACCTGTTTCTGCAGGATATCTGTAGATAGGTTGTCAATATGGGGTCACAATGGGCAAAATATTGTGGAATACTATAACTAATTGTGTCTGTGCTGCTTCTGCTACATGGTTTTGGTGTTAGAAGAGATATTCAGACGTATATACTGTTTTACACTGTGGTGTATTATGTCATCAACTACTGACAGATATACATATTTGCTCACAGTAATTTCCTGGGGAATACAAGATGAATGAACCTGTGTCCAATATTGTGGTCTGCAGCCTACATATTCTTGCACAATCATGCCATTCTGGAGGGGAAGCTGCAGACACTTGCTGATAGGTCTGTACAAATGGTCCAGCACCTTGGTACTGTGGTGGCTGAGGATCCCATACTTGTGCATCTATTGACGTGACAGAATGGCCATATCCTACTGTGGCCGTACCTCTCAGCTGTACAGATTCACACAGGTTACCCAGGGGTAGGGCTCATATATCTGGTCATTACCCCTTCACATTATGGTTTACGAGCAGGTTTGTAGCCACCCATTCCTGTGTTTGCAGGCAGGGATAGCATGGGCACAAATCAGAGTTTCAGACATTACACACTCCATGGAGTCCATGGTTCTACCCCCCCCCCGTTATTCTATCCTCTTCCTAACATTATGCAAGCGATATTTGATAAGTATCCTTATAGTTATCACTTCATCCCAGCAGTATTTAGGGGTTGGTCCACAGTTCATGCAGTAGGACATGGTAGACATGCTACTGAGATTTGTTGACATGGCCTTGCACTTGTGTTCTGTGGACTGTGTTATGTTGTTATTTGGGACTCCATGAGATAACATAAATTGGCAGTACAGGTGAGGCACAGGCCTTTGACAGAGGACTGTAGGGCATTTGCTAGTGATGCAGGCCATCTGTAGCAGGACAGTTCATTCTGTCACTCCTACAGTCCCGGGGTGACAAGGTAGGTGTGCAAGATGGTAATGGCAATTGTTTCTGTCCTTATTAATCCATTGGTGTGGATGCTGGCAAGGTGTTGCTTACAGCTAGGGACACACCTGCATGGGACATCTCTTCAGCATGCTGCATTCTGTGGCTATTTCCATACAGAGGTGGGGAGATATTGTACTCATTCCTAACAGCAGGGATAAGACCAGAGAGGTACCTGTGGGTGATGGTGGGGTGAGCTGGGTGCATGTGTGCTATGGAAGCTTCTTGCAGCTGACCCACAGATATACATGGAGCATTCCACTTATGCTGGCTTGTGCAGGGACATCAGCAGTTTCTCAGTACTTCATACCTGTGACATTTGTGGTCTGCCAGTGTTTGGCCAGATGACATCAGTATTCCATACTACACAGCCAGCTAATGTGCTGCTAACCTGTATGTACAATTCCGATGGTGTGTCCATTTCACAGTAACATTTTATACACTCTCTGTCTAGGGTACTTACACCTGTGTACTGTTTGCATGTCTATGCCCACATTCATGCCATGTCCATCTTTTAGATGGTGACAGATATTACATCTGAACAATTAGTATGGATTACTGCTGGATTGGGTCTTGCTGGGATGCATTGTGTTTGGCACTGCAGTTGTTAGAACTTGGTCCTGTCATCAACAGTACTGGCCATTGGCAACCGGGACACAACCCTCCATGCCTACATGTTGACCAATTTCACACAATATATAACACACAACAACCTAACACACATAGCCCTGCATATTGCACATGTGCAACAATCTATCCTGCTAATTTGGCCAGCTCAGGTAATCTGTGCTTCACTGTTATTATACCCACACGTACATGTTACTACATTTCTACATAGGATTGTGGGGGGGGGGGGGCACACCTGACAACTGTAAACATTTGCTATGACCATACTGGTATTTCAGGTACTCTGTTAGCTTCCATTTCATTCTGTATTCTGACCTATCATGCAGACTACAGACATATCAGTGTGGTACAGATCTTAGGTTTTATTGACCTACATCTCAGTTTCAGACGTCTTACCCTTCAGAACTAACATCCCACTGCCTGACCTGTTGTAGTCAGTCTGTGTAGGTCTGGGGGGGCGGTGTTCTCCATTGCCATCAATCAGAGGCCTTAGCACAGCCTTTCTTTGTGGTCATCTACACCTGTCCTGCTGGCTGAGACTGTTGTTGGGTATTTGAGCCTCACTGACATGCATATGTGTGTGTGTCCTATGGACACACATTTGGCCCACTACATGTCCTGCAGTGGGATTTGTCACCTTGTCTAGTACTGTCTCTATGCTGACACCAGTATTTGTTATGGATTTCCTGCTGCCCATATAGGTGTCTCCTATCTGCTGCCATCCCATTCAGCCATCCAATTCTCTTGCATGCTGACAGCCATACCATCGATACAAGTAGCAGAATATACTACTCCATTCAGCAATTGATAGTGAGAGTGACTTACCTTGTGGCTGTGCCTGAATTGAAGATGGTGCTGGAGGGCTGACTATGTCAGATACACATAGTACACTCCCTATACATGGTTAAGCACAGGTAGTGTCATGTTTGGCATCCCTTTTACTGTATGTGTGAGTCAGAGAGAGGTGTCATTCCCTGGGTTCCTACCATGTTAGTGTATGTGCTATGCGTTGCCTCTTTTCCAGAGCCTGGGCATACTGGGCATGCCTCTTCCATCTATAGGGGCAGGCTCAGGTTGTTCCTCCTCTGATTCACTCTGTACCTGTGCTGGCCTTGGCGATGGTAGGGGGCTGTGTGGACCTGCCCCATGCTGTTCCTGCTGCAGCTGTTTCCACAGGATCATATTGTGTAGCATGGCACATACAATGACAATTTGGGTACATGTAGCTGGAGAGTACTGCAAGGCTCCACTGAATATGTCCTGGCACCGGAACCGTGACTTGACCATCCCAAACACACACTCTATTATGATTCTGGTTTGTGCATGTACCTCATTATGGAGTTCTTGTTCAGGTGTGTGTGCATTTCTGATGGGTGTCATCAGCCACGGCTCCAGTGTGTAACCCACATCCCCAACTAGGTGGCCATATGGGATGTCCCCATTGGCAAATCTCTGGTACAGCTATGTCATATGCCAGATGTGGGAGTTGTGATAGCTTCCAGGGCTGCCAGCACACACATTCATGATAATGCCCTTGGCATCACACATGACCTGGCAGTTGATGGAGGGGAAGCCCTTGCGGTTTATGTAGACCCTACACAAATACACAACTCACCAGGTGGTGCTTTGATGTGTATGTGCATGCAGTCTATAGCACCCACTACCTCAAGGTATTCTTCTATTTGGTGGACGAGATACATATTGTTGGCCAACACCTCACAGGTGTTAAATATTTATAACAGGAAATATTTGTGCTCACTGGCATGTGCTGACATGGCATCCAGGAACTGGTGGAGTACCCTGAATGTGACGCCCGTGAAATCCCCATGATATCCCCAGTTGGCCTTTGGAAGGTACCTGTGGCTAGTATTCTTAAGCCTACACATACCTTGGTATCCACTGGGATGGTTTCCCCTCTGTTGGTTCTGTGTGTGAGATGTGGCCAGCACAGCTCAACAATTTGCTGTAGGAGGTCCCTATCCACCATATAGCTCTCCACTATCTCCAGCTCATGTAGCCTCTGGTAGGTTATCCTGGGTCTGTACACTCTTCTCCTTCTCCTCACTGTGGGTTGGTTGTCAACATTCTTATCCTCACCACCCCCAGCCTCTTCCACATATTGATTTATGATAGTGAAAGCAGCCCCTATAATTTTGTTGCTTTTGTTAGGTAAAATTTCCCCATTTGTGTACACCGGTTGTATAAAGTGTGTGGGAAAAAAACAGAGGGAAAGGTGTTTGCATAGTTTATAATAGTGTGCTGGGCTGGGTTGGGCTACTGCCTGTGTAATTGGCTGGTTCTGATACATTTCATCTGCCAGCTATGCTAGTTCACCTTGCTTACCTTCCTACTGCTAATTTCCCTTCCCATTGTCTTCCTGTTTAAGCCCCGAGGTGTGCCTCGCAAACCCAGTGCTCAGATGTAAATGGAGCTGCTATTTCCTGGTTATTTATTTATTTATTTATTTTGGGGGTTTAAAACCTGCTGCATGGTATGCACACCCATTTAGGCAATGTAAATGCTGCTGGGCAGTTTCAGACACACCCCCTTCCTTAGCTGTGCTTAGCTAAGGGCAAACACGGGCCACAGACCTCCTATAAGCTTACAGCATGCATGACACACCCCCTTATGAAGTCATCTAACTCTTAGCTTACACCATGGTATTACTGCACCTACATGGTTGGGTGCAAGCTAGCACTGAGGGTAAATCTGTGATTCAGTATCATTGCCCTCATTTGCATAGGATTGATTGCTAATGCATGGTTACAAAACTGACACTCAACCTTCCCCCTTAGCAACCACTATTCCATGGTCTTGTTGTGTTATGCATGCCCTTGACTATTATGGCAAAATTATGATTTTGGGTTAAAAGGTTCTTTCTAGCTTTTTAATTATTTTCGGGCCGAACCTGTTTGCGCAGTGCTGCCCTGCACTTAATCGGCCAAAATCGGCCAACAAAAAAAGTAAATTTTTATAATTTTGAAATTAATTTTCATGCCTATGGCCATATATTTGGCTTTTGGCATGCCTAACCCTTCTAATACATGGGTTTGTACGAGCTGTCATGCCTCCGTTTTGTAGTTTGCAGAAATAGTAGTTCTGTAGTCTACACTATTCCTGCACAGATGTCTGCCTGCTTCCTGGATCACTAATTCACCTCATTTGCATGTTTTCCACCAGCAAATGAGGTAATTAGCATACTGGGGCTCTGTCTGTGTAGGAATAGTGCAGAAGTGCATATCCCGGGAGCTTATTCCTGGATCGCACGACAGCCATATTGCCTGCAGCAGCTCTTGCACTATTCTTGCACACCGTGCAGAGCTTGCTGAATCCTGGGACATATGTTGATGCCTAAGTTAAAATCATTGTAACCACATTTAAAAGACACTGTAAATTCTTCTTCCTGAATCCTGAACCTTGTTCTGAATGTTCTGATATTCTACAAATTTGACAGGAATAATGATTACAAATTTTTAAATCATATTAGCCAAATTCAGGCAACTTTATTTATTTTTTTATTTTTATTTTACATTTGTTTACTGGGAAAGTCTGACTGGGCAGAAATTGCCCATTTTCAGTGAAGTTTTGAAGTTTTCGTTTTACCCCATTTTCAGTGAAGGCCCGGGGAGGAAAGCTCCAAGTAGTACATCACAATACACAAATAAATCTTCATTCATTCATTTCATGCAATACAATGATGTTCAACATAATCATGATACAAAAAATATTAAAAAAAATTCCATACAACATAGTCATTACAAAATACATTAAAATAATACCCGAAAAGTAAGGTTTAGGTGGTTAATTTGAGATAATGATACACACTGAAGTGTCATGGTACAAAAATATTCAAAACATTCAATACAAATATATTCAACATAGTCATTACAAAATGCATTAAAATAATACCTAGAAAGCAAGGTACAAGTGATTAAGGTGAGATAGTAATACACACTGAAGTGTCATGCCTGGTGCAACTGTAGTACTATATCATGGAACTTGAGGTAGAATAACTTAAAGTCACACCGCTTAAACAATGTAAGATAAGTGTATTTTATAATTGCATTGTTTTAAGCATAATGACATTTAGAAATGATGCTCAGAAGTTTTCTAGAATGGGACCATTCATTTAAAGAAACTGAAGGATATGAAGTCAACTAACAAATGTCACATATAGTAGATATATGTGCATGTGTGAATAAATATATATATATATATATATATATATAATATATATATATATATATATATATATATATATATATATATATATATACACATATATACATATATATATATATATATATATATATATATAAATATAGATGTGTGTGTGTGTGTGTGTGTGTGTGTGTGTGTGTGTGTGTGTGTGTGTGTGAGATGGTACAGCTTTGGGAATCTCAAGTATTTCTTAACATTTAAATAAAAGGGTTACTAATTCAGGCATATTATGCACCAAAGCTCAATTCAGTACACACTAAAGCAGTTCTTTACATAGAAAAGAAAGGTGGTTTAATTTTCAAATGATGAGTATTTTCACCATATAGGGCTTTATCAGCTCTCTTTTGTACATCTAAAAGGCACTCTCTCTCCGTCTCTCTCTCTCTCTCTGTCTCTCTCTCTCTCTCTCTCTCTCTCTATATATATATATATATATATATATATATATATATATATATATATATATATATATATATATATATATGGTTTCCTTCAGAAGCTTGAAATACTGAAATCTCAAATTTCAGTATTTCAAGCCCAAGAAGCTGAATCCACAGAACAGCAAAAGTGCAGAAGTGCAAAATTCAAAACCTGGAATACCGGAGGTTTTGAATTTCATGCTTCTAAACTTCTGCTGTGGTCATTTCTTCAGGTAAGTATGTGTGTGTGTTAAGGGGTTTGGGTAGGGGCTGTGGTGTGTGTCAGTGTGTTTTGTTGCTGTGATGTGTGTCTGCAAGGAGAATGTAGCTTGTGTGGTGGTGTTTTGCGTGTGTTTGTATGTAGTGCAACCTCGGAATAAGAATATTTAAGTAGGGGTGTGGGGGCACGTGGGGGGCATGTAGTAGAGAGATTGTGTGTGTTTGTGTGAAGAATGGTGTGTGTGTGTGTGTGTGTGTGTGTGTGTGTGTGTGTGTGTGTGTGTGTGTGTGTGTGTGTGTGTGTGTGTGTGCAGTAGTATTGTGAAATTCAAAACCTCCAGTATTATTCGAGGTTTTGAATTTCGTCGTTTTCAGGTTTCACTGTTGTGTGGATTTGGCTTCTTGGGCTCGAAATACTGAAATTCGAGATTTCAGTATTTCGAGCTTCTGAAGTGAATCCATATATGTATATATATATATATATATATATATATATATATATATATATATATATATATATATATATATACATACACACCCATTGCAGAATACAAGCAGGCCAAAAACATCAGGGACTGGTTAGAGACACCACATCTGGTAGCCTGCATGTGTGTAGGTCCTGCAATCTTATGAGCCAGAAGGGATATTTTTACTGTCCCAACATAAGAAAGTGGGATGCATTCTGGATTGTTTCCTTTTTTACGGCATGTGTAACTCTGGATAGAGTCTTCCCCCGTACCCTCCTCATATACAAAGGGCAACAATTTGCTGTGCACTAGGGCACAGTGCTTCAATTATTTCTCTTTCTAGCTGTTCCTCATTACTTCTAACATCTTTGCTTGTTTCTAGTTTAGTATTTATAAAGGAGCCAACAATCACTATGCTTTCCAACCCTTTAAGGCTAGCACATTTATAGGGACTAACAAACACTAAGCTACACAAACCACCACCCAAGTGTAGAGCCATTCATTTGTTTCTGAGTTTGGTGGATACTCAGTAGTCACTGCTCAAATATTAGACTATTTACCATGGTTCCTAGATCTATAACAACATTATCATTTTTATGAACTGATCATTTATTTTGTACTCACAATTTATGCCCATTTTGCTAGTCTCATGATGACTAAAGATGAGGTCATTACTGCTGAATCAGGTATGTATTTCTGTAGCCCATCTGGAGAACTTTGACAATTTGCAATTGTTCACCATATTGGGTTACCCATGTTCTGGTCTAAAGGCCATTGAGTAACAATGACTTCTGAATGTTTTGATCCTTTACCAAATCCCTTATACCATGTATCTAACCTTTGTTTTTAAAATGGCCACATTTTCAGATTTCCTAACTGTAAAATGCAACTTATTTCATAAGGTACCAGGTGGGCATAATGGTTAACCTCTTTTCCTCATTGCTACAAGGCACATGATTTGATTCTGGCTTCTTGTTATTGTCTAGGCTTGTAATAGTCTGCAAACTGATAGCCTAGTATTTACGTATGAGCCTATGAATCTATAGAGCAAGTACTGTTTGTGTTAAGAATGAATATCTCTGAGTTGTCTTACATCTGGGTATGTTAAATCCCAGATTACAACCCCTAAGAGTAGACTTACTGTGATGCATCTCACTGTTAGAGAGACTCTGTATTTTACTATTGTAGAAACATATGTAAAAATAAGCTGACCCCTAATGTAACTTCTTTGTATGTAATATTGTTATGGTACAGAATTATCCCAGTCAATTTTCTTTGTATTGATTCAATATTAAATAGTTGTCCCTTACTGTAATTGCAGAAATGTCAGAAATGTTAATATATTCCAAAATTAGTCTTATTTGTTTCTTATGTAATATTATCAGACAATAGCAGATTTTTAATAATTATCCAAAGTTGTTTTAGTATTTGACAGATGATTATATCACCATGCCTTCTAAATGTAAAAATATCAGTCAATGTGATAATAAGTCTTTCTAACAACTGACTTCCTCCAGTTTGTTTAATAACATATAAGCAGATTTTGCTATGCGAAGTGTCTTGATGTACATAACTTTCTATTTGTTCATAGGTTCATAGGTTCATAGGTTGGTACTAGGCTAGCAGCCCTACGGCCTATACAAGCCTAGCCATAACAATTCCCTGGCTATTTCTTCCCACATTATTTACTTTCCTGGACCCCTGTCTAGCAGGGTGACTGACGTGATCCCTGGGGTGAATTTCCTTTCTCCCATCCAATTGTCAAGGTTCCTCTTGAAGAGGTCCAAAGAGGCACTCTGCTTGACATGTATGGGCAATCTATTCCAGAGTCTGGGGAGTCTCTGGGTCAGGAACCTATCCCTCCAGCATGTTTTGTTTATTGTGATGACAAGGTTTAGATCCCTGGGCGTGTAGCTCTGAGGGATTGGGATTTCTTTAAGTGTAGCATGTCCAACAGCTCTGGGTTTGACATGGCCTTGTATGTTAAGCAGAGATCGCCTCTGAGTAGACGATATGCGACAGAGTATAGCTGGAGTTTTTTAAGGCGGTCAGCATAGGGCATCTGCTTTAGGCCTGTGATTCTTTTAGTGAGGTATTTCTGAGGCCTTTCCAGTTGTTGCAGATGTCTTGAGAGGTACATACCAAATGGGGCATTGTATTCTATAATGGGTCTAATGAGGGATGAGTACAGTGGGACAATGACCTCCTTTTTTCTGGATGAAAAGCTCTTCGTGATGAGGTGTGCCACAGAAGGATTTCCTGACTGTTGTGGCGATGTGGTTATCAAAGGTGAGACTGCTGTCCACCTGTGTCCCTAAGTCTCTTATCACACTTTCTGTGTTTAGTATACTGCCACCTATATGGTAATTCATGGATACATGTTTTTTCCCAAAGGTGATAACAATACATTTCTTGGCATTGAGCTTGAGCCCATGGCTCTGGCACCAAGCATCTGTTTCTGTAAGGCCCTTTTGTAGAGTATCCACATCATTTGGGGATTCAATAATGGCTCCCAGTTTGCAGTCATCTGCAAACTTTGTTAGCCAGAGTCCCTTAGTGTTGACCTGTACTTCAGAGAAGTAGCTGCCAAACAAGAGCGGCCCCAGGACTGAACCCTGAGGTACTCCACTTGTCACTTGTCTGGAGCTGGATTTGGAGTCGGCTACTTTTACATTGTGGGTTCTATCAGTAAGCCATTTAGCAACCCATTGGGTGACATAGGGATTAATGCCCAACTTAGTAAGTTTACCTATGATTCCAGAGTGGGGGATGGTGTCAAAGGCCTTGGCAAGGTCTAGATAGGATGTGTGGACCACCTTACCCTTGTCCATGGCTCTGGAGACTGATTCAAAGAAGTCAATCAGGTTCAGGAGACAAGATCGGCCCTTCACAAACCCAAACTGGGTGGGGTCCAGTGTTTGAAGGTTGCCAAAGTCTTTGTTTATAAGTTCCATGATAATACGCTGCATGGCCTTGCAGATAAGGCTTGTCAGACTGATGGGACGGTCGTTTCTGGGATCCAAGGTGGGTCCCCCCTTGTGGATTGGGATAACTGTAGCTCTGCGCCACTCAGTGGGCATGAAACCTGAGGTGAGGCTATGATTAAACATGACACTTAGGTGAGGTGCCAGTTCATATTGTAGTTCATGTAGTACACAGCCCGGGATGTCATCTGGTCCCATGGATGATGTATTCTTGGCTTTAGAGAGTGCGTTTTGTACCTGTGTGGCCATTATTACTGGAATTTGGCAATCTTCCGGTATTGAGATGGGCCATTTAGGGGGTGAGAGGGGGGTGAAGTTGGCACTGAATTGATCTGCCAGGATATTGGCAATATCCTTCGGATCAGTATATTTAATGCCATTCTGTTTTAGCTCAGAGCAGATCTGAGCATTGCCATTTAGATTCTTGATATAGTTATAGAATGCTTTGTGGTTGTCTTTGGAATCTTTGGCAATTGTATTTTCGTAACTAGCTTTGGAGGATTTTATGAGGCATCTCAGTTTCTTACTGAGGCTAGTAAGGGAGTTTTTTGCATCCTGGGATTTTCCTCTTTTCTGCAAAAGTTTCTTCCTTTTGTTGTAAAGTTTGTTTATGGCAGGGGACCACCAGATCGGCTTCCTTTTTTTGGATGAGAGCATTTTGGTTCTATTTGTGATGGCACGATTCATGCATGAGTGGCTGTGCTCATACAGTGCCTTAGTGTAGGATTCAGCAGTTGAACTTTCAGTTCCCGTCTGCATGGGTGTCATGAAGTTTGTCACTTCTGACTTGAGTAGCATGAAGTTGGCTTTGGAGAAGTTTTTTATGGTGGTTTCTTTACTGGGGGGTGGGGGTGGGATGTGGATGTTAAGGGTGATTAGCTTATGGTCAGACCTGACTAACGAGGGGGTGACCATAGGTATGGAGCATTGATTTCCCATGTTGGTAATGACCAGGTCTAGGATATTGGAGCCCCTGGTGGGACTACGGATTAGTTGATCCAGGGCATTGGAATTTATGAATTCCAAGAACCGTTGCACAAAGGTGTTGGGACATGAGTAGTTTTCCCATTTAATGGCAGGGTAGTTAAAATCACCCAGTATTAGGGTGTTTGGTTCTATCTTAATATTTTCCAGTATGTTTAGAAAGGTGTAGTGAGAATCTTGGGGTATGGTGGGGGATCTGTAGCAAGCTACAATTTGGATTGCAGTCTTGCCTAGTGTTAGTTGCACTTGGAGAATTTCAGACACATTGTGTTGGCCAACTAGCCTGGGGGTGTGAATATCCTTGGTGAATATTGACACTCCTCCACCTTTAGTGTTTTGGTCCTGGTTTGGTGGCTGAAAAGTGTGGTAAGAGTTGTAGCCTGGTATTGCAGGGGTGCTCTCTGGAGCCTTGAACCAGGTCTCAGTTACTGCACAGATATCGATGTTCTCCATTTTTAGGAGTGCCTCGAGAGAGTGCATTTTGAGGTTTAGACTTCTAGCATTGAGTAGCATTACCTTCAGATTTTGCATGCTTGTACCTGTTACGGTGGTGGTTTTGTCCTTTGAAGTTTGCCTAAAAAGGCACTATAGGGGTGGCAAGAGCCTTAGCCAGTAACCTGAATCCCAGGGGCAACAGGTGCAGACCATCTCTGGCAAAGCATCATGGTCTGTCAGTCATGTCATCCCAGGCAGACAGATACTGGATCCCCTTTGAATGACACCATAAGCTTAGCCAATTGTTGAAGTCAATCATTTTATCCTTATATTGTGGTATCATTCTGGGCGAAGGCAGGATGCTACTCAGGGCTAGGGTCATACCTGCCTGGGCCACATGATCCGAGAGCTCTTCCATGTCTCTTTTCATGTAGTCCAGGGAGGTACGTCTCAAGTCATTCACTCCAACATGGACAATGACAAAGTCATATTTGTACTTGTTGTGGAGTGACTTGAGTGCATGCGTTATGTGGCGGATCCTGGCACCCGACAGGCAGCTGACTGTAATTTTCTCCTTATTCAACCTGGTGAGAGGGACATCAGTGTGCCAGACTATAGAGTCACCTATGACTAAAGTGTTAGGTACATTGTCTTGCCTTAGGGGTTGTTGCTGGGTGGCACACTGGTGTTGTGAACTATGTGACACATTGGTTGTGATTGGTGTTTGTTTGCTTTCAGCTTCAGAGGTCTTTGTTGCTTGGGCAGGTTACAGTTAAGGGCCTCTGCATATGTGGATTTAGTGTTGCTATATGTGGGTGTTGGTGGTGCGGGTTTAGAAGGGCTATGTGTTGCTTGAGGTGTAGTGTGGGTGTTAACCTTCTCCTCTTGACTGTTTAGCACAATCTTGGGTGGAGAGAGCTTTGCTTCCATTTTGGCTATGTAAGTGCAACTCTCACAGGTTGTAGTGTTGGGTGGTAGGAGGAGAGGGTTGTCTGTGTACATGAGGCAATTGCTGCATTGCCCCAGTATGCCCAGATTCACCAGGTGGACAGGAGAAATCATCGGAAGCTGACCCTTGGACATGCCTGGTTTGGGGCTTTTTTTTTTCTTTGTAAAGTATAGGAGCTGTTTCCTTAGCAAGGTACTTTGCAATTATAGGCTGTTTAGTGCCTACTATTAATTTCTCCTTGTTAACATGGAGAGTTCAGTGTTTGTATGAGTTTAAGGCTTCCTAGTGCTTTCCAGCAGGTATTAGAGAAAGTGCTAGTCACAGGGATGCTTAAAGGTAAGATTGAAAAGAATGCACTCTGCAGTGTGCACTAGAGAAGTTAGATGTGAAAGTAGGTAACTTCAGTTTTACCTGTTTAAAAAGTTAAGGTTTAGTAGAGAGTTACTATTTTTAAAACAGCAAGATGGATTGAAAGGGGTGGTCACTTTTGTATTTTGGTACTATGAAATACTGTAGGATGGCCAATAAATTTAAATAATTGAAGGGGTGGGATTTCAAAAATGATGATTTTGTGATTACTCACATAAACCAGTGAAAGTAGAGAGAAATGAGATATATGGTCAGATTAACATAAGAGGCGGGCAACTAGAAAGACAGTGATATTTAACAAGACAACTTAAATGGGTGGCAGGGCGGGAAAAAATTCTGCCTGACTCAGAACAGAGAGAGCTGTGGTCTGTTTTGAAGTTTTAATATGCTGTTAAAACAGAATGCAAGCAAAACACAAGGTAAAGAAAACAAACTACAGTATTCAAAATATAGAAAGGCAATACAGTAATACAAAAAATAAAAGCAAACTAACCTTTCCTTCACAGCAAAGTGTAGCAGAGTCTGGATGAGCCTTTCTGGTAAATGTCAACCCTATAGAATTATCCCAAGCATCTCTGAGAAGAAGAATCTTAAAATAAATGGCCCCAGCACACAGCCCTGTCAGACACCACAAGTAATCCCCCACTAAGATAGTTATGTAATTCCCTGGTTCAATCAGCTTGTTGTACCATGTTGCTTAATATGTATTTTATCCATTAAAATACCTAGAACTGACATTTAATCCTTTCATATTTTATATTCCCCTGACTCTGTGAAATCTCAAACTGTTTCTTCTTGGCTTCCCTGCTTGCCCATTTTTGCATCTGCCAATTACTTAAAATGGGTACCTCAGATATAACTCATTGTCTAGTGGGCTCCTGATATCTCAGGCAGTTGAATGACAACTCACTAGTAGAGCTTGAGAATAAGGAATTCAATGACAGTAGTGAGTGTGGAGACTAGGTGCTCTAATGCTTGTGGCATCCAGTCATTTACCCTAACTATGGGAACAGCTAGTGCAATGAAATCCTGGTGTTATTGCAGCCCCTGGCATTAACTTAAGATGTGATGCTTCTGGTCTCAACCTGATGTTGTACAAGAATTCCATTTGATTGTTTCATTCTGTTCTACATCTAACAACAATAAGAGAAACATAATTATGTTACCAGTATAATAAAGTAGATTCACATCAGCTCATATTAAGCAAATTATAAATTTGTATACAATTTTGCAAATTTATATATAAAATTGGAGGGCAACAAAATAATTTCACTTAGTAAGATACGTTTACTAAGTGGTATGCACAGTATAAAGCAGGTGCTGGTACCATTCAGCTGCAGAAACAAATGAAATGATACACAACTGGTATGGTATCAAGTCATAAACAATTTCTTAGACTTGTTCCTTGAGGACCTTTTTCATCTCACACCTCAATTCAATGGAACATTAACACAAAAGCAAACAAACAAGCAGATGGAGAAACGAGCGAGCAAAATAGAATTTTGTAAGAGTTTTGTTCCTCTGTACCTCCACATCCCCCATACCTCTGAATGAAATTTAAGATAATTTAAACTTGAGTCTAAGATATTATTTCTTCATCATTAAATTTCAGCCACACTGAAGTTATTGTTGAAAGAGCTGTTCAGTATAAGCGACTCTGAAGTTTAGAAAAAAAAAAACAAAATTGTTGAAACAGAAGTAGCAGAAATTAGTGGCTTTATTAAAATGTCATAAAGGGTAGTAAGCACTTTCATGTGTCATAGATAAGTAGGCATCATCAAAACAAAGGAACAAAAGTACCTGCACTGATGAAAATCTTACAGTAAACCAAGAATCCATCTAACCAGTCAAACTGATAAACTCACAAGCACAAAAATGAATTGCTTCAGTCACAAATCACTAAACTTCAAACCTCTAATCAAAATGAAATTAAACACAAAGAAAAAAAAAACTTTGGAGAGGAAAATGTCTTCTATGCATAACATTCTTGAAATTCAAATGTCATTCAAGCCAGATGGGATCAAGTCATTCAATTTCTTCTACCACAAACATTCTTTATAGTCCAGCTCCCCCCAAAAAATTGGCACATCTTACAAGTTTAACAAATCCAAAACTTAAAGTTTAGTATATGATACAATGACACATGACAAAAGTGACACTAATTGAATGGCACGCTTTCATTAAAATATTAACGGCTGCATTTTTCTACAGAAATAAGGAAAAGAACCTATAACCATCTTATATTCCTTACTCTTTAGATTTTCCCACTGCACAGCCATCACCCCAAAACTCTTATATTTACCATGCAATGAAATGCAAAATGACTTCTTGTTTATAACAGACATAGATTATCATTCCTCAGCAGTCTGCTGTAACCTGTTATAACCACAAGGCATCTTTATTATTTTCATTAGACAATTAACAAATAACCATAACTTGAAGTATGCCAGGGTCATTGTACAGTTTCACTGAAAAAAACATTGCTTCTGACAATGACTGAATAATCACCATTTGAGATCAAGTTATGCAATGGCACTTTTGATTTCGTGATGTACTACCACTGGAAGAATATTGTTTTATCATAAGTCATTTATAAGACCCCAAGTATTTCATTTGGTGAATATTTTCTCACAACTTTCCCAACACTGAATACCTTTACATTAAATTTATTTCAGGCCATGTTTATCACTACTTGTCATGAACCATGAATATTACCATCCAAAATATGTTTTTTTTTTACATATAAAGCAAGCATGCAAATATCTGCCTTGTCAGGACCATATACTATCAATGACTCTGCAGTCAAATCTGGTTTTAGGTACCAGCAAACTTTGCAGTTGCTTGGAGACCTGTAATCCTGTGGGGAACCCAACTACAAGAGGTTATCTTATTTTGATATTCTGTTGCATGTTTGCCAAACCAACTGAAGTTAATGCAGCAGTCTTATATTCCTAAAAAGTTAGGTGGGTAATAATAACTCTGATAGAAAGAAAAATCTACTTCTTTAAAATTGAAATATCTTCCTATTTGTAGTGTCAGACTTAAACATGAGGCCATCTGTTTTGTCAAGTAGTAGGCTTCATTACATCATTAAATGTTTTGCCACTGACCTGACTTAAATAAATCCTGCTGGTAGGTGTTCTCTCCACTAAAACTTCTGTGCAGATCTTAAGCTGTTAATAAGGTTGTCACCTTTTACTCCATCCTTCATCTTGTCTACTAACTCTATCCTGTTTGCCATGTCCAATTTATGTTGCAAATGGGCACCTCTGTTCATCAGAGACCCTCACATCACAATGAAGCAGTTCTTGAACAAAACTGAATGTCTTAAGGTAGTGAATTTATGAACTTTGATGTTCACGCTCATAAATTCAATTTCTTGATGTCTTAATTTCCTGACTGACTTTCACTTTTCCTTGACTTGGCTAATTCTGTTGGAGGACTCACTGACTGAGGCCTCTTGATTCTATAAACCTTACTAAGGCCACCTGACTTCTTTTTTGCCTGGGTGGGTTTTCTGAGCCAATTTTACCTGGAGCCCTCTGAGTATGCTGATCTGGTTGGGGCTCCAAAGTCAATTAATTTTATTAAGGAATTGACTTTATTAATCCTGCTAGCCTGCATAATTCTCTTAATCTTATTGAAATCTCCTCCCATTTAATCCTGCAAGGGGGCCACACTTGTTGTTGTGTCTTTCGGCTTTTCCCGGTTAGGGGTCGCCACAGCAGAACTCCGGTCCGCTAATGATTGGTAGTTGATTTTTACATGCCGAGTTGCCAGCCCTGATGCACAACCTTCAACGAAGGTACGCCCATTCATGCATATATCCACGCAGAAGACACTCGAGTTGAGATTTCATTAATTTTGATCCCCAAATCTGTAATTTCTCAGGGAATGCAGCCTGACATGTTTATACCTGCCATACCATGCTGATTCCATTCATTCTGCTGTGCACCATGGCTTTCTTAATTATGCAGGGGTTCTCAAAACTGTAAATTGCATCTTGCTATTCATTCACATATACTCATTAATGTAAAACAATGCTTAAATAGCTTTCCTTCTCAGAAACAATGTCAGTATTTGTATTCACCTGATTATTGTGTATAACATATTATTGCTTTATTCTGTCTGTATGAATAAGAAAACAAGGGATTTTTGCTTAAAAAAGTAGTGAAATTTGGCATGTGGTCATCATTTAACTGTTTATCATGAATTGAGCTAATTAATTAATTCATTGATTGATTTATTTATTTTACTTTTGTTTACCAGGTTTGTCGAAGTGGGTTTAGTCAAAACATGCTTTCAGTGGAGATCTGGGGTGAAAAGCTCCAACAATATTACAAACATTTTTAAACAAACATTTAGTCATCTAAGAGATATTTATTTGTACTTTATGCATGCTGGCTTTTTTATTTTATTTTGACTACTGAATACACATCTTATTTTGGTGGGGCTAGATAATGAATGGCATGGTAGTTTGCTGATTGTTTTAACTAACAAATAAGCCTATATTTTGATTTCTGTGATGTACTTCAAACTTATCAATATGTTTAGTATGGTGTGCATAGTAGTCTTAGTTTCTTACATTTGTGGGGAGGATATAGATGGGGAAGAATATTGTGTGCCAGTTGATGAAACCATCTTTACCTCTTACATAAATGATTCCATGAATGGCTCTGATGGGCTGATTAGTCAGCATGAGTATATGAAGTGTGTGTAACAAGTAATAGCATGTATAATATTTTGAAAAGACCACAGAAACTAATCAGGTGGACCTTATTACCAGGAATAGATATAAATGATGATGAAGTGACTGTGCCTTCTGTGCAGCTGGCTACCTTGAAATTTGTACCAAGAATGCAAACACGTTAGTTTGTGTTCATTATATTTGGCAAGTAAATGTATCTGTGTGTGAATTACCTAATCTTAATAAACTCAAATATACTGAAAAAATGTAAGAAGTCAAATGAGGTAGGAAGAAATGGGAAGATGGTAATAGAGAGGGTAATGGTGATATGGTGCTTGGATAACCAGACAACAGCAGTTTTGTATGGGGTGATGGGTGAGGGCTAAAGCCCCAAGGACTGAAACTTGCTGGGGCTCCCAAAATGTTAGCACCTACCCAGAATACAACAACTGCATTAAAGCCAGCCCCACTTACACTGGAGGTTATGGAACCAGAACTTATATACCTACAGCTGATATAGCATAAAAAATATAAATAAATACATGTACTAAAAACTCTCCTTAGACAGTATAAAAACATTAGTGTTTGCAGAGTTCCCCTGTGGCAGAGGTAAACCTGCTATCATGACCACAAGTATCTCCACCCTATCTAGTGATGCTGCTGGCTTCCAGCTAATGGAAGCTGTTACACTATTAGAACACTTCATTACCATAATATAGTAATGATTTGAGCTCTGCTGTCATGCTTAATGAATGAAAATTTTAGGAAGTGTCACATGGCATGACAGTAGGGTATAGCACAACATGGAAATGTTACACAGTAAGATATACCCACACAGCATTCCTTACTAAGTAGCTGGTCTGTTCTGCTCTGTGTAATATTATAAAGCTACACAGCAAGTCAGCCTGCAGTGCCAGTGTGCACAGTCCAATACTCAAGCAAATATTCACAGGACATGGCATTCACCTGCAGGTCACATGACATTACTACAAGCCATCTCTATGAAATGTGGTAATAACAGGTTGCATGCTAAATCCAGTGCACAGAATGCATTTATAAATCTGGGCACTATATTATGACTAGTCCAGTCTGGCTTTTATTAGTCAAACATGTTTCATTCACCCATTGAAGCAATGCTATTTTGAGATCATGCTACTGTGGGGATATACACATAAATATAAAATCTGTACTCCTGTTGGAATGATAATCTTATACCTTACTAAATATCATGCTATTTTTGTCTTACATTGCAAGAACATTATGCTCCTTAGATAATCCATTGTAGCTGAAGTGTTACCTATTCTCCAAATGCACCTAATTAAAATTCTACTGTTTTACTTTGATTATATTGCATTGTAATTAACTAAAAATTGGAGCTTTTCTCCCTGGGCCTCCACTGAAAAGGGACACTGCTCATTTGGACTATCCAGTCAACAAAGGTTATTAAATATATAAATGTATCCTATTTGAATTGTAAGAGCTCTCTATGGTGATTTTCAACCTGGGCCTTCACTGAAAATGGCTATCTTTGACACAGTTGCAGTTCGCCAGTAAACAAATGTCAATCAATCAGTCAATCAATCAATCAATCAATCAATCAATCAATCAATCAATCAATAAATCAATCAATCAATCAATGAGGAAGTCTTCCACCTACCCTCAAGGCTGAACAGTCTCTGGAGTTAGTATACTTAGAGTTGTGAGGTATGCAGAGGGGCATGCCCTCCTGTAAAAGTATTTTTTGATACGCTGACGAAAGCCAACTTTGTCCATTGCTAATTCTATTTTTCTGCTGTCATGCATTACAATCATAGTTACCTTGATTAGTTACTATGTATTCAGTGAACCAATGTTATATAAAAAGACAGGATAACCTCAGAATTCCTGTTACCAAACCACTGATAATAATAAACTGATAATTAATTTTGTCTTCACTTCAGCCCATCCTATCTGTTTGAGTGATTCATTATTTTTGTTATAAAACCTGCTCAGCCATTTTTCTCCATAGTCTCTTGCAGCTAGTCATGTCTTAGTACTTATTGAAGGCTCTAATTCCTGTCACTCATGTACATTGCTTTTAACCACTTGGCAATGTCACAAAGGAATCCACAAACCAAACCAATAAACCAATTTTATTCTTGAAATTTACATGCTTTTGTACCTTCAAGACTGGGACTTCATCAGAAACTCACTCAAAAGTGAATCACTTCCTTAAAACATTCAATAAATCCTATGTATAAATCACATGACTCACCTACAACATGTTGCAAACAAAAAACTAAAGTCTACAGACCCATAAATAGTAACTGTGTTAAACATTTTATGTATGTAAATACTTCACTATGCATATGTGAAATGACAAATTAATAAAAAATAATAAAATAATAAATTGTGAAAATAAATGAAATAAAAAGTACTTTTAATAGTAAAAACATTGTGACCCTGGGGTACAGATCATACTAAGATGTAGCAATGTCAGGTGTAAACTTACAGTTTTGCCGCTCTTAATCTAAGGATGCTACCAACAGATACCCTGTCATCCAAACGTGGCAACACGGTAAGATTCAACCACAAATGCCAGACTAATTCTCTGGACTCAAGTCTGGATTCCCATGGACCATGTCTAGTGTTAGTCTGAAGTTTTGCCAATTTAAAAAGCAAAAATCTTTTGAAATTATTTCATAACTTTGAATGCCTATAAAGAGCATTGCTCATGCCTTTCTTTTTAATTTCATGTAGATTTCCTTATCTGAATGGCTAGCTGCTTTTCAGACTTGCCCATGTAAAAGGCCTTGCATGTGATGCAGTTAAATGAATATACTATCATACTGGTCTTGCAGTCATAATGATCTAAACATGGAATAGTTCTGTTCCAAGCTGAAACATAATATAAGAGACATTGTTAATTATGACCACCACTTATAACTACCACATTTTCCCTTACCTGGAGCTGAGGAAACTGTGCAAAACCTTCCACTGGACTTAACAATGGATTTAATATTTAAATTCCTACTAAACACCATGGTAGCAGTGTTACCTACAAGTTCTTTTAAGTTTGCATAAAAACAAATGTGCCCAGTTTTTATTAATAACTGTTCTTAAACTATTTGAATAAGGTATGACCATAGATATAAATGTGTTTGCCTTATATGAATGAGTACCTGTTTACCAAATAACTATCCCTACCCCCTAAGATGGGTTATTTTTTTTGTTATTGCATCTTCCATCAAGAATCATGTAATGAGCTATGAAAACGTTTTTTTTTTCAGGGAAAAAAGCACAAAGAAGAAGAGGTATACAAGTAATCAACAGAGATATAAAAGTAATCAGCTAATATACAACATCTAAACAACATCATGTAAAGAGCTATGAAACGTTTGGAAATGAAATTGACAGTGGAGAGAAAAGAAGTAAAATGAAAGATTTGTATTAAGGGGCAAGAGAGAATGTTTGGGATAGGTAGAAGGAAGAGAAGAGAGAGGTATATGACCAACAACTAAGGAAATAGTGCTTAAAAAAGGAAGTAAGGGGCATTTATCATCCATGGGCTATGTGCAATAATGCTTTCTTGATAAGTGTCATAGTTGGAGTTGGATTAAAAAAGATGAGAAAATTTATTGAACTGAGCAAAAAATCCACTTGGCTTAAGCTGCCATTTAAATGTCTTGCCTGGAATCACTGCATGCTAAAAAGTAGAGACAGAGTCAAACTCGTTTGCAGTTCACAGCCTTTTCTCCAAATGCTATACAGATTATTTATGCTTTCTTATAGGGGTAGTGCACTGATTACAATAGACCATTGCAACCATAGCCTGGGGACTAAAAAAACAGTTAAATAAAAAGTGAACTTAATTCCTTCAAAGCTGATTTGTTTTTATAGCCCTTTCTTGAAAGACTATTCCATTTTTCTCAAAAGTACTTTCTGAATGCTTTTTTAATAATTGTTACTTAGCTGGCAAAATGAAGATTTGGTGTTAAATATGAAAAATTGGTCATTGAAATGTTCATGATTTTCCATATTCTGGGCCAAGAGTTTTATGATGCCACTTATGAAACACTGTCATAAGCAGTTCTACTGTACATTTCATTACAACTGAAAGTTTTATGCAATAACAAAAAGCAGCATGCATCAGAATAAAATCACTCTGAAATGGAAAGACATCACAACTGCGATATAATTTCATTTAATTTATTTTACCCATTTTTTGGCAAACAGCCATTTTAATTCATTCAAAACTCTACACCACAATTTTCAAGTCTACCCTTACCCTTTTCAATTAACCTCATTCTTTTTTGAATGTATCATCATTTGTTTTTTTGTGTCCCACTTGTTACATTCCAAAACCATCCCCTGCATGAAAAAGTACTTACTGAGATCCAGGGTGTAGTTTGTTCCTTTATTTTGCTGGCTTAGACCTCCCCTCGTCATCACCCTGCCTGTACAGGATAGTCCTTTTTTATCTCCCCAACAATATCTTGTGAACACAGATCCACCTATAACTGGTGGAAGGTTGGGAGCCATTCAAAATGTTGGGACTTGACAGGGGTCCAGGGAAGTAAATAGTATGGGAAGAAATAGCCAGGGAATTGTTATGGCTAGGCTTGTATAGGCCCTAGGGCTGATAGCCTAGTACCAACCTATGAACCTATGAACGAATCCTATAAATGCTGAGACTGAATAGTTGAAAAAACAGACTTACATATACTAAGTCCAAGATGGCTATTTCTGCCTTTTCTCTGAGGTATGGTGATCTCAGAGTTAGTATATGTAAGTTTGGGGGGGTGAAGAGGGGGCAAGGGACTTACCCTCCTGCAAATAAGTTTAAAGGAGAAGAGCGATGTTCAATATTACCTTCTCTCCTGCATTTTGTTTTTGGCTGAGTGCTAACATTCCAGTGGGAAGCCATGCAGATCACCTTGTTATACAGTAATGGGACATGCTACAATGTTACAGTATTACAATGACTGATGGGAGTATCTGTCAGTTTTTATTTCCTAGTGCTTATGATACTGAAGAGTACAATAAAAGAACAATAAACATGCAAGCATTTCACTAAAATGTTTGTTTTGATTTCTTTCAAACAGTTAACTAGGATAAGTATGTGCTGTCCTAAACAGAAACATCATTTTTAAGTTACTTATTTTGAGATTATGCTCTAGCTCTAAAAGAAATGCAGTCATACTGTACACAGAGCAAACCCAGTTTCACAGATCCTGTCTACAAAGTCTGCAAATATAGTTATGCTTTTGGCCATATGAGATAATCTGAGTTGATGTTGCAAATATTTGTAAATGCCTTATTTAATAAATGTTATATTTATTCATGTTTTACAAAGTTTTATTAGCTTACTGCTTTGCTGTTTCATCCGGTGCCACTTTCAAAGAGACATATCACTGTTTTGCAATGTAAGCTGGGCTGTGACTGAAAAAGACCTCTGTTGGCAATGCACCTACCTGTTTAACAGATAAAAAATAGGTGCCCATTTTCTTTACACAAGATGTTAGATTATACATATATACTATTCTAAATTAGATTATACATATATGTTGTTCTAAGTTACTGTACTTTATTGACATAATGGCGCAGGTCATGCCTGAAAAGGGTCCTTAAGCCAGAACATTTACACAGTTAACAAATGTATAAATAAATAGAAATTACTGGTAGATTTGCACCAATGAAAACTTGAAAACATTAATAACAACTGTTGTGCTTTAGTTCACACTTGAAAAAATTAATAACGACTGTTGTGTTTTAGTTCAGACTTGAAAACATTTATAACTAATTAATAATCCCTTACACATTACAAATATTTCTTCTCCCCATAATTCTGTTTGTTTTAATGCTGAACACATTTATCTAGTAGATGCTGTAATACGGAAGGTAGCTTGTTTTGTGACCAAGGAATATTATGAGTATGATTGTTGTAGCATAATGAAAAGCAGCAAGATGATGGCACTACATTACTCAGACCACATTTTGGGACAGTAATCGGTGAGCAAAACTTGACCCTGCAACACTGAATCATCTTACATCAGAAATGAGATCCCAAAGCATTTAGAAGGCTTCAAGGAAAATAAACAAATAACTGAAAGAGCATTTTCATTGAGATGTCACTTGTGTGCATTCAAAGCACTCATTCATTTCCTGCTTCATTGCTCCTCTACTGGTCTCTCTCTACCTGCAGGCCTGACAGCATCCTGGTGCAGGCCTGACAGCATCCTGGGCATTGCTTGATTCTACATTCCATTTATTCTTTTATTTTTCTCATTGATATATAATATATATTTCTTTAAAATTCTAGAATATACTGTAAATATTGTACATATACTCATTTTGCATGTAAATTGTTGCTTACAGTTTTTAAAATTTCCATTTCTTCTAATGTATATTACTTTTTTGCTCATTACTGTTTGTGTTTTTCTCAACCTGAGTGTAAGTCGTGGAACCCACTTAACCTTGTTTGGCAAACTAAAAAGCATAAATAAACAGAAACATTAAATAAATACTTAACTAACTTTGTTCTTTAAATCAGTACATTTAAATTCAGTCAAATTTATAACAGACTGTAAATACTAACCATTAGAAAATCTTAAACCCAATAATTACTTTCATTCTAATTAGACTAAAGAGATTGATATTTTTAAATTAGATCTGTGATTCTTGTCAGTTTCTAGGGGAAATTTTTACTGTACTTCCCCAAGCTTTGTAATATCAGTAACAGAATAGTTTTACAAAGCAGAAGTAAATTATAAATGAAGAATAAGAAATGATTTATATAACTTCAACAAAGTTAAAGACTAAAAACTGATAAATGGTGATTTTTTTTTATTATATTAATGATGTTGGCATATAGGTATTTCCCTTTCTCCAGATTCATAAACAGCTTCTGCTGGGACAAGACACTGTATCAAATGTACAACTGTAACATTTTACTCAAGAAAATTGTTGTTGAATATGTGGGCTATCTTAGTTGCAATTAAAAAATTAGAAACAATTGTAGATCCCATTTCTGTGAATGTCAGAGGAGAAAAGTTTTACATTTACATGTTACACAATAGAAAATAGTACATTTATTTATATAACAAAGTACTAACTATAAACATAGGAAAGCTTCTTAAAATAGACATCATACAGCTGAGTCCATGTTAGAAATTGCACAATGAACTAACACAGAAACTTATTTTACAAGATCTCAGCTAGACAGCAGAATCAGATATTAAATATCTTGTAAAATATGGCTTCAAATAATCACACGAGAAAGACCAGAAAATCTATAATCATCCTAATAAACTGCTTTTGCAGGAATGCAAGAATAACAATATTTATAGAACTTTGCATTTGTGGCTTTTGATATGAATTGGGTTAACCAACGGGAGAGTTGCAGAGTCAGAACATATTGCTCAGTAGATGAGCTTTTTTTCTAGAATGGCTGGGAAATGCTAATTTGTCTTAAGATGATTGGGAAGGAGTTGTATAGTTTGATGACACACACACACACACACACACACACACACACACACACACACACACACACACACACACACACACAGACACACATATATATATATATATATATATATATATATATATATATATATATATATATATATATATATATATATACATATATATATATATATATATATATATATATATATATATATATATATATATATATATATATAAAGTGCAATGGTCTGGGGGGTGGAGTACTAGCTAAGTAGGAAAGTTAAGAAAGGGAATTTTTCAGCCCTGATATAGGAATTTTTATGCCATTTTTAGATGACTAAATTTTAAGATAAACCTTAGAGTTAGTACACCTATACCTATGTATAACTTACAGGATTGTAGTGTGGTGTGAAGGTAAAGCCTACCTGTAAGATGCTTTAATGGTATTACACAGAGTTTTGACAAGGATTATTCCTTGCTGCTTTCAGAGCTTATTTTCCAAAATTGCACGAGCTACAGTTACAGGTTTTACATTTCTGATGGGAAGTTTTAGGGGAAGATTTACAGAAAACCCAGAGTGGAATGTAGATTTTCATTTCTGACATGTTCTTGACTGCTGGTATTATCATGCACCGCTAACACTCGTTGACAAATTTAACATGGCAACTGTTAGGGCACATTGGAAAAAATGAAATTGACCCTTAACATAATGCTAAAATGAGCACTTAACTTCAGACATTGACTACAAGTATAAAAATGGAAGTCTCTTTCTATCGACATTTGCAAAACACACTACCTCTCCACCACCTGAATCAGCTCATAATAAATCATTACACTAGTATTTCACTATTCGCTTGTAATTTTGCAAACTCTCTCCTTTGGAAGGTTAAATAATTAATTCCAGATGGTGATTTTGTGCTAAGAGACAACACAGATATTTTCACTGTGACACTGATACTTTAAGGGTCAAAGGTAAGGGCACATAGTTTTCTGCAAACAAAAAAGTCTGAAGTTTTGTAAATGAGTGCCCCTTCACAATTCAGCATATACTGTTTAATTTGAGGGACTATCAGAAGGCCTACAATTTTATGGAAATGCTGTTTTTTGCACTGAATAGACACTACTCTGTAATATTCAGTGAGAAACATTTCTATTTCTTATTTTACTCGAGTTATAAAACAGAAAAGACTTTATACTTATTGTAATCTTCTTCCAGACTTGCTTTTGAAGAAGACATTATGCAGGCGGTGGAAAATGAGTTGCTATCCATAATTTCTTGCTCAGGGGAATGGTTCTGTACAACAGTCACCACTGTGCCATTTTCCATTAACTGTCTGCTGATGCTGTCAGATAATTCAATGGACATTTACTTTATTAATGTAGGTCCAAGGCTGATGCTGCTATCTGGATCAGTGTGTAATGTGATTTCCTTAAAGCTGGCCGAAGTCATTTCCATAACAGCAATAAAGGAGTAAGCTTGCTCAGAAAACAATAACATTAGGCAATCCTGTGGGGAAATATATGGACAAATATGGAATTGGATAGTGTGCAGTTTTGCAGGCTGGTATAGTCTTTTGCTTGTTAGTATGATAAGGATTTTTCATCTGAACAGATCAGAAAGATCTGACTTATAAATCAATGAAGAGACCACAGCTAGGCAAAGCAAATGTTTAGTGGGCATAGAAAATAAATAAAGGTTCCCGGATGCATTTCATCTTTACGATGTCTGATCAGCAGTAAACATTCACTACCATACTTATGAAAGTAAATTTCCTAACAAAGAAAGAGTCCAACTTGCCTGTTGTTAATTCATTATTAAATATTAGTAAAGCCATAAAAACACATGTAATTTCCTGACAAGGAAGGCAGTGATCCCCCCCCCCCATGGAGTGTTTTCTAATCACCTTTGGGATTAATACTGCTTGATGAAAAGAATTGTTTCCTAATTCAAATGACCTCAGACTAAAAGAGCTGTGTTTGATGAAGCCTCGTTGCTGATTTTCAGTTGATGGATTATTTTGACATTGAATTTGATATTAAACAAAAACTCTCCTATTACCACAGATCCCAGATGATACTGTGTGTTTAGTAGGGATGTTAAGAAGGGAATCATCTAGAGTTACATAGAATATTAAACATGCATTTGTATGTGCAATGTAAATAAATAAATTAATTAGATACACAAACAAAAAACAAGTAAACGTGGTGATCATAGCATCTTGCAAGAATAGCATCTGTATAAGTGTTTAGCAACATATGGCTGACAAAGTGTTTATCATTGTATGCAGCTGCAAATAACTGGATCTGTGTTATATATGGGCAGCGCAGTGGTGCAGCAATCAATTTTTCTGCTCCAGAGTACTTGCTTATCCTGTTTGATTCCTGGTTAGGGTACCTTCTGTGCAGTCTGCCTCTCCCCCTGTTTTACATAAGATTTTACTAGATGCTCTGGATTTCTTCTACATCCCAATGACATATGCCCTTTTCTCCTAACACATAATTCTACTACTTGCAAGAAATGCATCGACATCAGTAACCTGGAATCCATGCTCTCTCGTGCCACAGTCAGTACTCCTGGCAAAGTGGAGATTGCCAGCACAAACACTACATCACTCACATCTCATAGCCAAGCACAACACACACACCTATGCAGAGGTCCTCAATAAAACACTTAACAAAAATCAACAGCAGAGACCTCCAAAAAACACTCACAAACATTCCACAGATAGCACCAAACACATCACACATAGACAACACACCAGTGTCTTACAAACACAGTCCATAAGGCAAAACAATAAACCATCACAGCCAATAAGATATAACAATAAACCAAACATATTAGTCATTGGTGATGTCCCCCTCACCAGGCTCAACAAGGAGGAGTTCATGGTCAGTTGTCTGTCTGGTGCCAGAATCTGCTACATCATACATGCACTTAAGTCTCTCCACAGCAAGTACAAGTATGACTCTGTCATTGTCCATATTGGTGTGAATGACTTGAGATGTACCGCCCTGGTTTATATGAAGCAAGACATGATTGAGATCTCAGAGTATGTATCCCACACAGGTATGACCCTAGCCCTAAGCAGCATCCTACCTTCACCAAGAATATTATCACAATACCAACAAAAAATAATTGACTTCAACAATTGGCTTAGTTTCTGGTGTCATTCCAAGGGGATCCAGTATTTGTCTGCCTGGGATGACATGGTTGACAGGCCTCGTTGCTTTGCTAGAGATGGCCTCCACCTGTCACCACTGGGATTCTGGATCCTGGCCAAGGCTCTCACCTCCCCCATTGTGCCTTTTTAGGGAATGTCCCAAAAACATATCTTCCAACATAAAAGATCTGTCAAAAATCAAATTGAAAGTCATGCTGATAAATGCTAGGATCCTTAACCTGAAAATGCACTCACTTGAGGCTCTCCTTGCACTGGAAGATGTTGATGTCTGTGTGGTCACAGAAACCTAGTTCAGGGCTGCAGAGAGCACCCCTACCTTACCAGGCTATACCTCATTCACACATTCTAACCCCAAAATGAGGTCAGGAAGACTAAGGGTGGTGGAGTCTCTTACATACCTCTCAACCTCTTAGAGCAAGAAATCTGGACAAAGTCATCAATAAAAGTGGGACAAAGGCCCAAAAATAGCGACAATTTTTAAATATTGCTCTTACAGACTTAGAAAGTTGATAGCTGTCAAAGGAAAAAACTTCAAAGACCAATACACATAAAGTTCAGGTTAAGGCACTTAATTCTTGCAGCAAGGAGACAAAAACATGCATGCAAAAATACAGTTTGTCTAACTAAAATCAGGAAGTGAAGCCATTCTTATACTATTCTTAGAAGACATTGCCTACTGAAGCTGATGTAGTTAATCACAAGTTTACAATATTGTTTTTCACAGCCGATGTTGCTCATGATTTTCTGCTGATACGACATAACACTTCTAGATTCATGAGAAAACTTTGGAAAAATAACATGGCCTTGGAGACCAGCAGCTAGTTGCAATTATTTCTACAGTGCTGTGTTACATTTCAAGGTACTCTACTCATTCGAGCACAAAGCAATCACAGATTATAGTGCATATTCTTCAAGCAGTCTTTGATCCACTTTATCTATCCTTCCTGCAGCTGGTTATGTTCTCATAACACAGACAGGGCTAATTGTCTAAGTTTAATAACATTATAGAAAGCAGTATTGTTCTATTCATTATTTTCCTAATCAAGCAGAAAACCATCTGCTTCTCAGTACATTTCCTAAGACATAAACAAGATTTTAGCTGCGCTGACAAAATACAAGGTCAGAAAGCATTTGCCATTAATATGGATTTGTTCAGCATAAAGCAGAATAAATGTATTAACCCTTTTGGGCTTCTAAAAAGGCAGTAATGCACACATATTAATACATATTTTTCTAACATTTCCCCCCTATTAATACTTTTATTCTACTTTCAAAAGCATAAACGATTTGTTTCTTTTCCTAACCTCTTCCATTTTGGATTTGCAGTTAAGAAAGTCATTCAGTTTAACTTATGAAAGCATCTCAGTCTTCAATAGTTCATCAAGCTCAGTACCTTGATATAAGGTTTCAGAAACCGACAAATCTATAAAATCTTTGATCAATCTTTTCATGCAGGGGATGCCACAACAAACATATACTCCCAACAGGAGCATTCCTATACAAATAGCAATAAAGATGTTCATTAAGATGGAACCCCACCCCCCAAACCATTTCTGGAAAAAGTCCGTCAGTGGGTTTGGGCCTGGTTTGGTCATGGTCGACACTTGCTGAATCACCTCAAGATGGTTGTCTATCTCGTGCTGGGTGTCAGGAATAGACGAACAGAATTCTTCTTGGATTAAAGCGCATGTACCACCTCTCGCCACTAGGGTGAAGTCAAGAGCCATGTGGTTTTGAAGCACCACAGTTCTCATGGCATTCAGTTCATCAGTCCCTAATTTGAGAGCAGAAAAAGTTGCATTGCTCATTACTTCGAGGAGTTTAGACAGTTTTCTCAGCTCCCAAATTGATTTCACTGCTCCATATGCTGGTAATATGCCTGCCCACGATATGACAGTGTCACTCAAGTCCATATGTGTTAGTTTATCGCCCATGGAATGATGGTTTCTCCAGCCCTCCGCGATCTGTCCCACTGGATTCTCAGGTTTCCTGACAGGTTTCTTGGTGACCTCTCGTACATTTCAAATTTTACCTCGAGGCAAAACTGCAGTGTGTCGTATGGCTGGAACCAGGTAACCCCAAAAAACAACTGCAGGACCAATTCTCAGGTAACCATTTATAGGCCTTTTTGCCACATACAAAATAACAATCTTCCACCTTAGTAGTAACTTTGCTATTAACATATGCTTGCCCTGCATGAAACATTTTCTTGTTTATTATAGACAGTTGCTTAAAAAGAACAGGATTATGTTGTACTTCATTAATTGTTCTGTGCATTGATTTAAGAAACAAGTCATAGTCTGTATCACAAATAGAACCTGCATTATTAGCTTTGGTGTAACATTTGTAAGGAACAGTCATATTGCAATTACTCCAACCCACCTGGACAGTATCATTTTTATAAAAACACACAATTCTCTTTTGTGTAACAGGCAGGTGCAATGCTATTTTAACTTGTGATTTAACAGTCGTAGTATCATAAACCAAGTTTTCCCAGGTCTCATTGACCCCTAGGGGGATCGCAGTCATTACGAATCCCCCGTATGCTGTTGGTATAGCTGTACAAACCCAACAATTTGAAACATTAAAAGTCTCAGCATACACATGTTTGATCACTTGGTAAGTGTTAAAGTTTGGATGCCAATCTCTGAGTGACGCATCGCGTTTATTCAATTTAGCTTGTGTGGCTGGAAAAAGAGAAGGCCACAACAAAAAGATCAGTGTCACCAGTATAGTTAACAGGATGATCATGCAATATTTCTGTGGTTGTTCTGCATTCCTGTATGCTCTGGATATTGTCATTTTTACTCCTGTGGTGTAACAGTAACAAGATTTTTATCTAGCTCAAAGTTTTTAACCAGTTTACAGTGTGTCAGGTGAGTCCAGGATGCTCAATCTGCAATCTTGACTGCAGTGGGTGTTGACAGTAGCACATGGTATGACCCTTCCAACTTCGGTGTCATCCAGTTTTTTCTTTTGGTGACTTTCACCCAGACCCACGTGCCTGGGACTACTGCTGCTTCTGATGGTCTGGTTTGTTCCTTATCTGAAACAGAATTAAACTGCAAAAGGTGTTTAGAATTCAACATTCTTTTCATATACTCAGCGAGTGTACAGTCAGCTTCCTGATCTGCAGGCATGAGAGGTTTCCATTGAGGTATATAATATGCCCTCCCAAATAACTTCTCAAAAGGAGTCAATCCCTTTGCATTCGGAACAGTTCTCATGCTCAACAGTGCCAGGGGCAGACAATACACCTAATTTCTATGTGTTTGCTCAATGAGCTTCCTTAATTTATTTTTTAACATCCCATTGTACCTCTCTACCAACCCTGCAGATTGTGGATGATACGCACAATGATTTTTCAAAAAAATTCCGAAAAACTTGCTCAGTTGTTGTATGGTTTGGTTTACAAAATGTGTGCCATTGTCACTGTAGATCTTTTCCGGTATGCCAAATCTAGGAATAATTTATTTAACAAGGGTTTTCGCAACAGTAGCTGCGTCTGGATTTTTGGTCAGAAAAGCTTCCACCCATTTGGAAAACATATCTACAATGACAAGACAATACTTCTTATTTTCGCATTTGTTCAGTTGTATGAAATCCATACAGATAGTATGGAACGGATATGGTGGTGCAGGAAAACTCCCCTGCTTGGGCTTTAATGCCCCTTGTGCATGATGTTTATTACAAACATGACATGACAAACAAAAATTTTTAGTGTAGTTTATAAATCCATATGTTGTGAACACTCATTTCACTAACTGTACCATCCCCCTGTTGAGACATGGCATTGCCCATGGCTCAACAAAGCTGCATATCTAAACAAGTTAGATGGCAATATCGGTTTTCCCCTCTTTGGAGATGTACAGCCCTTCCTTGAGAATTGCTCCTCGTTTTATCCATCTTTCTTTCGCAACTTGCGTAGTAAGTGTCTGCATTGTTTTTAACATTTCTAAGTCTAAGATCTCAGAAGGTTGTAATTCTTCATTCAAAAGAAATGCTTCTGAAGCTGCTTGCTTTACAGCTATATCAGCCCTTGCATTACCTTTTGAAATTCTATCCTGTTGCTTGTTATGAGCTATGCATTTACAAATAGCTACTTTCTGAGGTAACTGAATAGATTCTAAAAGATCTAAAATAAACTGCGCATGATTGATTGATTTACCAGTAGATGTTATCATTCCTCGATTTTTCCACTGTTGCGCAAAAACATGTACAGTAGAGAAAGCGTACTGGCTATCAGTAAAAATGTTCACACATTTACCCTTTGCTAAGGTACATGCCCGTGTTAAGGCAATCAGCTCTGCCGCTTGTGCAGATAAGTTGTGTGGTAAAGATTTTGCTTCTACAATCTCAGTATCAGAGACTACTGCATATCCTACTAGGTTCTGTCCTGTGGGACCCCTTTTGCATGAGCCGTCCACGTAGTATGTCACCTCGGCATCATCCAAGGGAACATCCGTAAGATCTTTTCTAGGCAGTGTCTTTTGCTCAATCTTCTGCAGGCAGCTATGCGGTGTGCCATCTGCAGGAGTTGGAAGCAAGGTAGACGGATTCAAAGTTGTACATCGTTCAATTGTCATATGAGGTTGGCTCAACAATATAGTCATACAGGAAAGATGCCTAGCAGGAGAAAGATATGCTACTTTTTCTTGCAGTAAAATAATCGCGACTGCATGAGGCACTCTCACTGTGAGAGGGTGGAACAACACTACTGAGGCCGAAGCCTGCACTGCCATTGCAGCTGCAACTACTGCTTGTACACAGTGGGGTAAAGACCATGCCACTGGGTCCAGTTGTGATGAATAGTAAGCAATGGGGCATTGCTTGTCCCCATGCTGCTGTGTTAACACTGATGTCATATAGCCTTGCTTACAATCCACTGTTTGGAAAAAAACGTTTATGATAGTTTGATAATCCTAAAACTAATGAGGATGCTATCAACTGTTTCAATTTGCAGAAAGCAGATTCTGCTTCTGGTGTCCATTGTAATAAATCCTGTACTGCCATAGGCTTCTTGTATATCAAGTTGGTCAGTGGTGCAGATTCCAAAGCATAGTTTGGGATCCAGCTCCGACAAAAGTTGGTCGTACCCAGGAAGGACATCATTTCCTTCTTGGTAGTGGGTTTCGGTGCTTGTAAAATCGCTACTTTTCTGTCCTCATCTAATGTTCTGCCCTCTTTGGATATTACATATCCTAGGTATCTAACTTGCTTTTTCCAAAGCTGTAATTTGTTTTTATTTACTTTATGTCCCTGAATAGCTAAAAATTGTAACAATGCTACAGTATTTTCCTTACAATCTTGCTGGGTGGGGGCTGCCAGCAGGATGTCATCAACATAAAGTAAAATCTGACTGCCTTTCGGTGGGGTAAATCCCACCAAGTTGCTTGTCATTTCTTGTGAAAATATTGTGGGGCTTTCACAATATCCCTGTGGTAGTCGCATGTATGTATACCTTTTCCCCTGAAATGTGAATGCGAACCAATGTTGGCTGTCAGGGTGTATCGGTATCGAAAAGAACACATTGCTGATACCTACCACAGAAAAATATTTCTGTTGAGGTTTCAAATAATTCAACAGGGTGTGTGGATCTGGCACCATAGGTGCTCTTGGTATTACTGCGTCATTTACAGCTTGTAAATCTTGGACCATACGCCATTCTCCATTTGCTTTTCTAACAGGAAATAAGGGTGTGTTACATGGTGAATCAGGTGATTCCACCAGTACTCCTTCCTTAAGTAAAGCTGCTATAATAGGTTTGATTCCTACCTCTGCATCTTTTCTCAAGGGATACTGTCTCTTTTGTGGTCTAAATGCTGACTTTGGCATGTTAGTAACTAGTCCTGCTGTACGAATCAGTCCTACATCTGATTTGCCCGTTGACCAGAGAGTTTCTGGTATGCCTTGTAAGGCATCTTCCTCCTCTTCTGATAAGAGCGCTAATCAGCTGTCCTCGCTAGACTGCAAGTGTACAGCTGGGTGTGTCTGTGTTATCTAATTTAACTTCTGCTTTTGTACTCCCTGTTCTGACAGTTCTAACTCTGTCTGTTTTTCCCACCTCGTGACTTTTTCTCCTAGGTCTGCCCATTTCACATTTTTGTCCTTGGTTAAGCTTACATGTGGTAATCGATTAAATTTATAAAGTGCAAAGAACTTCTGGGGTAATGAACAGCTAACTACACTGTTCCCTTTTATGTCCCAGTACAGATTACGCAATACTAATCTGTTTGCACAGTTTCTAAACAACTCTTGTTCATATTCCTTATCAGGTCCTGATGTGCTACAATAATACAGAGTACAGTGCAACAAATGTTGTTTATCAATGTCAAGGGAGGGGAACTTGCTGATGGCTACATTCATCAGCTCTTCGGTTACTGCCCCTGGACCAGTCGCAACTAAGTCCTGGCTGTACCAATAAAATGTTTCACCCTCCGATCGCACTGCAAAAGTATCAATTTGTCACTGTGCTTCCATACCCTGCATAGTTGGAACTACTGCTATGCCAAATAGCTGCATAAGGTCTCAGCCCAAGAGGTTTACTGGGCATTTTGCAGAAATGACAATTTTGCTTTTCTGGGTTAATCCTGAAACAGGATCAGTTATTGCAATGTTATGGGAGTGGGGCTCCCGATACAGCTGTCCATTAGCTGCTTTCACTAATATGTAATCAGGTGACTCTGAGTTCTCTGGCAGTTTGGAGGGATGTACCAGAGTCCGTGATGCCCCTGAGTCACACAAAAATGTGACTTCCCTCCCTTCTACCAGGAGTGTAACTTCTGGTTTTGTGTCTGCTAAATAGAGCTCCAAGCTCAATAAAGCTAAGTCTAAAATTTCATTTTCTTCATTATCCGTGACTTCATGTACTTCCTCTATTTCTTCTGTCACATCCTCTACTCCCTCTATCACATTCTCATTTGTCCTTTCTTGGCTATTTTCTTCTAGTGATTCCTGGCTATCATATAGTCAGTCCTCACCCTCCTTATCTTCTGTAGTTGCCTTCTTGTTTTTCTTGCAATCCCTTGCCAGGTGTCCCTTCTTACCGCATTTAAAGCACCCCCCCTTTTCTTTCACCCTTCAAAGTCCTCTGATCGTTGATCAGATTGTTTGTTTCCCTGGGCATTTTTCTTGCCCTTTTTCCCGGACTGTACTACATAAACATCTGCTCCATCTTCTACAGAGAATACTTGGGCTTTTTTTTCCTTTTTACTGTTAAAATGCCTTTCGGCATGTCTAGCATATTCAAGTAGTGACTATAGTCTACTTGTACGATAATCTACCATGTGCTTTGTAATAAAGCTGCTTATAGGCAAAATACTGCCTTTTAAAAATGCATTCTTTAACTGCTGCTCATACGGGGAATCATGTGTTTGATCTTCAGGTACCTGCATTCCACAATGGTTATTAAAACACTCTAATAATCTAGCATAATATCTGTCAACAGTTTCACCTTCTTGTTGGATGCATTGATTAATGCAAGTCCAGTCTGCCCTAGTTTTCCATTTCTCAGAGATTCGGTCTGTAAGACCTTTCACTCTGTTGTCTAGTTCTGCGCTACTATGTGGGAGGGGTTTGTGTTCTGCGTCACGGGGATTCCAGTTGCCACTGATCATGTGCCAATCTGGTCCCAAGATTTGTCTGACTACTTTTTCTACTTCCTCTCCATTTAAGTTATAACTTAACCTCATGCCTTGTAGGTCTTCTAAAAATTTTCTAAAATTAACTTTTGGATGGGGAATTCCCTCAGTGGCTTTCCGGATATCTTCTGGTGTCCAAGGTCTGTAAACTAAGAGAGTTGGGTCCTGTCCTTCTTGTCCTGCCTGAGGATTAGGTACTTCTATAAGTGGGCATATTTCTTCTTCACTCATATATCATGAACTTCTACCATTTGATATAACTCAATGTCCCCTTTTGAGTTTCCTGCCCGTGTTCGAGACCTGGTCTCGACGGGATCTCTAACAAATCGTGTTGCTTTTGTAGTGTCTCTACTTACAGTGATAGCAGGATATTGCAGGAGTGGACTAACTTGTTCACTTGCCTCATATTCTGGTAAGGGAGGTGGAGGGGCTGGTGCTATTACTAAGTTATTGTCCTCTTTATCTAAAAACATTGCTTTTGAATTATTACTCTTTTGTTCCCTACGGTTTGCTTCCTCAATCCACCTGTGTGCCTGAGGAATCCCTAATTGACGTTGCTTTTTTACCTGACCTCTGGAATCAGTTTTAAGCTGTTTGACAAGTTTAACAAGTGAGGATTTTTCTAATTTACCATCAAATTCATACTTATTAACCCATTTTGAGTAGTATTTAACATTATCAGCACGTTGTAATTGCATACATTTCGCATCTTCAGTTAACGGCGGAGTTTGGGATCTTTTCGTGCACTTATTTCCCATTTTATTCTAACCTTTGAAATGTTACGTAACCCTTCTTATTTTTACTTGGTACCACGATTTCTCTTTTTCACAGTCTATCTAAAATAACTGCCTTACCTATTCTGTTTCCCTGATCTATGACAAGACTGCAGTCTTCCTGTCCCTGACTTGTACAAGACAAATCCCCTGACAGACAATGCAAATCAAGTCCCTGATCTAAAACAGAAAAAGGTAAATCTCAGCTTACCTGAGCCTCTGTGATTGATCATCTGGTTCGAGGTAAACCCGCCCTTCAGTCGCAGATCAGAACAGTGGCTGGCCTCTTTTGGACGACAATTCAGTCGGATGTCTTTTCAAATAAGAAGAACCGATGTGGTTTCTTCCCCGTATGGTTTCAAGCCACCTGGCCTGTCTGATCTGGTCAAAGTGGAGGTTTCCGGTCCGAAGGACCAATCTGTCAAAGGAAAAACCTTCAAAGACCAATACACGTAAGGTTCAGGTTAAGGCACTTTAATTCTTGCAGCAAGGAGACAAAAACATGCATGCAAAAATACAGAGTTTGTCTAACTAAAATTAGGAAATGAAGCTATTCTTATACTATTCTTACAAGACATTGCCTACTGAAGCTGACGTAGTTAATCACAAGTTTACAATATTATTTTTCACAGCAGATGTTGCTCATGATTTTCTGCTGATACGACATAACACTTCTAGATTCATGAGAAAACTTTGGAAAAATAACATGGCCTTGGAGACCGGCAGCTAGTTGCAATTATTTCTACAGTGCTGTGTTACATTTCAAGGTACTCTACTCATTCGAGCACAAAGCAATCACAGATTATAGTTCATATTCTTCAAGCAGTCTTTGTTCCACTTTATCTATCCTTCCTGCAGCTGGTTATGTTCTCATAACACAGACAGGGCTAATTGTCTAAGTTTAATAACATTATAGAAAGCAGTATTGTTCTATTCATTATTTTCCTAATCAAGCAGAAAACCATCTGCTTCTCAGTACATTTCTTAAGACATAAACAAGATTTTAGCTGTGCTGACAAAATACAAGGTCAGAAAGCATTTGCCATTAATATGGATTTGTTCAGCATAAAGCAGAATAAATGTAGTAACCCTTTTGGGCTTCTAAAAAGGCACTAATGCACACATATTAATACATATTTTTCTAACAATAGCATAAATGGTTTTGCATTAGCATGGATTTTCTGAAGGGTATGAAGTCTTAAACTGAAATGTCTGTCATTATTTTCTAATTTCAATCTTTAATGATTTGCCACTAATTTGCCAGAAAACCTTAATTTTATGAAAAATGGGCCAAAAAATTAGGCAAAAATATGGACATTCTGTGACAATCTGTACAGTTGAGAGGTGTGACACTGTCTCTATCTTCATTAAGGGCAGGCACACCTCCAGACTGGTCTGCCAGCATGATATACTGAAACTACTCCAGGTGTAACTGACAGTTGGCAAGACACCCATCCAAGTTAAAGCCAGCTATAGACTCCCCTCCATGACAAAGGACACCCACTCCTCTAACCTGGATCTACTTGACTCCATCAAGGTATCCCCTAACGCCCTAATCCTTGGTGATTTCAACTACCCCACCATAGACTGGGTGAACTATTCCTGAACTAATGCACTCACTCAATGATTCCTTGACTTCATCGCTTCTAACACACTAGACCAGCTCATCTCATCCCCCACAAGGGAGATAACTTTCTGGGCTTGACTCTCATCAATATGGGTGACCACTGCACCACTCCCATAGTATGTTCTTCTATAGTGAGAGTAGATCATCGGACTGTCTCGTTCGAAGTTTCTATCCCACCCAACCTCCACCCCCCAGCTGTAATCAAGCTAAAAAGTTCTCAAAAGGTGACTACAACCTCCTAAGGGAGGGTATCTGTAGCTTCACACTGCCACCCCTGTCAGAGGATGCAGACAACTATGCTGAACAGTACGTCAATGCAGTATACAAGCACCTGCCATACTCAGGAAAGCTAAAACCTGCTCCTCAAGGAAACACAAACCTGTTTGGTGGGCATCCTCTACCAACAGGCTTTACAACAAAAGGAAGAAAGTGCTGATCCAAGAGTAAAAAGGAACAAATTCCATATTGGAAAAACTCCCTCCTTAGCCTCAACAAGAAAATTAGATCACTAGTAACAACCTCCAAAGCCAATTATGAATCAAAACTAGCCTCCAAAACAAAGGGAAACCACAAAGTCTTCTTCAGTTATGTCAGAAACTTCCATGGAACAGCCCAGGTTTGTTCTGAATTAGTACTTAACAGTATCACTTACATTGATACTGTTGACTTAGCCACCTGCTAGCAGATAGGTTCAGCACAAACTTCACCTACCTGTCCACCCCAAGGCCCTTTTGACATCCCCAATACTTGTCCTGCACCTCACATCTCTGTAGATCTAGTGTTATAGGCCCTATCCAAGGCAAAGAACACAGCTTTCATGAGACATGATAATATCCCAGGCTGTATTCTGCACCATCTCCAGCAAGAACTAGCTTCACCATTGAGCACCCTATTCAACCAAAGCTTAAGTACAGGCTTCATTCATTCCAGCAGAGTGGAGAACCTCAATTGTCATTCCCTTGCACAAACGTGGTGCCACTACTGACCCTGGAAACTATCACCCCATTAGCTTGACAAGTCTGATCTGTAAAGCCATGGATAGTACTATTATGGATCTCATAAACAAATATATAGGCAATCTCCAAGCACTTGACCCCACCTAGTTTGGATTCGTCAAGGGCAGATCTTTCCTTTGAACCTGGTTGACTTGTTTGAGACTGTCACCAAGACCCTGGAGGGAAAGTCAGTGCATACAGCTTACCTTGGCTTGGCCAGGGTCTTTGACACAATCCCCCACTCAGGAATCATCAAAAAGCTAACACAACTTGGTATAAATCACTATCTCATCAGGTGGGTGGCCAACTGGGTCACTGACAGAACCTTCAAGGTCAAAATAGGCACCTCCACCTCCAATAGCAGATCTGTCATTAGTGGAGTTCCCCAGGGATCTGTCCTCAGACCCCTACTGTTTGGCATCTACTTCTCAGAGGTCCAGGTAAAGACAAAAGGCCTGTGGCTGACCACGTTTGTGGTTGACTGTAAGTTGGGTGCTGCATTGACTCCTTAAATGATGTTAATATACTACAAGAAGGCCTCACAACAACTAATGGCTGGTGCCAAAGTCATGACCTCAAGCTAAATGCAAAAAAAATGTATCATCATACTATTAGGCAGAAACACAACCTCTACTATTACCACATCAAGGGCAACCCCCTAAACATACAACCTGTGGTGAGAGACCTGGGTACTCAGATTGATAACAATCTCACATTCAACCATTATGTAGCAGCAGTGGTCAGAAAAGACTTTTACTTGGTTCATCTCATAAGTATAGGGATTGGATCAAGAAAACAGGAGGTTATTACCTCACTATACTCCCCCCTCATTAGACCAATAATTGACTATAGCACCCCATTTGGTACGTACCTCTCCAAACATCTGCACCAATTGGAAAGGCCATAGAAATACTTCACAAAGAGAATCCATGGCCTCCAACATTTGCATCCAATATGCAGATGACTCAAATCTAATATGCTCTGCCTCTTCTCCTACACAATGTCTAACTCTCACCCAGACCACTTTCAGCACAGTAGAAATATTGCTAGCTAATCGCCGCCTGCTTCTAAATCCTAACAAAACCAAACTACTACTTTTCTCCCCTAACTGCAGAATTTCTCCTCCTTCCTTCAACATCAAATCTAGCAATGACACCATTATCTCCCCTTATGACCATACAAAGCTTCTAGGCATAATAATTGACAACAACCTTAAATTTGATAAACATGTAAATCACACTATTAAGTCCGTCAACAACAACTTGGCTCCCTGTACATAGCCGAACTTTTCCTCACCCCCCCTAGCTAGGGTAGCTATTCCAAGATCACACCTCCTCTCTACCCTTATGTATGCCTCCTCTGTACTCACCAACCTATCCAAAACCGATCTCAACAAATTATCAGGATGTTACAATCATATAGCCAGATTTGCTACTGGCATGGCTTTTAGGACTCACCATTGCTAGAACCTCAAATCATTGGGATGGCTAGAGTATCCTACCCTTCTACAGTTCAACCAGCTTATAGTAGTGCATAAAATACTCCATCAACCTGATAACATCCCTGCCCTCAAAAATATTCTCACCCCTCATAGTGCTTTTCAGCTGATAAACTATTGATACTGACCCAAAAATCCAACAACTCTGCAGGCGATGCTATATTTGCCAACTCAACCGGTAAAATCTGGAATCTACCCCCTACTACCATTACCAAGGAAACCTCACTACCCCTATTTAAAAGAGAACTCAAAAATACCTCACATCTCATTGGCTGTGCTCTTGTTCTAAACCTGACTAACAGCTTCACTAATACATGTCTTGCTACCCAACCTGCTGTTTAGCCAAGTATCTATGCCTCATACCATTTGAATGTCTAATATTGTGACTTATGAAATCTGATTGTATTCTATGTTCACATTTTCTGATATGTCTCTGCCAATCAGATGTAAGTCTGCACATTGTGTATATTACTATCTGTCTATATTATTTGTCTATATTTTTCTAAATATGTCTGCCTGAGTTTATCACTCAGCGATGTATGTACTGTCTCTTTTTTGGTATCTGGAACTTTTCTCCCTGGGCCTCCGCTGAAAATGGACATATATCCAGTCGGACTATCCTGGTCAACAAATGTAAAATAAATAAAATCACTTCCACTTGGTATCATACAGATTGCTCAGCGGTCATCTGTGTCTTGCCTACAAGGCAATCTCGGACTCTGCTCTACTAGAGATGCTCCATATCCATAAGTCTAACTCCTCAGACATTACCTGCTTGAAAGGCCTGAATCTAATATGTGACATCAGCAAAACCTGCTGGAGAGACAGATATGTCTCCTAGAGGCTGCTCCATCTCTGGAATAGACTTCCCATACATGTCAAACAGAGTACCTCGTCAACCTTCTTCAAGCGCAACCTTGATGAGTAGATGGGAAACCACAAATTTGTCCCGGGGATTCCACCTCATTGACAGAGGCAACAAGTGCTGACTGAGGTTTCTTTTTGGGGATAAACTCTTGGCTAGGCATGTAAGGGCCCCAGGGCCATTAGCCTAGTAACCTCCTATGATCCTATGATCCTTTGATCCTATATAATAAGTGAATTGCCAGTTCCACAAATATTCCATATGTGTACTTGTTGGGTTTGAGTATGTGTGTGTGTTTGTATTCTATGGTAGAGTGGAACCTTGTTCATGATTATTTTCTATCTGCCATGTGCCTATTGGCTGCTGTGATCACTTCCAGGTTTCCCATAACCCTAGAGTGGATAAAATAGGAAATGACAGAATGATGGATGGATGGATGAATGAATGAATGGAAGAATGAAACACTGTGTATGTGTATGTGCTATTGAAGAATATATACAAATAGCTTAACAGAACCTAAGAATATACTTTTAATGAGAAGGCAAGATTATATATGATAGTTAAAGCTTATCTAAAAAATGCCTAAAGCCAGTCCTAGTGTTAGTTCCTTAAGTTATGGAACTAAAGATGCAAACCTGTTTGGATTCATGAAGAGCAGATCCTTCCTACTTAACCTGGTTGACTTATTTGAAAAACTTAATGAATCAATAAATGAGGGCAAAACATTGCACAGTACATATCTAGACCTTCCAAAGACATTCAACAACATCCCATACTCATGTATCATAAATAAACTCTCAATAGCAAACTGGCTCACAAATGGAAACCAAGTAATTGGGGTAGGTGGCTCTATCTCCTCCGAAAGACCTGGCACTAGCTGTGTAACCCAGGGTTCAGTGCATGTGTCACCACTCTTCTTGGAGGTCAAAGTTAATGTTAATGGTTTCTGGCTGACAAGGTTGGAAGATGCCTACAAACTTGGTACCATTATAAATTCCTCAGAGGATACAACGATCCTCCAAAATGGTCTGTCATAGCATTGCACTAAAACTAAATGACAAGCTGTGTATAATCATATTCTTCAGCAAGCATGACTCCCTTTGTAACTATTGCATTGACAACACTGCCCTGAAAACTGATCCTGCAGTTAGGGATCTTGGAACCTATATTGACAGTGAACTGTCCTTTTCCACCATGTTCCTGTTGTAAGGAAGCTCTTTTTCGTTACGCAGCTTATATCTGAAGGCATTAGTTTAGACCAAGGGATGTAATTGTCCCACTGTACTTGGCAGTGATTAGGCTGATCATTGAGTATAATGTCCTTCTCCATATTTACCTGTCCAAAAGCTTGTCACAGCTGAAATGACCACACTTTCTCACTAAAACAACTTAAGGGACTAAGTCATAAAAACTATATAGACCATAAAACCTTGTCCTTATTTCAGTATCATACAGGCTACTGTGGCATTACTTTGCATTTAGAGTTTCAACAGACTCTGTTCTGTCAGACCTACTATATGTTCACAGGTCCAATGTGCAGCCACTCATAGGCTCATAAGTTCATAGGTGGGTACTAGGCTATCTGCCCGAAGGCATTTATAAGCCTAGCCAGAATGTGTTGGCTTTTGCTGTCCCCTTAGATTAGTTCCCTGTGCTTCTGTCCAGCAGAGCCACTGAAGTGATCCCCGAGGTAAACTTTCTGTTTCCCATCCACTCGTCAAGGTTTCTTTTGAAAAGTGTTAGCGAGGAGCTCTGCCTAATGTAGATTGGGATCTTGTTCCAAAGCATGGGAAGTCTCTGGGACAGGAATCTATCCCTCCAGCACATCCTATTTATTATTGTGGTGAGGTTTAGATCCCTAGAGCATGTGGCTCAAGGGGATAAGGTTTTCTTTAGGTGGAGCATGTCCATCAATTCTGGGTTGGACATGGCCTTGTATGTCAGGCAGAGATCACCTCTGAGTAGGCGATATGCAACCGAGTACAACTGGAGTTTCTTCAGTCGAGCTGCATAGGGCATCTACTTGAGGCCATTGATCTTCTTGGTGAGGTACTTCTGTGGCCTTTCCAGCTGTTGCAGGTGTCTTGTAAGGTACATCCCAAATGGGGTGTTGTACTCTAAGATGGGTCTGATGAGTGATGAGTAGAGGGGCACAATGACCTCTTTTGATATGGATGCGAACCCTTTTGTGATTAGGTGGGCCACGTAGAAGGATTTTCTAACCACTTTGGCAGTGTGACTATCAAAGGTGAGATTACTATCTACTTGGGTCCCCAGATCCCTTATTACGTCTTCCGTATTTAGGAGACTGCCACCTATGTGGTAGTTTGTGGGTACTTTGTTTTTTCCAAAGGGGATGACTATGCACTTTTTGGCATTTAGCTTGAGGCCATGATTTTGACACCAGGTATCCATTTCAGTGAGACCCTTTTGGAGGATGTCTGTGTCAGCCAGAGAGTCAGTTATAGCCCCTAGTTTGCAGTTGTCTGCGAACTTGGTCAGCCATAGCCCTCCTGTGCTTGCCTGTACCTCTGAGAAGTATATGCTGAACAGGAGGGGTCCTAGGACTGAGCCCTGGGGAACATCACTTGTAACCAGTTTAGAGACGGACCTAGTTCCCACAACTGTCACCATGTAGGGTCTGTCTGTGAGCCAGTTGGCAACCCATCTTGTGATGTAGGGGTTTATGTTCAGGCTGGTGAGCTTGTCTATAATACCTGAATGGGGAATGGTGTCGAAGGCCTTAGCGAGGTCTAGGTTGACTGTGTTTACCACCTTTCCCTCATCTATAGCCTTGGTAACTGTCTCAAAGAAGTCCATCAGGTTTAGGAGGCATGATCTGCCCTTAACAAAGGCAAACTGGGTAGGGTCCAGTGTTTGCAGGTTCCCAATGTGTCTGTTAATGAGTTCCATGATGATGTGCTCCATAGCCTTGAAGGCCAAGCTAGTCAGGCTTATAGGGCGATAGTTCCCAGCATCTGTTGTGGCTCCACCTTTGTGGAGCAGAATAATTGTTGCTGTGCACTACTCTATGGGTATGTAGCCTGTGGAGAGGCTGAGTTTGAACAGTGTGTTTAGGTGAGGGGTTAGTTCATCTTTGAGCGCGTGTAGGATGCAGTCTGGGACACCGTCCAGTCCCATTGATACTGAGTTTTCGGCTTTGGAGAGGGCTGTTTTAACCTGAGTGTCTGTGATTTCAGGGACACTACATTCTTCTTGTATGGTAATGGGCCCTTTTGGGAGTGAAGTTTGCGCTGAACCTGTCTGCCAGGATGTTGGCGATATCGGTCGGTTCAGTGTATTTTGTGCCATTCTGCACTAACTCTGAACAGATCTGAGCATTGCCACTTAGATTCTTGACATAGCTAAAGAATGCCTTGTGGTTATCTTTAGAGTCCTTGGCAATTTTTCTTTCAAAGCTTGCCTTGGATAATTTTATGAGGGATTGTAGTTTCTTGCTGATACTGATCAGGGATGTCTTCCCTTCTTGGGATTTTACTCTTTTCTGTACTAGTTTCCTCCTTCTATTGTATAGCTTGTTTATGGCAGGAGTCCACTAGACTGGTTTCCTTTTCTTGGAGAAGTGAGTCTTGGTTTTGCTTGGGATGGCACAATCCATGTATTCTTGTAGCTGCCTGTAGAATGCATTAGTAAAGGATTTTGCAGCTTGGACAGTGTTATCCTTCAGAATGGAGGCTTTGAAACTTTCCACCTCAGTTTTAAGTAACGTGAAGTTTGCTTTTGAAAAGTTTTTCATGGTGGCTTTCTTGTCCGGGGGTGGGGGCGGAATATGAATAGCCAAAGTGATTTGTTTATGGTCAGATCTAACCAGCGAGGGGTTGACCTCTGGTGTGGAACACCAGTTGCCCATGTTGGTGATGACCAGGTCCAATATGTTGTCACCTCTGGTGGGAGTATTGACCAGTTTAACCAGGGCATTTGAGTTTAGAATTTCTAGGAAAAGTTGGGCAAGGGAGTTAGTACTTGAGTAGTTCTCCCAGTTAATGTTTGGGTAATTGAAACCACCCAATATTAGGATGTTTGGTAGGACCTTTATGTTTCCCAGTGTTTCCAGAAATGCAGAATGGGGGTCCTGGGACATAGTGAGTGACCTGTAGCAAGCTACAATTTGAATTGCAGTTTTGCCCATTGTTAGTTGTACGTGGATGATCTCTGAAGCATCGTGCTGTGTCACTAACCTGGAGGTGTGGGTATCCTTGATGAATATGGATATGCCCCCACCTTTTGTATTTTGGTTTGGGTTCTGTGGCCGAAATGCATGGTATGAGTTGTAGCCTGGTAGTGCTGGGGTGATCTCTGGAGCCTTAACCCGGGTTTCTGTTACTGCACATATATAAATTTTCTCCATACTGAGGAGTGCCTCGAGTGGGTGCATTTTGAGGTTTAGACTTCTGGCATTGAGTAGCATTACCCTCATTTTTTTGTTACTTGTGCTATTTACGGCGGTGGGCTTGTCTTTTGAGCCTTGCCTAAAAAAGGCACTATGGGGGTGGCAAGAGCCTTGGCAAGTATTCGAAAGCCTAAGGGTGACAGGTGCAAGCCATCTCTAATGAAGCAGCGTGGCTTGTCGAGCATGTCATCCCAGGTAGACAGAGACTGGATCCCCTTTGAATGACACCAGAAACTTAGCCAGTTGTTGAAATCAAGAATTTTTTCTTTATGCCGTGGTATTATTCTTGGTGAGGGCAGGATGCTGCTCAGGGTCAGGGTCATACCGGCCTGGGCTACATGATCAGAGAGCTCTTCCATGTCTCTTTTCATGTAGTCCAGGAGGTATGGCTCAGGTCATTCACACCAACATGGACAATGACAAAGTCATATTTGTACTTGTTCTGGAGTGACCTGAGTGCTTGTGTTATGTGGTGGATCCTGGCACCCGACAGGCAGCTAACAGTAACCTTCTCCTTATTCAGCCTAGTGAGTGGGATGTCAGTGTGCCTGACTATAGAGTCACCTATTACTAGTATGTTGGGTATGTTATTTTGCCTTAAGGGCTGTGATTGCATGGCACATTGCTTTTGTGAAGTATGTGTTTCATGGTTTGTGTTGGGGGGTGGAGGTTGCTTGGATGTTTGCTTTGGAGGTCTCTGTTGGTTTTGCAGATTTTTATTTAGAGCTTCCAAATACGTTTTCATGTATTTATGTGCGTTTTTTGCCGGTGCTGGTTTAATGGTTCTGTGTAAGACTGGCGGTGTGATGGAAGTATTTCCTTTCTCCTCTTGACTGTCTGATGAATTCTTGGGTTGAGAGAGCTTAGCCTCTAGTTTGGCTGTATAACTGCATCTCTCGTATGTATTAGTGTTTGGGGTAGGAGGAGGGGGTTGTCTGTGTACATGAGGCAGTTGTAACATTGCCTCAAAATGCCCAGATTCACCAGTTGGACTGGAAAGTACACCTGAAACTGCCCTTTGGACATGCCTGGATAGGTACAGTGAACTGTTTTACTGGATGGCTGATAAGGTCGAATAGAGAGCCTTGTCCTTCTGTACAGTACAGGAGGGTCTATTGCTAGGGTTTATAAGTGCTTGCTATAAGTTTCGAGCAAGTGCTGTGCTGAGAAATGAATGGCTTGAGTGCTTAAGTTTGTCTAGTTCCAAGGGAAAAATTGAAGAGGAGACTTTGTGGAGCCGGGAATAGTTTTACCCTAGCTAACCGGTGCTGCCTGGTGCACAAAACCGGGCAAATATGGGATTTATAGCAGGGAAATGAAAGAGATAGAAATTAGCCCAAAATGGCGAATAAACTACTAATTTCTGGGCTGAAACCACTCCTCCAGGGACAGATAGGCTGCTCAAAGCTCCCCTCTCTCACAGGTGAACAGAGATACTTCCTTCTATCCAAGTAAGGTATGGGCAAACACAGAGATTTGTAACACAGCCCTGAATTCAGCACTAACCTGAAAACTGGACTATACTAGTTTAGAAAGGCAGGAAACAATTATAAATATATATTTTTTTCAGAAAATAAAGCAGATACACACAAAAAAACAGTTTAAAAGCACAGAAAAAGGATAATTATTGTTATATATCACAGATCAGAGTTGTAGTCAATACCCCCAGTAATAAAGTAGGAAGAAACACAAATACAGTAAAAGCAGATGAACAGAGTGCAATTTTATATAGAAAACAGACTGATTTAAACAAGTTACCCAATTAACCAGACAAAAAGCTCAAAACTGAGCCCTGTTCCAGCAGTCTTCAATCAGAAAAGCTCTAACTGCACACCACTGCTTACTAGGGTGCAGGGGAACCTTCTCCAATAAAGATGGCCTGGATCAGTGCCTCAAGTTATACAAACAAAGCTATATGCAGCAGGCCTGAATCTGGTCTATTCTACAGCAACAAGGCACACCAATTTCAGAAAGAAACAGTTCAAATAAACAGTCACATTAAGCCTGTGACCAGAATTTCTCAGCTCAGAAGGGCAGAATCCAGCCTCTCCTCCCACAAGAATGCAGACCACAAGCCTTCTTGATGTAGAATAACTGGCCTGAAGTCCAAGTGCTTAAGCCAGAACTAATACAGTTTTAGAATAGCAGACACAGGGCCTTCAATCAGCAATTCCCAGTTTAGAAGGATGTAAGCTACCTGTCCTGCCACAACAGTGCAGACCACAAACCTTCTTAATGTAAAACAGCCTGTATAAAGCCCAAGTGCTTAAACCAAAAGATTTAGAATAACAGTTACAATTTAATCAGGCTATGACCAAGTAGTAATAAATGCAGCAGAATAAATAAAATTGAGTACTTTTAAGAAAAGCAAAATAGAGTAGGTGGAAACACAATTACAGCAAAAGAAAATGAATAAAGTGCAAAAATACATATATATTTTAAGTGCAACAAGAGAGGAAGGAAGAACCTAAGTGGGCTGACCTTCTCAAATCTTCTCTCTGTATTAATTAGAGTGAACACTAGACTCAGAATATGATCATACTGTACTCAATTAAGTGAGCAAATGAGATGGACCCAGGAGGAGTGTTC
>NC_056739.1:717687060-717689560 GCF_019279795.1 Protopterus annectens
TCTGTATGTATATACATATATAAAAACACTTTTACATGAAAAAATATATAATAAATACCTTAAACAAATACCTTAAACAAATAAAAACTAAACCTAAGCATTATGCTTAGGTTTAAACAGTCTTCTCTTGCATAAAAAGGGATGTAAACATACTTTGTCATTCAATCCTGGCGGTTTATCTGCTCTACAGCAGATAATCCAACACATTTCACATTCCTCAGTGTAGTTAGTTAAATTACCCCCTCTACTACTAGGTACAAGGTTTTGCATGACAAAAAACTTAAAATTGTGTAACAGCCCATATTGCTTACAATGTTTGGCCAAAGCATTTTGTTCAGAGCCAATCCTAATGTGGTAAACATGCTCCCTAATACGTTCTCGTAACTGATGATTTGTTTTACCTATATAAAATGATGTGCATTGTACACATCTAGCAAGGTATACCACATTTTCACTCCGACAATTAGTTTGGGTTTTAAAATAATAATTATAACCCGTATTAGGATGTTGAAACACATTGTCAGTATCAATATACTGACATTGTCTATGTGAGTTGCAAGGGACAGTATTATATGTGAAAGTGGTATGTGTAATATTTAAACTACCTGAATGATAACACAACCTCTGTTTCAAATTCATCTTATTCTTGTACAAGAACCTTGGTTGATGACCCACTACATTGCTTATATCTTCATTTAGTAATAAAGTATCCCAGTGCTTCATAACGATGCTCCTAATAACATCTATATCATTCGTAAAATATAACGGTACTTTTAGTCCATCTACTTCTCCTTGTGGTGTATTAAATACACCATCCCCATTTTCCGAGAAATAAGGACAAGCTCTAGAAGTCCGTAAATCATTTACTATAGAAATTGCTTTATCCACTTCTATCTGCCTATAGCATCTTTCCTTAAATCTTTTTCTAAGTTCTGATACCTCATGTTCATAACCTTCATCCAATGGATTCAACCTAGAAGCTCTCATCAATTGTCCCCTGACAACATTTTTGAAAACATAACTAGGATGCGTGCTATGTCTGTGAAGAAGACTGTTCCTAAAACATGTCTTTCTGTGCACAGAAGTGTTCAATAATCCATTTTCAAGCCTCATAATATTTACATCAAGAAACGATATATTAGAAGTGGAATAACACAAAGTAAACTTCAAAAACTCTGTCAGATTATTCATAGTTACTACAAAATCTAACAGGCTACTTTCATCACCTCTCCAAATCAAGAAGAGGTCATCCACGAAACGCCTATAAAAACCTACATGATGTTGAAAGGTGGCAAGTGGAAAAAGCAGCTCTTCTTCCCATCACTATATTGGCGTAGCTATTGGCACAAGGAGTGCCCATAGCTACGCCATCTTTCTGTAGAAAAACCTCTTCATTAAACATGAACACATTGTTGTATAACACTGTTTCCAAAAATAATGCCAAGAGATCAACCATTTCATCACCCAAACTTGATTTCCTATTCAAGTATCCTTGTACTGTGGTTACACCTAGGTAATTTGGAATGACAGTAAACAAACTAACCACATCCAAGGTTACCATAACATAGAACTCATCATCTCTTAGGGTTCTAGTATAGCTATACAGATCTAATAAAAACTGCTTACTATCCTTAAGAATCACACTATTAGCATCAACAATAGGTCTCAAATAATACTCTATGTAAATCAAAAAGGGTTCTGTAAGCCATCCCTGACCCGACACAATGGGACGTAGAGGTGGATTCAAAACTGATTTATGAATTTTAGGTAAACCTTGAATTACTGGTATACACGGATTATTTACCCTAAGATATTTAAACAAGTCCAGAGTAATAATACGACTTTTAACCAAGTCATCCAACAGGTCATAGACCCTAAATACTTTATTAGTTACCTCCTGCATATTAATCCTGACATAGGAAATTCCTTCATCTAACATTTTCCTCATGTTCTCAAAGTAACTACTTCGATCCAACAACACAATAGGACCTCCTTTGTCTGCGGGTCTAACTATAATCGTTTTATCTTGACTCACTTCCTGTAATGCTCTCCTCTGTAAAAATGACAGGTTATGTTTTAAATGTTTATTCCTACGACTATGACCTTTATTAAAATACTCATATACATCATTCTCCACTAACCTTGAAAAAGTGTCCAATAAAGGATGTAATATCGGTGTAAAAGTGCTGGGTACGTGAAATAAATTCAAATGCTCATTCCATTACTCAACTCAACATTATTGCCAAACTCTAAATGTAGTTGTACCTTCCTTACATACATTTTAACATCTAAAATAACATCTGTTAAATCACTGCCTGTACTGGGTATAAAACTCAATCCTTTATTGAGTACCTGTCGTTCATGATTGTTCAAAACTCTTTGAGAAAGATTTACCACTAGTGAGGATCCACTCTCTCCCACATCTTTTTCAATGTGGGGCCTGAGTAATCCCTCCCTGATCCCTTCCGTTTCTGTCTCCCCCTGCTTGCAGATCTTGGTC
>NC_056739.1:717694560-717757060 GCF_019279795.1 Protopterus annectens
TAAAAGTATTTAGGTCATGCTGAGGCATATGAACTGAAAAAAACCACTCTTTTCAAGTGCTATACAACTCTTAGTTTAGCAACAGCGAAGGAAGGGTTACTATGTAGGAAAAAAGTCTGCAGTTTTCATCTTCTGAACTGCAATAAGAACTGTTGGTCTGAATGAAGTTATGCATTCCACTAGTTTGTTTAAAGAAGAAAAAAGAAGTTTTTTTATATTGAAGTCACTATAGCGTAGTATATTGATCTTTACACTGTGGTTCTGGTTTTAAGGTCTAACTTTCAATAATTGCGTCATCTGGAAAGTTTAAGTTTTCCTTTCTACTTTTTAAAAAGCAGATGCAGACATCTTAAATATAGAAAGCAAATGATCTTATAAATAAAAGCAATGAATTTATCATGGCTTAGTGAATTCAAGTAAATTGTAGCTTGACATTTCAGTTTGTTTCTGTTTTAGTCATCTTATTTGATTATACAATAGAAAAATAAGAAAATGCATTTTCCAGCCATCAGACAATGAATTTGTGACCTAAGATGTTAACTTGTGACCTGCAGATTTCCATGAAGATGCAAATAACAGAGCATATTTATTGGTGAAACATTAAAACATTAATGAGAGATGTCTCCAAGTTCCATAATGCATCTGTCTTTTTAAACTGTATGCAGTAAGCAAACTCATTTTTGTAGAAGTAAGAAAAATGAAAGCTATGTAACCTGGTCCACATCTCTCCCTCAGACAAGTAACATAGATGAACAGATGGTTCTCAAATTTCAGGTGTTATTTATAGCACTGGCTATAAATAAATGTGTTTTATATGGCATTTTAAAGTAATGTGATTCTAAGCAAAAATAAATAAATAAAAAACAATAATTCAACTTGTACCATACTCCTTTTAAAAACAAATATTATATTCCAGGAGTAGGCATTACAGTTTGAATTGAATTCCTCTAAATCCTAGGATCCTGTCCTTCACATGCACTCCTCAGAAACAACACACTCTCACATCCAAAATATTTAAAATTCAGCTTGATATCTTAGCTTTTCCCCTTGCATTCCCATGTTTGTGTGTGTGTGTGTGTGTGTGTGTGTGTGTGTGTGTGTGTGTGTGTGTGTGTGTGTGTGTGTGTGTGTGTGTGTGTGTGTGTGTGCGCACGTGTATATGTATTTGGGTCACTGCCCATTCCTTCAAGGATGGCATGTTAGATACACGTGCAAATGTATAAATTATAATACATTTCTAAGTTGACAAATACATATTATTTATACATTTAGGAGGATACACTGGTTCAGCAAGCAACATTTTTCCCATGCAGCAAAAGTTTTGGTTCTCAGCTGGAGTGACTTCTGCCTAGAGCTGCATGTGCTCACTGTATTTGTGTGAGTTTTCTCTAGGTACTCCATTTTCCTTCCACATCCCAAATACATGTGGTAGGTGGATTGGTGACTATAAAATATCTGTAGGCATACATGCGGACTGTGTGTGTGTGTGTGTGTGTGTGTGTGTGTGTGTGCGTGTGTGTGTGTGTTTGTGTGAGCGCGCACGCGTGTGTGTGTGTGTGTGTGTGTGTGTGTGTGTGTGTGTGTGTGTGTGTAAAAAACAAACAAAATTTTATTCAACAGATAAGTTTGTTTTTTACTGCTTATCTGTTGAATAAAATTTTGTTTGTTTTTTACTAAAAGTATACTCCTGTTCCACTCCGTTTTTTCTCCAGTGCATGGACTTTTTGTTTTATTTGATTATCTTTGGAAAACGGAGGAGTTTATTGGGCTATTCACATTCAGTTTATATATATATATATATATATATATATATATATATATATATATATATATATATATGGCACAGTGGCACACAGGATAGCGTTCTTGATTCACAGCAAGAGATTTCCCATTTTGACTCTCGGCTGAGATATCTTCTGTATGGAGTCTGCATGTCCTCCCTGTGTTTGCCTGGGTTTCATCAGGGTGCTCCAGTTTCTTTCCTCATTCCAAAGACATGCAGTAGATGGACTGGGCACTCTAAGCTGGCTGAGAGTGTGCAGGGTGGAACAACTACTGCAGCAGTGTAAACCTTGGTTCTAGATGATTGTCACTGTTGAAGGGACAACCCAAACCCATGTGCAAAAAAAATGGGAAAAGGAGTTGTGGATATATATATATATATATATATATATATATATATATATATATATATATATATATATATAAATATATATATATATATTTATATAGATATATAAGTAATATATGGTGTTTATTGTAAATATATATTCCATATTTCTTGTTCTTTCATTATTTATTATTAAATATATTTAAACTTTTCATTGTGGCTGATCCTTTAGAGACTATTTTAACCATTGAAAGCACTCATATCCATTTGGTGACTCTGTGGACACTCCTGAATGCCCTACTGCATTGGCAAACACTATCATTTGTATTAATAGTAATTTCACTCAGTATACTTGGGTACCCTTGTAAGAGCTTTAGAGTAGCTAACTTTGGATTGTCTGGTGGCAGAAGCTACCTTATAGTCTAGACTCTACAGCTGTGCCAGTGGGAAGTCTAATTAGAGATCTGGAGAGAGAGATAAAAATTATCCCCCAGACCAAGTGTGTCCTCTGTGTGCTCTTAAGGGAAATTGTGTTTGATGCAGATAACTGCATCTGGAAATACTAGGTGTATCCATTTTTGTTCCAAGTGAACATCCCTCTCCAGTGTCAGTGGTGAGGGTTCAGGCTCCTTGACTACTGGTCACAGAGGCAAATACTGCAAAACACAAAATCTCTACCACACATGGGAATAAGATCATGCAAGCCACCTGAACCTTATACTCACTCACACATCCCTATTCTCTTACAGACTTCAAAATCCAACAAATTACTACCATTTTGAAAAGTCTTTTAGCAGGGTTAAACTGCCAAGCAGAGATCAAACATTAGAAATACACATCACCAACACTCAAGTTTATTACAAAGTCTGTACAAAAACTAATAGTAAAATACAGATAGATCAAAACAGAAATAGGGACTGCAGAGTAAATTAAGCGCACTTTACATTTGCAAAAGCATTAAGAACTTCAAATTTAAGTTCATTACCTGATTAGGAACAGTACCAATTCCGCGGTGGTACAGCGGTAGCATTTTTACCTCACAGCAAAAGGTTCTCCTGTTTGATTCTCGGCTTGGCTTGGGAGTGCCTTCTGTGTGGAGTCTGCATGTCCTCCCCACGGTTGGGTAGCATCAGATGACAAGCTATGGTAGGAAAGTTAGGTTTAAACTTTCTATAGTAACCTGCTAGTCCTAAAAATGCTTTAACTTTTTGTTTGATAGTGGATTAGACCAGTTTTTGACAGTTTCTATTTTTAGACTTGGAATACTGAAACAGGTAACTGCAAAAACAGGAGTGCAGGCAAGAGGGCTTTAGGCACGCCCACAGTAGTAGTTTCCAAAGTTTATTCTTCAGACTTTGCTTCAAACAAACGATAAAAATAATAAAAAACAGTAACCATAAAGTGCTTTTCGTCTCACCCCTTAGTGAGACTTCATCAGACAGTTGAATATGTCAATAGAATGGAAAGGATAGTAATGACTGAAGCATACACGGAGGTGTCCTGTAACGAATTAAATATCGCTTACGGAAGAAATCGTGCTAACTTAGAAGAACTGCTTATTGAGGCAAGGATTGACATGGATGTATACAGTTTCTTATGTATGCCAGCACCTAGAATTCCAACTTTGTTTGGCATCCCCAAGATCCACAAGAGTGTCTCGGACCCACCAATGAGACCTCTTGTGGATTCAAGGAATAGCATCACTTACCCATTAGCCAAATATATTGACCATTTTTTGCAGAAATATGTAAAATTACAAAAACAGATCTGCAAGGACTCATGGTCCTTTTTAAGGAGTATACAGGATTTACAGTTTAATGAGGGCTTCAATTTCCTAACTATAGATGTTAAAGATTTGTACACGTCCATCCCACATGTTGAGGGTGTAGAACGGCTCAGCCTGTTACTGCTAGAACTGGAAGCCCCTAGAAGTTTAATTTCTTTGCTCACTGAACTGTTGGACATAGTGTTGTCTAATAATTATATTACCTTCAACAACAGGTTTTTCATCCAGTCCATTGGCGTAGCAATGGGCTCCCCATGTGGAGCCAGCTTCGCCAACCTAGTGATGGCTTCTTGGGAAAGGGAGTTTATTTTAAATGTACCTGAAATTAGAAGCCAAATACACTTTTATACAAGATACCTGGACAATATCTTTATGTTGTTTAAGGGTGATGAGGTGGAAGCTAACAATCTAGTGACATACCTCAATAATACCACTGTTTTTTTACAGTTCACACATACTTTCCTCATGGAAAGAATAGCTTACCTGGATGTTGATTTAAAAAAGGACCTAATTAATGGTTGCTATACAGCTCGTATTTTCAGGAAAGATACCTACTCGAATGCTTTTTTACATTTTGACAGTTGTCATCCACTATTTCAAAAGCATTCAGTGGTAAAAGGCCAACTGGTACGAGCAGCTCGGATGGTTTCCACACAAGAAGAGTTTTTACTAGAATGTAATCAACTTCAGGATATGTTTATCAAGAGGGGATACCCTCTACCTATGGTTAGGGAACTGGTAAGAGAAGTACAAAACAAGAGGCATAGGGGCATGTACCAACCTATACTGGGGGTTAAAATTAATGAGGAACAAATGGAAATCAACCAAGTTCGGATGGTTCATGATGATGCTCCTTTAGTAGGGTCCACTTTTATTACTACTTTTAGTAGCAATAGTTATGATATCAAAGACATCATTAATAAGAACTGGGATTTAATAGTCCTTGACCACAATTTATATGCTAAATTGAGGGACCCCCTAGAGTAGTTTTTAGACGTGGCAGGAATTTAAAAAGGTTTTTACAGATTAGGAAGGAAGACAATTTTGGAAGCAGGAGGAAAGGGATGATAAAGTGCAGCATGTGCCCCCAATGCCCCTTCATGGAAATTGGAGTCAACTTCTCGATCAGAGGAGTGCCCTATGCGTCAAAGGGAAAATTTGACTGTAATGCTAAAAGTATAGTCTATTTGGCCCAATGTCAAGCCTGCCCAGCTTTTTATATTGGGAAGACGGACAGGAAACTAAAAGAAAGGGTTTACGAACACCTTTACAGCATTAGAACATCAAAGGAAGAAAATGCTCTGGCTAGACATGTGAGTGCTTTTCCATTACACTCTTAATTTTAGAGTGATTGACCAGGTTACGAGTGATGGAAGGGGTGGCCCTAGTTCATTATTCCTAGAAAAACTGGAATTAATATGGCAACTTCGTACCAGGGCCTGTTACCCGCCAGGACTGAATGAAGTTTATTCCATATCTTGTATCCTTAAACTAAAGAGTTTAATGAGGTGAATATATACCTTATTCACTTCAGCCTGCAAGAAAGGTTTCATATTTTTGCTTAAACAGGGTATGTTAAATATTTATCTAAACAGTCAAAAATGTTAGGTATATACATGTTTATACATATACATGGTTATTCACATTCACTTAGTTGTTATCTACACATGAATGTGTTTGCATTTAGGGTTGTTTATGTGAATGTGTACACTCTTATTTCATCTTTTATCATATTCACCGGATGTCCTTTACAGGATGGTTTTCTCTGCTCCAGTCTTTATAGCTTTTTAGCTTGATGGTTTTAAATTCAGACAACATGGGGCTAATATAAGTGTTTTGTTATATATTTCTTCATCCTACTTTTTAGAACTGTCATTATTAACTACTATTGAAAGTTATTTAAGATCTTAATAATTCTTCACACAGTGGTAAAATATTTTATTTTATACTGTTTTCAATTTTACACTTCATTCTTGACTTCTCACTTTTTACTCTTACCTTAACTATTGGTTTTAATGTTAGCATGGTTTTTAAATATTTCTGAATATACTTTTAAAAGGTCTTTTAAGAGTGTTTTCGAACTGATCAGCTATGTTTATATTTACACTTATACAAATATATATATACTGCATGCATACTTGTTTTACAAGAAGCTGGAAGAAGCATACAATGGGTTAATTGTTCAGTCCTGCTTACCTTGGGGGCGGGTTTCCCCTTTGCTTGGAGGAAGTTGATGTGGTTTGAATTTGTATATACTGTTTGAAACATTCTTGTTGCAACTGTCTAATGAAGTCTCACTAAGGGTTGAGACGAAAAGCGCTTTATGGTTACTGTTTTTTATTATTTTTATTGTTTGTTTGAAGCAAAGTCTGAAGAATAAACTTTGGAAACTACTACTGTGTGCATGCCTCAAGCCCTCTTGCCTGCATTCCTGTTTTTGCAGTTTCTATTTTTACTTATTTATGTATTGACATTTTATTACCAGGAAAGTCCGACTGGATAGGAGGCCATTTTCAGAGGAGGCCCAGGGACAAAAGCTCAAAAGTATAACAAAACATTTTAAGGGCAATTATTTTATAATCTTTAAAAATAATACTAAAACAGCTACAGTTTAAATAATTATACCAAATTAGACATAATATAAAAAAACATTGGTTAAGAATAGATACAAGTTATATGACAGTGATTTAATGTTGTTGTTGTTGTTTGTCTTTCGCCTTTTTCCCAGTAAGGGGTCACCACAGCAGAACTCCAGTCCACTAATGATAGGCAGTAGATTTTTATGAAACACCGAGGTGCCAGCTCGACGCCCGACCTTAAACAAAGGCACGCCCATTTACGCACGCATATCTTTCGAACACTACCCAACCGTGGGGAGGACATGCAGACTCCACACAGAAGGCACTCCCAAGCCACGCCGAGAATTGAACGGGAGAACCTCTTGCTGTGAAGTAACAATGCTACTGCTGTACCACCGCGGCTATGACAGTGATTTAATATTTATATAAATTGTAGCCAGTTTATAGAGAAACTAAAGTAAATTAGTATAATACAAACAGGAATTGCAATATGAAGTGAGAGAAAATCAGGCTGATGGTATGTCTAGAGAAAGCCAGAGAAGAGAAATTGATAGAAGTAAGGAAGTGAATGAAGAAGGGAAAGTAAGGATGTATAAGGTATGAGCAGGCATTTGTTCACATTTAGGGATATAGATTATCCTGTTGCTGAGCAAGAACAGAGATGGCTTTTGGCTAGGAAGTCTTTCAGAATGGCTTTGAAGGATGGGAGGGAGAGTATTGACCTGATGGATACAGGTAAGGAGTTCTAGGCCTTAGCAACATGATATGAATACAGGCAATACCCAGCAGATTTGACAGGTTTGTGGATAAATGGGAGGTTTTGGCCACTGGATTGTCATGACTGACTGACTGGGAACATAGTTGTGCAGAACGTCATTTAGTACTGGACAAGGAGATGGATTATGGATAATTTTATAGGTGATAAGAAACTGTGTATATGTAAGTTGATGGGGTAGTTCTAACCAATTTAGGCTTTTTAGTGCTATACACTATATTTTGTCTGATTGGATTCTAATTACTCCACTCCTATTCTCAGCAGCAAATATGGGAAATCAGAAGAAGCTAGACGTGAAAATAGCAGGACAGGTTAACAGTTTCAAGTACCTGGTGGGGATGGTTGAGGAGAAGGGATCTCTAAATGAGGAAGGTAAAGCTAGAATCAGAAGTACTGCAACCAACTGGTTACATGTCTGGAGTAGTGTGTGACAGAAGTATGCTAAAGAAGTTGAAAAGTAAAGTGCACAAAACAATGGTGCAACCTGTACTTCTGTATGGCATAGAAACCTTCAATAAAACTGTTTTTTATACATTCTTGGTGTTCAACATAACTTTATCCTGCCTGCACCATGTTGGTTGACTCACAATTATTTTTCTCAGTTTGGAATAGAAACCTGGCAGTGAAGGTAGAGGAGCAGGGAAGCTTTGAGGTGATGGAGATGAAGTATCTCAGATGACTAGTAGGATGCCCACTCTGTGGCAGAAAAGAAATGAGGACATCAGAGTGGAAACCAAAGTAGGCTCACTTAGAAGTTTAGGGAAAAGAGATTGCAGTGACTTTGTCATTTACACAGGACATAAGAAGATGATCTTGTAAATCATATTTGGGACAGACAGGAAGCAGATAGAAGGAGGCAAAGACATCCAGCCAAGAGATGGATTAGTTGTGTGAGAGAAGACTTGCAGTAGCTAGGAATGATTGTCAAAGAAGGTAGGAGAATGATTCTGAGTCACGAAAAGTGGTAATAGCTGACAAGGCATTCTGATACCATATAAAAATAGGAAAAGGGGGGATTATTGGTTTATTTTCATTTGGTGACTTAAATGTTGATGTTAATGTGTGCATGTTTAAGTTATTCTGAATAAGTTCTCACTATTAAAATAATGAAAGTGCTCAAGAAATTTAGTTTTTTGTCTTTTTGAGCATAGTTGCCTCATGCTAATGATTTAATCTGTCTGTTATTAGTTATAGTTTTCATTTTTATTTGGTATTTTGTTGTGGTGGTATGGAGCCAGCATTTAAATAAAGCAAACTAAGTGGATTGTTGACTTTTATCTTTGGGACCTTTGCAATCTAACTTTATACAGAGGTCTGATGGCAACAGAAAAAGTTAGCACTTTAAATCTCACTGTTCATCTGAACTGGTTCTGTTGATGCAAAACTTATAGGAAGTCATCAGTAAGGCACAGGAGGTGCTTAAGCAAACCTATGGGAATTTTGGAGCCCGCCAGTAAGCTGGAAAAAGATCTGATAGTCATTCATTTTCAGATGGTGGTACTTTAATCGCGGATTACGTTTTTTCAATTAATTGGCTGATAACCGAATACTTGAATGGAGGAGATTTGAATCCATTTGCAGAAGTGAATACATTAACACATCTAGGTATGTTTTAAACAAATGTTCTGACACACTGAATTTTAAAAATTGTTTTTTAGAACTTGAAAAAATTATTCTCAAGTGGAACTATTCTTAATTCACAGCATCTATTCAAATAATGATTCTCATAGATGCTGTGAATTAAGAATAGTTCCACTTGGTTTGAGAGTATATACATTTCCAAATGGTGTTTCCTATAAAGACAGTACTTACATAAAAATTAGAGACACATACAGTAAAGCAGGACTGGAAATTTTATGATTATTGATTAGATGGAACAGTATAAAAATTAGACTATTAAAAGAGCAAATCAAAGTACTTGACACTCAAGTTTGTAAGCCTTCCTCTTTTGAACTGTTCCAATACTTATATGACAACCTGGCAATTAAAATTGAAAGACATGTAGAAGCTATTGTAGATATGAAAAAGAAAAAGTTGGTCAGAGACATTACAGCTTATGGACAGGGGCGAGTGTTTTTACTTAAAAAGGAAAGTGAAGCCAAAGTGCATAAAACAGGTGGATAACAAGAATGACAAAGTTATAAATAATCTTGAATCTTGATAGACTGGATTTCAAAGTTATAAATAATCTTGAATCTTGATAGACTGGATTTTTTTTTTCTGGGTCTGAGGACTTAGGGGCATCTGCTCCTTTTCTTTAGCTACAATTAAAGAGGCTTCATCAAGTGAATCTAGAGATTCTAGTAGTACTGCTTCCCCTTTTTCTTCACAGACAACAAACTTGGACAGTCCACCTCTGAACCAGGAGGAGCTGAATGTAATAGTAAAGAAAAGGGGTAAAGGCAGAGGTCGATAGCTTCTGAATGGCATGTGTTTAATCTCAGTGCTAAAGTGTTTTCTCAAGATGAGCTTAATATGCTGGCAAATTGCTTTACATTTTTACCAGCTAGTAAGGTGTCTATTACTAACACTTTATTAGATTTTAAATTATTTGTCAGAAAGTTGAATTTAAAATACATTTTTCACAATAATCAGACTACAGGAAGAATGGGCACTGAAGAAATCAAGTATTGTCAGTCCCCCTTTGGTTAATACTTTAAGCATTTCTTCCTCTATTTGTGAAGCTGAGCTGTATGAATTACTTCAAAAACCCAAGTACACAAAAGAAATAATGGGTGGAAAATGTCTTACAATTTAAACAAAGGACAGGTTAATGCACTTAGATAACTAAGTATTTAGTCTATTTCAAGAAACATGAGAGCAGACAAAGGAAATGGGATTGTCATTATGGAAGTTACAGAATATAATAAGGTTATGTATTCATTACTTTCAGATAGAAACAGTTACAATAAATTTTCTAAGGACTTTGTTAGAAAGTGTTATCAAGAGATCGATTTATCACTTTTAGACATGCTGCATCAGGGTTATATTTCAATAGATTTATTTGATTTTCTTACAGTAGAACAGCCACAGTTACACAGATGTTTGGAATACCTAAAATGCATAAAGATGCAGTTCAACCCCCTTTTAGACCAATTGTCTCTGCACCATACAGCAAAACAGTTAATATATCTACATATTTAGACAATATACTAAACCCAATGGTTCAAGCTAGTGATTTTTATTTAAAACACTCTTGGTTCTTTTTGGACAAACTTAAAAACTATTATTCTTCAGGTGAAGAAACATGTTTATGTAGTACTGAGTTTGTTCCCTTTATACTTCAACTGAACAGGAAAAGGGGTTAGAGTTTATGAGGCTTTACCTCAGTAAATATGTTAGACAAGTAAAACAGGACATCACTATTATTTGTCAACTTATGGAGTTAGTACTTAGTAATAACTGTTTTACTTTTGGTGACAGTATTTTTCAATAAATTAGTGGGGTAGCAATGGGGGCTCAAGTAGCCCCAGTGTTTGCAAACCTTGTTATGTGCTGGTGGGAGTGAGAATATCTATGTAAGCTACCACATTTTAAATATGTTAGGTTTTATAAAAAATACTCTGATGATTTGTTTTTCATTTGGACAGGTAATATTTTTTTGTTTCGGGAATTTCTTTCACAAATCAGTTATAGTATTGCATGATTAATATTTAAAGAAAGTAATGGGGGAGGACAGTTCATTTTTTAGATGTAGAAGTCAGTATAAGTATCACAGAGCAGAGATTTATTAGTAACATCTATAGAAGGAAACGTTTACTAATAACTATCTCTATTTTGATAGTTTTCACCCAGAATTTATGAAATACAATGTATTTAAGGGACACGTTATTAGGATTAGCAGGTTAATTAGTGAAGAGGAAACATTTTTTAAAAGAAGTAGACATTTTCATTTATTTATTTCAGCAGCATGGTTATCCTAAAGAAAATTTATAGTTATTTCTAATAATGTGATAAAGCAAAGACAGATTAAGTTTCCACCAATTGTAAAAGCAAGGTTTACTCCTAAACCAACAACTCAAATGGATAATGATGACAAAATTCAAGACTTGAATTGTTCCTTCAATGAATTTGAATGGGCCACCGGTCTGGGAGATCATCAGTAACAACTGGAAAATAATTATGGGGAATCAAGAACTAATAAAAATATTAGGGGGAAGGCCCAGGTTTATTTTTAAAAACACAAGAAATATAAAATGGATTTTGGAAAATTCAACTAAGAATTCATATATTGGAGGGAATCTTAAAAAATTTGGCATTCATCCATGTCAGAAGTGTACTTACTGCAGGTTTATTACAACAGTAGGTAGTTTTTACTTCAAACATGTCATTTATGTGATGATTGCAAGGGACATATATAGTTCTCAAAGTGAGGATTTAGTATATCTTGCCATATGTTCAAATTGTGATAATTTTTATGTAGGTAAGACCACGTGAAAATTGGTACATAGAGTTAAAGAACGTATCTTAGCTGTAAAGAAAAAAGATTGTACAAATACATTAGCTAGCCATGCAGAAACATGCGAGGAATTTAGGAAATTTCAGTTTTTAGTAAAAGAACAGGTAGGAAGCAATCTGTGGGGTCATTCAATGCTTACTTTGAGCTTTTGGAATTAAAATGGCAAGTGTTTTTAAGGGCAGACAGTATTCTAGGAATAAATTAAAATGTCTCAATAAAAAGCTTCTTGAAATACAAAAATACTTAATATACATAAGAACATTTAAGTTGAAATAAGTAATTTATGTTTAGGTTTTATAGTAAATAGGTACTGGTTCTTTAAATTGAGATACTTGAATCATTTAAATGAGACAAAGTCATTAATTTTTACTCTTTCTACTGGATGTGCTTTTAATGACATCATTTATGTAGCCTATTTAAATTAATTTCTGTGAATATTTAAGTTATTCTGAAGAAGTTCTTACTAATAAAAGAACAAAGCACTCAATAGATTTTTTTACCACAGTTGCCTTATGCTAATGCTTTAGTCTGTTGTTAGTTCCAATTTTTATTTGATGTTAATGTGTGTATTTATGTTTGGGTTCATAGGTTCATAAGTACATAGGTGTTTACTAGGCTAATGACCACAGGGGCCTTTTGAAGCCCTGCTGTGCATCCCAAATCTTTGACAAGTTCTGATACCATTGATAAGTATAAGCATGGGCCTGGGAGATGAACCATTTACAGGTTACCTGTGTCCATTAGAGACATAGGTGCCAAACCAGGGATGGATTTCTTGTTTCCCATCGAATTGTCCAAGTTACACTTGAACTGGATTAGAGAGGAACTCTGCTTCACATGGATGGGGAGTCTATTCCATAGATGCAGTAGTCTCTGGGATACATACCTATCTCTCCAGCAGGTCCAATTTATATCACAGGCAAGGTTTAAGTCTTTAGAATGGGTAATTCTGGTGCTGTTTGTTTTGTGGATATGCAAAAGGTCCATAAGAGTGGGGTATGACAATGCCCTGTATGCCAGGCATAGCGATCCCCTCAAAAGCCTGTAAGAGACATAATACAGGTATAGGGCCTTTAGGTGGTCTGCATAGGACAGCACTCTCCCATATTTGTGACTGTGTTCAATGGTTATACCCAGCCATTTAAAGAAGGTAACCCAAGAAATGAGGATGTGTATCATAAAGCAGAGGATATGGGGAGTGCTGGTAACAAGCTCAGTTTCTGTGTGGTGCCAAGGAATATTAATTTAGCTTTTTTTTGGTTTCATGTTTAGCTGATTACTTAGTAGCCAAGATTTAATGTTTTGAAGAATATATTGAAGATCCTGGAATACAGTATTGTAAGAGGTGAAGGAGTGGTAGAAGATAATTTCATTGGCAAAAAGGATGATGTTGGCTGTTTTATATCAGTAGGAAGGGACTGAGTTGATGGAGATGCAAAAAAAAGACTAGGTGGCAGGACAAATCCTTGTGGCACTTCTATTGTGATTTGTTGGGGCAGTGATAGGGAGCAATTTTGTTTAACTGAGAAGGTTCTGTTATAGCGGCAACTGGTAAATTATTTAGTGTGGAGTGACCAAAACTATGATGTGTGAGTGAGTCAAGTAGGAGTGATTGGCTTGATCAAAGGCTTTGGTGAGATTGAAAAAGAAAGCTTCTGTAAGGAGTGCTTTGTTTATGTTTTTGAGTATAGTATCACAATAGGGTTTCTGCTAGTTTAGTTTCTCTAAGTCTTTTGAGTTTCTAATACAATGATGGGAATGGACCTTATTCTTACATCAGGGTATGATTAAAGTTCATGAAATTAGTATTGTTTCATCCTTTGATGCTAGACAAAACTGCTCTTTGCAGCGCCTGCAATGTGCCCAGAAATGACTCCTTCTGTAATTCATGTGGAGTTACATGTATCAGTAGCATATCTAAATATGACTGTAAACTCGAGACCCATTGCTCTTACTACTATTGGAACTGTCTGGGTATCCTTCCATATTGCCCACATTTCTGCCTGCAAATCCTGGTATTTTTATGACTTTGTGTCTCTCTGTAAGTAAGACACTGAAATCACTGGGTATAGCAATTTTAATGATCAGATGTTACTTTTGTCTTCTTTTCATGGACCACTATATCTTGTTTTCTCACATCTAATTTTTGAACTGTTGGTAATGGGTGATCCCACGTGATATAAACTTCATCATTTTCTATAATGCTTTGTGGGTCATGTTTCCAATGGTTGTGAGCTACCTTATTTATCTATCCTGTTATTCATGTGAGAATCGCACACTGCAATAGGAACTTGTGCAATAAGAAATAATTCATCTGCTGAATATTATAGATAATTTAAACTGTAGTAATATGTAGTAGAATAACCTGCCTAATGTAAAATGAGGAACATATGTCCATTGTATGTGTTATTTGTATGGTATGTATATGTCTTCTCAATTTCAGCCTGATGCACACCATTTCATTTAGACTGCACTTGTGAAGGCTAAATGACAATAAAGTTTACTTTGACTTGACTTTTGACTTTGACTACTTCAATATTGCAATGTTTGCATAATCCCCAATGCAGCAGTCCTGCCACATTATTATGCCTTTCAGTATACAGGCCATCTGCCAGTAGTGAATCACATCCAACAACAAGATCTGCAACGGTTTCCAATTCTGTTTTACAAAACTTGCATTTGTCTAGTTTTCACACATGTTCAATGGACTTTGTAAACCAATGTGTACATAGTTCACTATCCTGAGCTGCCAATATTAATCTTTCATCTTTTGGGTTAAATTCACCTCTCTTTAACCATTCCTGTATCAGATCCTGATTGACATGAAGTTGTTCCATGAACTTTCTTTACTTGCAACTAAATTTATATCTTTTCCACATTTCTTGCCTTCTCATGTGATCATTCCGCATAAATACTTTCTTTTGATTTTGGTACTCTCAGTTGCTGCCTGATTTTCATTCTACCTTGACACCATCTTAGACTTGTTCTCCTGTTGTTTTAAAACTTTCATTATGTTTGAATCTTTTGAAGTCAGTGGATATGTATGCAGTCCATTTTTATTGATTAGTTTGGCTTTCTCCTTTGCATAAATATTATTCCATATCAGATCTCTTTTTCTTTCATATGCCCTTGCTTCTTTTTTGTACCTTTTAAAAATCTCTAGGTTTTGTTCTTTATATTTTTGCACTTCCTCTGTCACTTTTTTTTCCAAGTGGCCTAAAGTTTCTTTGTCTATGAAATGTTTTTCATGGATCTCTTGCAATATTTAATACAAATTTGCATATGAATCTTTTGCCAGTTTTTCTTGTGCAAGTATTTTTCTTTCCTCTAATTTATCTCATTCTTTTTGAATATCTTCTATCAGGAAATTCTAGACTACTTGCATAATAGTAACACTACATAATTTCTTACTTTTCCTCAATAGTCCACTAAATCATCTTCATGGCTGTTTTTATGGGTTGTCAGTTTTTGGAGATTATTACATCCTTCTAGAACAAGGGGGCATCCTTCCACTGAGCCTGGCCCAACTCCATTGTAGGAATGCTTCTGTATTTTGAGGATTCTACACTGCTATTTTTTCCAGTTCTGGCACCAGTATGCATGCCAGGATTCGGCACTTGTTTATCCTGGTATTTGTGCATCCAGTTGTCTTTTTAATTTTTAACCTACCCCTGTCTATGATATATGCTATATAAAATACATTCTATATATCAATGTCATCTTCATTAAATTTTCTGAAAACAAGGTCCACCATACAAAGGTACTAGACTTAAGGATGAATTCATTTGTAACAATACTACTCTCCTTTTCTTGCTGATTTTATTATCTCTCTCCATTCGGAACTCAAATACGGTAGAGTTGTTGCTTATCTGTTTTCTAAAACTGTATTCCTGAGTAGAGAGGATGTTTATTCATAAAGAAAGGCGGTAGGTGGATTGCACACTCCTTGCTTTAGAGGTTTGACTGGGTATGTTAACAGAGAAATAGTTCTTAAGTCTAATGAATTGGAAGGTTTAGCAAATGTAGGCAAGGAGTGACATTTTTGTTTCCCAAATGTTGAGAGAGATTTGCTGTGAGAGTGTTATTAAAATGAAGAATTGGGCCATAATCTGTTTCTTTTGAACACATTATACAACTAAAGAGGAAAGCAGTCTGTTCCTGGTAAGTTACTCTTCTTAAGCTTAACAATGACCTCCTGGAGGTCCCTCATGGTAGCAGGGGTTAGCAGACTAATTCTGTACTACTGCTGTCTACACAGAAGGATACTGCACAGAAAGTTCTCCCAACTCTGACTATGCAGAGGATTATTCTCTGTGCTTGAGAATAAGCTAGCATAGTAAGTAATAAACATCTCCAGTGGGGTCCCAAGAGTTCCCCATACTGTCCTTCCTCTGATTTACTGCTGATCATCCTTTTAACTATCTTAATTTATGACTAAAAACTCAGAACTGCAGGAGAGCTTTCATAATTCTTCAACTGTAATTGTATGATAATAAAATAAATGCTGCCATCCATTAATAAAGTATCAACATTTTTGTCTCTCTCTCCATGGCTTCCATGATCTCAGGATCCTTGTGTTTCAACAATGTTTATATATATATATATATATATATATATATATATATATATATATATATACACACACACACACACACACACACACACACACACACACACACACACACACACACACACACACATACACATATATATATGTGTGTGTGCATTTTTTTTTAATTGGCTGACTGTTTCTGCCAATTCATAGTTTATCAACCACTGGCTTATTGTAAGAATGTGAGATGATGAGATTTATGTAATTTTTCTTTTTCATCACTGTTGTGCAGCTTTGGAGTTGATATATAAGTGTGTGTGTTGGTATGGGGGAATAAGAAAGAAAGATTGATTTTTTTTGTTTTTAATGTACATTTGACAGAATGCACTTTTGATCATTTGAGTCAGTGTTTTGCTTTTCGGCAGTAGTCTTTTTCAACAATTGCTATGAAAACCAAATGGATAGATAGATACAGATACATATTTCTGTAATTCTTGGCAGTTTCTTGCCAACATAATTATTTGACAAAACTACAAAATCATTTGAGGTTATCTGTCTGCCCCCAGACTATGCACTAATGATTCATAATTTAAAAAAAATGGATTTAGAGGCAACGTAATACAGATTCTTAAGTAAAGTTAGTGTTTTACTTATTCTGTAGAATATATTACACATAGGTGAGTGACGTGCACCCCCCCACCAAACACACAAGCTTTCACAAACACATACACACACACATACACACACACACACACACACACACACACACACACACACACACACACACACACACACACACACACACACTCATTCACTCACATCTCTGACTGTTTGACTGGCCCATTTTTAGATTCCAGTTGCCCACACAAAGACAAGCCTTGCTGAAAAATTGCAATTCCCAAGAACTTTATATAAATCCAGTTCTATGGAGCCTGTAGGTATGTAAACACTGGCCACTGTGATTTTAATATTACAAACCAACCCTATGGAAACTGACTTATGGTATTGTCTTCCACCTTGACTTTTATTAAAGAGCCACTCATCACCAAAATGCAAACTGTTCCCCCCACTCTTTTTGCAAGTAATTCCCATCTCCATAAACAAACTTCCACCAAATGTGGTGCTGGCTAAGTGATGTGTTTCCTGGCAACAAAACGGGTTACGTTTAGAGGGTTTAATACATGCAAATGCTTTAACAGTTTTATGTGAATTGAACAGTCCATTCAACTTCTAAGGAAATAACTTTTTATATGGAGAGGACAGAAAGCCCCTATCAGAATATGGGAAACGATACATCAAGTACCATGTTCAGCGTGCTAAACTCATAGAAGATTAGATTCAGCTGTTACTGCTTCTCCCCATAGTAAGGGGTTTAAATTGTAAAACAAAAAGTGATATTGATCAAATTTAAAGATTTTGTTTTCAGTACTCCCTCTACAAGTATTAGATCACATCTTAGCTATACCTGGGGAGTATAGTTCCAGTTACTTCACTAATATGTAGATTTGTTCAATAAGGGAAGGCCAGGCTCACCCCCCACCCAGCTTAAACAGTTCATAGAACTAATGATGGCCCAAAAATTATCTGTTTTCCTTTATCCTTCATTGATCTCAAGCTGGAATTATAAATGCCTTTCATAATCTCATAAAGCTATACACACATAAGAGTCAGGTACCTCAGAAAATGTCAACTTACACCCTAGTGATTCAGATATCATATCAAGAAAGTTGAGTTTCACATGAACATCTAATACCTATACTGCAGAGATATACAAGGCTATACCAACAAAACGTGCAAACAAAACTGTTATAACTAATATACAAGGATGAGTATTCCATAAAAGACTAACAAAAAAGTACTAGTTTGTAGCACTGCAAATTAGATGTACATTAATTAAAATAAGATCTTTCATGTAATCTGTAAACTGGGGTATTATAATGAATGGACCTTTAATACAATTTTAAGTAACAAGTGATAAATTGCTAAGTCACTCCACACTAACAATTCTATTGAATCAGTAGAATTTTTTTTCAAAGGTATCTTACTTTCTATCATCCATGAGGCCTTTTTCTAAGCCTACTAGCTAGAGGCATTTTGCTTCCTAAATGTATTACTTAGAAAATGCACTCTTCACAAGACCATATAATTGCAGACTTGAGGTTTTGTGTCTTTTTGCTTTGCATGTTTTAGCCACTGAGGGACAATAACATTCATGTTAATGATGAATTGAGCTACATAACTCCATCTAAAATTTTCAATGACATACTTCATTATTCTAGTTGGCAAACTGTCATCTGCCTTCAAATGCTATAACAACATAACGGACAATTTAGCTTGTGGGATTCAACACTTGGTTTGCTTGCATGCCAAACTTTATAACTTTGACAGGTATTAACACTTTCAGGCATTCTGAAATTTTACTATTACTGGGACCATGTAGATTAGGAGCCTGAAAAGGATGTTATCACTGACTTTTAAAGCATTCAGACAGTGTTTGTAGAGTACTACTAATTAATTTACAACAGCCAAAGGTCTGAGTGCATTGCCTTAATAAGTTGACTGACTGGCAATAAATTCCATGGCTTTGCTTTCAGGGATTCAATGTATATGAACAGGGACTTCTGCCTCTTTCATATATTCCTAAGGGTAGGCAATGTTTCACTATATACTGTGACCCATAATTCTTTGAATAGCAACTTCATACCTTATTGGAGTACACTTGTTTACAGCATTGCTTCTAAAGTACAGGCTGCTGACCTTACATGATCAGAAATGATGAAAAAGTCTGCTTGATATGAAAGTATGCATATTCTGTTAGAGCATCTAAAGGCAGTTTAATAGCTTAGCAGCAAGAATAATGAAGTATGTCACTGAAAGTTTTAGGTAGACTTTCTTGCCTCAGTTTCTCAGTAACATTAAAACCTGTTCCCTGCATGATCTTTTTATCTCTGTTTAGTCACCTACTTTTCAACAAAATAGCATACCTTACTTCATAACACAGTTTTAAGTAACAAGTGATAGTCATACTACAATGACAATTCCATTGTACAAGTAGAATTTTTTTAGGTTCATTGGCAAGTGTCAGTCTAGCTGCCCTTCTGAGCTATTTTAAGCCTAGCTACTTTTCCTTCCAAACGTGAAAATCAGTCCCTGTACTTTGTATTTGTGAGGTAATCAGCTTTACCATTACATCAACCCTCAATGAGATGCTATTGGACTTGAGGCCCTTACAAGCCTAGCCAAGAATTTAACCCATGTTTCAACAAGTTAGCACCCTATGCCATTGTCCAGCAGGAACACAGATGGGAAAATAAACGCTTCTGTCAAGTTTCGAAGCCGGGCCCCTCTCACCTACAGCACACTGCATTAGGACCTAAAAAAGGATGTTACCACTGGCTTTTACCACTTTCATGGCAGCGTTAGTTGCATTATTGTCACCATTGTGCATTTTATCTTAAATAATTTTACCAAACTGTAGGATAAACAAAGTGGAGGGTAGCATGATTTAATAATGGTACTGCATATTCCCCACAGCTTTTGGTTTATCATCATCAGCCTTTCTTTCTCCTCTCTCACCAAGGTAAACTAGCACAGACGTCTGTATAAAGCCTGCTTTCCTCCTTTCTGCATAACTACAGCATTCTGTCTTCACACCAGCATGGTTTTATAAAAATACAGCTTTTTAGCCTTTTTCTGATGTTCTTTTGTCATAGTCATTAGTCTGTAACTCATTTACTTGATATGTCTTAATGTTGTAGTTGTTGTATCCTATGCTTCTGTCCTCTCATGGCGAGCTGATACTCGTAATTTTGTTTAGTTTGACTCTTTGAATCTTTGAATCTAAAGAAGTACATAAAGTGACTTTTCATACTCGCTGGTACAATACTTACCAACATTAACATAGACCACCTTATGGGTGCACTATTTATTGACCTGTCAAAATTTTTTGAAGCAGTTAACCAGTGATTACTATATATGTGACCTGCACATATAGATGCTTTGGAACTTTTTCCCTGCTCTGTATCAAACAAAATCTTTATAGTCAGAGGCAATGTCTTCTTTTCACAACCACAAAAAAATGACTGTATATCCCCACTCCTATATAGCAGGGGAATGATGCTCTTACTAAGAGCGAGGCAACCCAAGCTTGATTAGTGGCTCAAGTGCTGGAGGGATTGGGGCAAAGGTGATGGGAGTAAGTGGCCACTGCTGGCTTACCAATCCCTGGCAGAGGGATGCAGTGCCACCTAGTGGAGCCCTGAGTGTTGCACTCACAGTTACTGGCTCTGCAGAGCACATGCTGCAGCAATATTTACACTGTAGTTTGCATGCTCATTGAGGTGACTGTTTACTCAGAAGTTCGGCAAAAAATGTAGAGCTCTGCAATCAAGGTTAGGGGCACCATAGGTAGGTTCGACTGACTGACCCACTCCCTACCACCTGTCTCTCCTCTGCCTCACCTCTCAGAGACAGGCTGACCAGTGAGCTCAACCTGAGGAACAGATGGGCTGTAACTCTCATTTCAAGCAGGGGACTGGCACAATCTTCAATCTGTGCCAGGGAAGCTGGTGAGCTCTTTGTGCCCATCAAATCCAGGGAAGAATCAGAGCTTGGTGAGCTTCCTCTGAGGCCCTGGCCAGTTCCATCAGGAAGGAAAGCATGGGCTGATTGGGCACTGATAACATAGGCAATTGGGTCAGATAAGTGGATGGAGAAAATTAAGTTAATGAATCTGTTTCCAAGAATCTAAACTCATACTGTCTTTTACAGCCTATTCCTTAACTCGTTACCAGCGTATCGTAAACTCAATGACATCATCGTCATCATTGTTGTGATGCCCCAGCACTGGTCCAGTAATCAAGGAGTCTCAATCCTCACCACTGACAACAGTGGGGAAAGTACACACTGGGAGGATGACAAGTGCACACACAGTAAAGTGCAATTTCCCTTAAGAGCACACAGAGACCACAGTCAGTCTGGGGCTGATTTCTTCCTCTTTCTCCAGATCCTCAATAAGACTCCCCACTGAGACAGCTATAGGGTTGAGATCTCAGCTGAGTGGCCAAACCAAGACCTCCAACCCCCTGTCTGTTCAAGCAGTGTTTCATGTCCCTGCCAAAGTAGCTGACAGACACACACTTTGAGGTCTGATTTACACAGACACCTGAGAAAGGCTGGTACAGGTTTACTAGCTATGCCTCCTTCTGCCCAGACTATAAGGTAGTTTCCACCACCACCAGTCACTACTTATCAGCTACTTTAAGTCCCTTAACAAAGGGTGTCTAATCCTACTGTGTAATGTTACTATTAATCCAAATGGTAGTCTGACCAAGAGCAAGGCTATTAGGAGTAGCCTACACAGTAGTACCAAATAAATACGCAAGTACTCTCAGAGCTTAAATATGTCTCACAAATATCAGCCACAAAGATAGTTTTAAATATATTTATTAACAAATAATACAAGAACAAGAAAATACTCAAATTATCACAGTAACTTCAGAGTTCACAATTACAGGAAATATTTAAAACAACATTGTAGGACATTCTCAGATAAATACAGAAAACATATAAACTAATCTTTACCCTATTCCTTACTGAATCTAAAAGAATGACTATACCCTAGAAACTTACTATTACAGCAACACAGGTGTGGTAAATGGATCTTCTAGCTGATGTTGTTGTAAGGTCAAAGACAGATACAAAATGCACAGTCACTCTCTCAGGGAGTTCTTAAACTAATATTAAATAATTACTGCAGGGATAGCTGCAGCATGACATCATTTTTTGTCACCTGAGTTCAGTTCCCAGGCTCAAAAACAACCATTGCTAGAAATTGATAGCATTTAGCATTTCCCTGTGAAAATACATAACCTTTAGATCTTTGCAGCTGCTGGAAGACATAAAACAATAGAACACTTACAAAACAATGCAGAAGGCTCCCTAGTTTTAGACATCCTGTCTTCTTGCTGCAACTAATCAACATTGTTAATAAGCCAATATTTTGTTAAATAACAAATGGGAGAGAGCTATAAAACAAAGGGACAAACATGTTGGTCTACTCACAAAATAAAGCTTAATCTTAAAATGACAGCTCTCCCTTTTACTTTTGGAAGTGAGGAGGTGGAAAATTTTCCTAAATATGAGAAGGGCTAAATTAGCTTTTATGTTAGTATCTTAGCTACTTAGATGAATTACCTAGAGTGGAAGCCAGCTAATGCACCTCATTGCATGAGCCTGGTTGGTCAGTCATTTAACAATCAACAAACAAGTGACTAATATTATAACTAGTACAGTCCAAATTCTCAGCATCAGAAAACTTTAGCCAATGTGTACCTGCTACCCTCACTAATTTATACTCCACATATATCAAGTGGGCTACAACCCTCCCTTCCACACAAACTAAATTAGGCACTAGGGAAACCACTGTAGAAAATTTCTCCAAAGCCAACTTTACGCTTCTTAAGACAGAAATGGCAAACTTCATGACACCCATGGTGATGGACAATAGAGGTACGACTGCCGAATCCTATACAAATGCAGTTTATAAGCACTTACACGAGTGCATGAATTGTGCAATCCCTAACAGAACCAAGATGCTATCCCCCCAAAAATGAAGCCAATCTGGTGGTCCCCTGCCATAAACAAACTCTACAACAGAAGAAAGAAACTGTTACAAAAAAGAGTAAAATCCCATGATTGGAGGAACCCCCTGGTCAGCCTCAGTAAGAAGCTGCGATCCCTCATAAAATCCTCCAAAGCTAATTACGAAAATAAAATCACCACTGATTCTAAAGACAACCACTAAGCATTCTATAGATATGTCAAGAATCTCAATGGCAACACTCAGATCTGCTCTGAGTTACAGCACAATGGCATTAAATATATAGAACCAACTGATATTGCCAACATCCTGGCAGATAGGTTCATTGATAACTTTACCCCTCTCTCACTCCCTAAAGGGCCCATCTCTATACCGGTAGAATGCAAAGTTCCAGCAATCATGGGCTGCACAGGTATAAAACACACTTTCCAAAGCCATGAACACAGTATCCATGGGACCTGACAACATCCCAAGCTGCGTTCTACATGAACTACAGAACAAACTGGCACCCCACCTAAGTACCATGTTCAATCATAGCCTCACCTCAGGCTTTGTGCCCGCTGAATGGCACACAGCAATTGTTATCCCACTCCATAAAGGGGGAGCCACCACAGACCCTGGGAACTACCGCCCCATTAGCCTGATGAGCCTGGTCTGCAAGGCTATGGAATGTATCATTATGGAACTTATAAACAATGACACTGGCAATCTCCAAACTCTGGATCCTACCCAGTTTGGGTTTGTAAAAGGCAGATCATGTCTCCTAAACCTGATAGACTTCTTTGAAGTGGTCACCAAAGCTGTAGATGAGGGTAAGGTGGTGCACACAGCCTATCTAGATCTCGCCAAGGCATTCAACACCATCCCCCACTCTGGAATTATAGATAAACTCACCAAACTAGGTATAAATCCCTATGTCACAAGATGGGTTGCCAACTGGCTCACTGACAGACCCCACACTGTGAAAGTAGCAGACTCTAAACCCAACTTCAGACCAGTGACAAGTGGAGTACCACAGGGTTCAGTCCTGGGTCCTCTTCTGTTTAGTATCTACTTCTCTGAAGTACAGGCTAGCACAGAAGGTCTTTAGCTAATAAATTTTGCAGATGACTGCAAACTAGGAGCCATAATCAAAACTCCTAATGATGTGGGCATCCTACAAAAGGGTCTCACTGAGACAGATGCCTGGTGTCAAAGCCATGGCCTCAATCTCTATGCCAAAAAGTGCATTGTCATCCCTTTTGGTAAAAACTCTGTACCCATAAACTACCACATAGGTGGTATTTTACTTAACACTGAAAGTGTGATACGAGACCTTGGGACACAGGTGGACAGTAGTTTCTCCTTTGATAATCACATCGCCACAGTAGTGAGGAAATCCTTCTATGTGGCACACCTCATCCCAAAAGGTTTCTCATTCAGGAAAAAAGAGGTCATTGTTCCCCTCTACTCATCACTCATTAGACCCATTATAGAGTACAACACCCCTTTTGGTATGTACCTCACAAGTCATCTACAACAACTGGAAAGGCCATAGAAATACCTCACAAAGAGTATTACCTGCCTCAAACAGATGCCCTACCCAGACCGTCTCAAACAACTCCAGCTTTACTCTGTCGCATATCGCCTACTCAGAGGCGATCTCTGCCTAACATACAAAGCTATGTCAAATCCAGAGCTGTTGGACATGCTCCACTTAAAGAAATCCCAATCCCTCCAAGCTACATGCTCTAGGGACCTAAACCTTGTCAGCACAATAAACAGAACATGCTGGAGGGATAGATTCCTGTCCCAGAGACTTCAAACAAAGCTCCTCATTAGCACTCTTCAAGAAAAATCTTGATGATTGGATGGGAGATAGGAAATTCACCCCGGGGATCACTTCTGTGGCTCTGCTCGACAGGGGGACAGGAAAATAATTTTCTTTGGTGGCAAAAGCCAGGGTACCATTTGGCTAGGCTTGTATAGGCCCTAGGGCAATAGCCTAGTACCTACTTATGAACCTATGGACCTATTTAACAGTGTAACAAGATTCACTGTCAGCAATAATGTCAGATCATGTAATTATTGTATTTGTGTAGCCTGCAGTAGCTGAACGTTGGTAATCAGCTGCCATTTTCATCTAAATTCAATTTCTGCACAAACCTCTATGCATGTCAGATCGCCCAGCTTTAAGAAATACCATCCTGTGCAGAGAAAGTCAGCATGAATTCAGATACTCTGTGGGTAGGCTAGTTAGTGTTTCCAAGACAAAAAATAAATATGGTGGTTCTCTATGCCATGTACGTGTTAGAAAATCTGGAATAAACTTCCCTGCAAATTTAGGTCTGTTATTCAGAAGAAAACTTCCAGTATTGTGCTGAAATTCCATTTTCAATCACATGGCAGCTGCAAATGTGGGATTACCTAATTCAACTATCAGTGCACTTCTAAACACTATTGATGCAATGAATATTTCATATTTTATTATATACGATGGTTCCAATTTTCCAGTACATCATATTCTGTCTAAAGGTGTACACACTCAATTACCATAGACAACTTTGCTTAATCATCACTCAATACCAAGTTTAAACTTGACACACTTTGTCTTCTTTCTGTATTAGTTACACTTTTTCCTTGACTTCTACATTTGTTGCTAATTTTGCTACATATTATAACTCTACCATGAATATTGTTCATAACATAGTAGATAAAAAAGGGAAAAAATGCAGTGCTGGTCCACTAACAGGAAAACAAAGGTGTTGTAATATCTTTTATAGACCAACTTTGGTAAAAATGTATGCAGCTCAGACGCTTACACCTCAAAGATGGATGCTGACACAGTGTGGGTGTGTTTGTGTGTGAATGAGCCCAAAACTTTAGAAGAAATGGTAAAGATACTTTCACCATGATACATTAGACTCAGTGTTTGTTTAGCAGGGAAGCAGAAGCAAAAGTCAACTACTTTGACATTTAATGGGCAAATAAATCACAATACAGGAGATGTGCAGGAAGAAAAGGAAATTTATTAAAATCTGTTGGTAGTCTGTTTCAACATGATACGTTTGTTGGGTAGATATTTTGAGTAACAGGAAATCTGATAATTGCAATAATAACTGTCATGGTGATTTAGCATGAAAAAGGTCAGGGCTACCAAGAAAATAAGATATTAGGTTAGAATATATAGTATGAGCTTCAATGCTACTTGTAAATAAATGAAAGTTGTTGCTTCATATCATCAGCTGTTAAGTTTTTGGACATATTTCTTTTGTAACTTTAATATTTGGAGCTTTTCTCTCTCGACCTACACTGAAAATCATTTTTGCTCATTTGGGTTAGTTCTGCTAACAAATGTAACTAAGTAAATATTTTGAAACTGTAATAGCTAAATTCATCATCTTTGTCATTAACCCCCTTTTTCCCATTTTTCTACATGGGGTCGGGGTGTCATGTTAACTGCTGTCATCTCTCTCGAGTCACTGCCACACACTTGCCTTCTTCAACACTCATGCCTGACTGTTGCAGTTCTTCTCTCACATAATCCATCCAACTCTTTGCTGGATGTCCTCATTTCCTCTTACCGCCTTCCTGGCTGTCCCAAATCATTGTTAGCAGACTGTATTATACTTTCCTGCACATGTGTCCTAACTACCGTAATCTGTTCTCTTTGATCTTTCCTGCAATTGAAGATACTTTGGCTTCTGGTCTTATGTCTTCATTTCTTCGTCTGTCCCACAGTATGCATCCTACCACCCATCTCAGGCACTTAATTTCCATCACCTTTATCGTCTTCATCTGCTCTGTCTTTACTACCCAGGTTTCTGTACCATACAGTAGTACTGGTTGCACCACTGTTTTGTACACGTTATTTTTCAGCTTCTTTGGCATATTTCAGTCATACACTACACCTGACCCTTTATGCTAGTTGGCTGCAACCTCTCTATTTCTAGCTTTGACCTTTTCATTCAGACTTTCCTTCTCTTCAAACCCCCCCCCCCAGATACTTGAAGTTTTTAACCTATCCCACTATCTTCCCTTCTATCTCAATTCTCAACTTCTTCTGATTTTCCCAATTTGCTGCCATTACCACTGTCTTATCTGTATTTAGTTTCATCCCATGTGCCTTCAGTTTTGCATTCCATTCCCCTAACCTCTGCTGAAGTTCTTGCTCAGAGTCTGCCTGTAATACCACATCTTCTGCATGCAACAAATTTGTCAATCTGTCCCCTCCAATTTGTTTGCTAATGTAGTCCATCACCAGTATAAACAGCAGTGGGATCAGAGCTGAACCCTGGTGCACAACCACTCCCACTAGTAACCTCTCTGTGAGACCAAACAGTGTTCATACTTGAGTAATTGGGTCCTTGTACATAACCTGCACCACTAATTCCACCAATGTTTTTGGGACTTCGAACCACCATGGTACTGTCCAAATTATCTTTCTTGGGATCTTGCCATATGCCATCTCCAAGCCTAGGAATACCCAGTTGGACTCTTTCCTCATCTGTAACCTCTTCATAACTATTTGCCTCACTGCAAATATCGAGTCAGTTGTGCTGCATCCTGATCTAAATCCAAACTGCTCATCTCCCATGTTACTTTCTACCACACTGCATATCCATTTATTGATTACCCCTCTTCAGAACTTTCATGCAGTGTGGCAGGAGTTTGATACCGCTGTACTGCCCACAGTTGTGGATGTCCACTTTGTTCTTGTACACTGGCATGAGTATGCTTATTCTCCAGTCATTTGGTATATGCCTTTCCCTCCACACTGCTATGAGCACTTTCAGGAACCATTCTTCCCCTAACTTTTTGTTTTATTTTATTTAACATTTGTTTACCAGGAAAGTCTGACTTGAAACTATGCCAATTTTCAGTGGACACCTGGGGAGAAGTGCTCCAGATGCATGTCTTTGTAGCATGTCTTATCCAACGTCTTGATCATATCTGCTGTGACCTCATCTGAGCCTGCTGGTTTCCCTGACTTCATTTTCCTTACTGCTGTTCTTACTTCTTCCAGGGTGGGCTCCTTGTCTTCTCTCATAATAGGCTGTGTCTGGGACAGTACAGCTTCTGATGGGTTTTCTTCATTCAGAATCTGCTGAAAGTCCTCTTTCTACCTGCCTTTGATGTCCTGTGAACTGGTGAACATGCTGTTGCTGGCATACCTTATGAAGCATGTCTGGTTATCTTCTTTAGCTTTCTGTATTTGTCTTGCAACCTGATACAGTTTCTTTGTGTCACCTGCTGAGTCACTTTCCAGATGCTCATAAAGTGCCTCCGAAGCCCTGTTCTTTGCTACTGCAACTCCTACCTATTCTTTCCTTAGCTTCTTTGTTAGCCAACCAGTATTCCTTCCTAGCCTGGTCTGTCTTTTCTCTCCCACTTTTTTCCTGCACTCTTTCTTTCTTTTAATGATATCCTGGAATTCTGCATTCCATCACCATCTTTCCTTATTTCCATACCTGGTTTAGCCATATATCTGTTCTGTGGTCCTCACACATGCTGTTTTGAGTCGCTGCCATTCTTTTTCAGTTCCACATATTTCCTCCTCTACTTGGGGTGTTAGAGCCCTGGGTAATTCCTTGAACCATTGCACATTCTCTCCAGTCAAATTCCAGGTCTTCTGTCTGGTCTCTGTTGACCTTAGAGCCTTTTCTGACCATTGCTTGCAGCTTATTGTGACCACCAGTGGTTTATACTGTATGTAGACTGTTTTGCTGGGGATGACTTTGCAGTCATTGATTCTATCCCACTGCCCTTTCCTTACTAGAAGGAAGTTCACCCGAGTTGCATGTTGACCACTGTTGTATGTGATCTTGTGACTGCCTCTCTTTCTAAATCATGTGTTGGTTGGCTGCTATCAGGCCATTTGCCAGACAGAGGTCTAGAATGGCTTCTCTTTCCTCATTCCTGTTACCCCACCCATGTGGAGCCAGGCAGTCCTCATATGTCATATCCTGTTCTGTCTGTTCTAATATGTGCATTCAAGTCACCCATTATTAACACCAATTCCTGTTGTCCTGCTTTATCTAGTAGGTCCTACAACTGCTGTCTGAATGTACTTTTCACCACTATCACAACCCTGCTGTGGGGGCATAGGCTGAGATTAGGAATACTGCTCTATTATTACACTGGAGTCTGATTGCCATGAGTCTGTCGCTAATTCTGATATCCATCAGTGCCTTCTGAAACCCCTCTCTCACCACAATTCCCACACTATTTCTAGCCAGTCCTCCTCCTGAGTAGTAGAATCTGGATCCCAAGCCAAGTGTGTTTGCTACACTGCCCTTCCATCTTGTTTCTTGGATACATAGGATGTCTAGACTCCACCATACCATCATATCATCCACTTCCAAGCTGTGTCCTTTTAGTGAGCCTATACTGAGTGTAGCAATACTCAGTTTATATTTGACAGGTTGATTGGATTTACATCCAGCCTTTTCTCAAAAGAGGTATCCCTGGTAACCCAGGCTGAGCAACTGGACACCGGCCAGCCAGTAGATTATTGACCCAGGGCTTTTGGGCTTTATGGCATGCACACACTGGCTAACAGGAGCACATACATCCCTTTCATCATTAGCTTGGGTCCCTGGCATAAGTTGGAGTTGGCTTAGTCCTCAAACCACTTATCACTGGTAAATACCCATGCCCATGTGGAGACATTAGTCAACATGACCAAATTATGTAGAGCCATATTTTACACTGTTGAGTGGCTAGCCCTGAGACAGTGCACAGTCTGTAATTGGTGTTCTACTATCGTAAGGATACTGTGCACCACAGTAGATGCCCAAAGCAGTTGGTCTGTACAATTCTTCCTCCTATAAGGCACCATATTGGGTCTGTGCTGCTTCCCACAGCTCCATTCATGTAGACTCGGAGATAGAAATATCATGTTTTTTGGAGGTGGGAAGATCCCCACAGAGATACAGGGAGAACATACAAACTCCAAAAGCTGGAGAGCGGTCAGGGCAGAACCTTGTACTGTACCTAATGCATCAGAGATGAAGATCTTAATCATTATGCCAACTGTAATAGTTAAAATGCTATATTGAACATGAAAATAGGTTAGTTTTATTTGGCTTTAGAAGGAGAGTTCTAGCCAGTTTTCAGGTTTTCCAAACACACTTAAGAACAATTCAGGGTATTCAAACTTACTAACTCTATAGTTCAAATGAAAAATCTGTGCATACACACCTAACAGCTATTCTATGTATTCCACCTTCCTGACTGTAGATGTCCTTACATTCACTGCTGCAGTATTCTTAACAGATGGGATTCCCTGCCATGGAAGCCCAAATGTCTGGCCAGTCTACCAAAGACTACTTTGTTGCTTTTAAAAGTTACTCCGAATGTCACCCAGACACTCCTTGCATAGCATAGGGCATAAAGGTGACGTTCAAGGCTATCATAATCAGAACTTCTTTGCCACCAGTCTGTTTATCTACATCCATTTTCTGCCAGTTAAATGCATTTTCATTCTCCATTGACTATTTACGCTTGTTTGCTGACTTCTATTGCAGTTGCAGATAAGTCCCCCATTGAGGATTTTGTTTTTTGTTACTTTTTTGTGCTCCTTGGGGTTAATGCTTTCCAGTAAGGGTAAATGCCAGTGAGGGAGACAGATTCCCCATAAAGACCTCCAGAATGTGTCTTTTTTGTCTAGGAGCTTCATATATCTTGTTTTATTTGTCAGACATTCATTTGAAAACCCTTTGCAATAGACTTTTTCCCTTTCCTTGTATCTTGGGAACCAGCATCTTAAGCTTCTCGCTAAAAATACAGTGGAAGGAATCTCCCACCCTGAGAGTCAGCCATTAGGGAAGAAGAAAGTGAAAAAGGTAAGATCAGAATCTTCTGCTGTCCAGCCTCTGCCTGGTGTTTCTCCTGAGGTCATTATAAATCTGGAGGTTCACCCAGCTGTGTTGTTGAATTTCTCTGCCTAACCTGTGTCAGAGGCTGGTGAGGGTCCGGCTGTTAGCACATACAAAGATGCTTTGCAGGCATCCATCTTGGTCGTGCAGGGGGAACCATGACTGATTTTTTTCCAAGGGGACTAGGGGAGTTCCTCAGTTTTCGGTTAGGGAAGAAGTCCCAGCTACGGTTCTCAACTGCTCTCCTGGGTCTGAGCCTTCTCAGTTTTTTGGAGGGGATGTTTCCTTACAAAAAAAATAAATAAATAAACATGATTATTCTACGCCTAGGGATCCACAAAGTGAGTGGCAGGCTTTCACTCAGGGACTATTTATTGCTTTAATGTCCTTAAAGCCTCCTCAAGGGGTTTCAGTTCTTGCTCCTCCATGGCCCTGTACTCCCCTTAAAAGGCCTAGAGAACAGGATTCTTCTTTGAATGAGTTGGATTCAGATAATGACTCACTGACCTATTCTGCTCAAATTCCTTCTCCTTTGGTCTATGGGGCAGAGGAGGAGGAATCTATTAGTCCAGATGTTCCTTTTGAGGAAATTTCCTTTGGGGACACACTTTCTAGAATGATGGATTTTTTAAAGTGGAATTGTGCTCATATGTCTGATATTCATAACAAGTACTATGAGTTGCTGCATCTGGAATCTCCTAAATCTGCGGCTATTCCTCCTGTCTTGGCTACTTTGCTGGATGCTTTCTCCAATGCCTGTCATGCATCTGATTCTCTGTCCCCTGCTCCTAAGCAGCCCAACAGGTTTTATAGAGTGCCTGAGGACTGTTCTTTCCTATATAAATGTCATACTGCTGCCTCCTCTCTCATGTCTGTAGACTCTGTTAAGTCATCTCAATAGCTTCCTTCACCCGAGTTATTTCCTTCTGACAAGGTTAGCAGAACCATGGAAAGGTTGGGTTAGAAGGTTTACACTTCTACTACCCTAACTTATAGGGCTGTTAATTATCAGACCCATATGTCTAGGTATGTGCTGGCTCTTCTTTCTCAGACCTGTCAATTTATTTCTGATTTTCCAGGCTCTGAGGTAAAACTTCTGTTATTTCCTTGCTAGGGACTTCCTCTCAAGGCATTTGTCATTCTATTAAATGTAGTTATGATGCAGCAGATGACTCTTCCAGGGCTGCTGTTTTTGGTTCAGTGATGTGGAGGTATTCTTGGCTTAGGCTTCAACCTCTACCTGATGATATTAAAGCTAAGTTTATGGATGCTCCTCTGGATTTTAAACTTTTCTTTGGGGAAGCTTCTGCTGGTTTGGTTAAGTCCCTTCGGGATAAGGGTAAATCCTTACAGGAGCTTAAATATGTGTTTGTTTCTCCTGTGCTTAAATTTCAGACAAACTACCCTGCTAAGCCTGCCTTTATTTTTATTTGGTCCCGCCCTTCTACTAAAGGTAGGAAGAGTGGCAAATGGGCTCCCCCTGCTAAGGCTACTCAGTTTTCAGGGACTCTGAAGCATTCCTTTCCAGACAAACCAGGTGCTGTATGACCCTCTGTCTCTTCCCAGCCACATTCCTCTTTTGCTTCACCTTTCTCTTCCTGTTTGGCTTCAGATCACTCAAGATTCTTTGGATTCTGTCAATTATTTGTCAGGGCTATTTCTTGGTGTGGAAATCCCATCCTCCTTTCATGCGCATTCCTCAGCCTTCTTGGGACCAACTTCCCTTTTTCCCCAGAGGTTCTTCAAAATCTCTTGACTTAAGGTGCTATTCAAGAGGTGCCTGTGTCCAAAAGGGGGAAAGGGTTCCACTTCAGACTGTTTCTAGTGCCCAGAAAATAGGGCACTTGAAGAACTATTCTAGACCTTTCTCATCTAAGCACTTTTTAAAGGTGCCTTCCTTTTGGATGTTGTCCCTTCAGATTCTATTTCCTCTCTTGCTTCCTCAGGCCTATATGGTGTCTCTGAATCTCAAGGATGCTTATCTCCATATTCAGATCCATCATCTTTTCAGGAAGTTTTTCTGTTTTTCTGTTGCTTCCTGACATTTTCAATTCTGTGCTTTACGCTTTGGCCTTTCTACTGCCCCTCAGGTGTTCACCAAATCCCTTGCTCCTGTGATTGCTTTTTGCAGGCTTCAAGGGATCCAAATATTTTCTTACTTAGGCGACCTGTTGATTCAGACATCCTCTCCAGAGACCCTTTAGCAAAACCTTCATTTTGCAATTTCCCTTCTTCAGAGCCTGAGGTTCACTATAAATTTCAAAAAGTCTTCTCTGATTCCTTCAAAGAATCATGTTTTTCTGGGTTGAGAATTTAGATACCGCCGATGCTTGCATCCCTGCCCCCTCCAAAGGCCTTAACTCTAATTTCTTTCTTTGAAACTCTTCCTCTGACTTCCATTACCACCAGGGAGTTTCTGAGAGCTCTGGGTTTCATGGCATTCACCATTCCAATGCTCGCTATAGCCAAACTTCACATGAGAAAATTTCAGTGGTTTCTGAAGTCAGTGTGGCTTCAGCATGAACATCCTCTAGACTTTATAGTTCTGCTTTTGCCTTGTCTCAGACAGGAACTTTATTGGTGGATCCAGCAGTTGTCTCTGAATCAAGGGATCCCCTTTCATCCCCCTCTTCCCTCTCAGGAGTTGTTCACAGATGCTTCAGACATGGGATGGGGGGCAATATTTGGCTCCCTCAAAGTACAGTGGATGTGGCCACCTCATCAACAAAAAGAGCTCATGAACGTCAAAGAGATGAGAGCTCTTCTGCTGGCTCTTCAGGCCTTTCATCCTCTTTTCTCTCCAGGGTCTCTCAAGGTGTTTACAGACAATACCACAGTGATGTGGTATATCAACAAACAGGAAGGGACGAGATGTCATCTTCTTTGCAGGTTGGCACTTCCGGTAAGGGATCTTGCTGTCAATATCAAGTGACTCTTCAGGAAGTTTATATTCCTTATGGTCAGAACAGTGTGGTGGACACACTGAGCAGGTCCTTAACTCAGTCCCATGAATGGATGCTTCACAGGGGTGTATTTCTGGGCATTATCCACCAGTGGGGTGCTCCTCAAGTGGATCTTTTTGCCTCCCCTCTCAACAGACAAATTCCTCTTTTTTTGTGCCAGAGTCCCAGGTCCTCTGGTGTGGAAGGTGGATGCCCTCTCATTTTCTTGGAAAGGGATGTTTCTTTTTTGCATTTCCTCCCCTTTCTCTCATTCTGAAAGTCCTGTTCAAAATTCAAAAGGATGCTCCCAAAATATTGTTGATGACTCCCTTTTGGCCACGACAGCACTGGTTCCCTCTAATTCTGCATCTAGCCAGGTGCAGTCATCACAAGTTTCCTAACAGGGTGGATATAATCACACAAGACAAAGGATCTCTCATCCAGCCCCACCTCTCAGTGCTTCAACTGACACTGTGGGTGATAGGATTTTGATTCCTCACAGACACCTTTGTTCTGAGGATGTGCTGCAAGCCACCTACTACTAGGAAATCCTAACTATCCAAATGGAAGAGGTTTTCCATTTGGTGTCTGTCCCATGATCTGGACATACTTTCTGTAGCTCTTCCTCTGGTTTTCTCTTATTCGTGTGAGTTGCTCAATGCTGGTTTGACCTATTTTTCTATTAAGGACCACTTATCAGATATCTCTGCTTGTCTGCCTTTTTCTCCTCATTCAGCTTCTAGATTTGAGGTTAGACAATTTCTTAAAGGTGTTCTTAATATTAGATCTCCCAGGAAGCCTGTTCCTCCTCCGTGGCATCTTAATTTTGTTTTGGAGAAATTGTTTCAGGCTACTTTTGAGCCTGCTGCTTCAGCTTCCTTGCTACATTGTTCTTGGAAGACTGTTCTTTTGTTAGCTCTTACTTCTACCAGATGGGTGTCTGAGTTGCAGACCCTTATAGCTTGTCCTCCCTTTTTGGCCTTTCATGTGGACAGGGTGTCCTTGTGCACTAACCCTTCATTTATGCCTAAGGTGGTTAATGGCTATCACTGAATCAGTCTATTAATCTGCCTACTTTTTTCCCTTGTCCTCACAGTGAGAGGGCGTTGCATGCTTTGGACATGCATAGGCAACTCAGAGTTTATTTGGATAAGACTACTGCTATTACAAAATCAGATTGGTAACTTGTTTCTTTTCATCCTTGATCTTTGGGACTTGCTGTATCCAAGCAAACTCTTTCTTCTTGGATTTCTAAGACTATTTCCTTTTGTTACACTTTTCATGGCAACAGCCTTCCTTCTTCACTTAAGGCTCATTCTACTTGAGCTGTGGCTTCTTTGGGTGCTTTTTTCAAGGGCTTAGATACTAATTCTATTCTTGAGGCAGCTACCTCGACTTCTGTGCATACCTTTACCAAGCACTACAAGTTGGATGGTATCTCTAGAGCTAGGACTGGTTTTGGTAGTGCCGTTTTCATGGCTTTTTAGGGGACTTTTCTGCGCCTTCCTCCTCACAAGTTTTCTCTTGAGCTTTGGCATTCTCCCATCTGTTAAGAATACTGCAGAAGTGAATGTAAGGACATAGTACAGTTTTATAAAATCTTACCATAATGGTAGATGTCCTTGCCTTCACTGCTGCAGTATTTGCTCCCTCCCTCCATCCTTCCTGGATATACAGGTAACCTCCTGGGTTTCTTGGACTGTGTTCCTACAAGGGCATTCAGTTCTGATTATGGTAGACCTGAACATCACCTTTATGCTCTATGCTATGCAAAGAGCATTTAGGTGATGTTCAGCGTACCTTTTAAAATCAACAAGTAGTCTTTGGTAGACTGGACAGATGTTCAGGCTTTCACAGAATGGAATCCCATCTGTTAAGAATACTGCAGCAGTGAAGACAAGTACATCTACTGTTATGGTAAGATTTTACACAACTCCTTAAGTGACTGGTTTGCTTGTCAGACTCAGGTCACCTGTGTCACAGTCAAGACACTCTCAGCATAAGGAGCAAACAACATACTTTTAGCATTAATTTTGGCAGCTATAAATGTACATATTGTTGATACAATAATCCATGTTTCTGACTGATACTCGGGGGGGGGGGGTGAATAAATAAATAAAAACCGAGTTCAAAATATATGCTGATGATGGATGTTATACAGATAAGAACAACTACTAGACTGGCAAATGTCTTTTAACTGCTTCGGTATCAACAAATCAATATAGCAAATGAGATATACTGAATGCACCTAAGAAGTATTAACAGTGTTTGATAAGAGATAAGTGATAATGTTATATCTTTCCATATATTGATAATGAGTCATTGTAAAACAAATCTATTGCACTCTGTGTGTTGTACTGTTGAAACTCTATCTGGAATTTAATTTTATTTTATCAAACATTACAAAAATTATGTTCACTATATAGCACAACCAAATGGGATCTGTTGCTTAACTGACATTTGCATTGTAACAGTATTTGTAACGTTTCACTTGGCAACATAACTTATGTAAACTTCGAAGCAATAACAAACAACACATGGAATAAATACATAGCAACGCATACTCATTTCCATTTTAGTGGACAAATTTAGCTCCATCTTTACTCTATCTCCCCCTAACTTCCCTCCACATGACCCCATCACATAAGAACAACTCCTGAGTGTTCTAAGATCAAAAACACTAGCTCTGTATGTCCAGACAATTTGCAGGGCTTCCTTCTTCTCAACACAAAACACTACTGTGTGGATACTTCATCCCCAAGAAAAGCAAGGGCATGTTCTTCCTGTGCTACACAGACCATTTTAAAACAGTCTTTTTATTTTCTGTCTCCTACAGACTTTTAGGGACCACTGCCTATTGTAAAGGATATAATCCTATGTAACTCCTCCACATCCAGACAAAAAGCCCTAAATACCCACTCGGGGATATAATCTTCCACAGCAGCATAAATAGGACATACTATCAGGATAGATGCTCTTCCTAAATAATTCTGCTTTCACAGAACAGAATTCCATTAGATGTAAAATAAAGTTTCTCCCTGACACTTTTTAAATGAAACCTAGATGTCTGGATGGTAATCTGTTAAGTTGACCTCAGGTCTGTTACTTCCAAACCTCAAGGGGACAAAACTAGGTAATCGTTATTCATGTTGCAGGGTGCCAGCATATAAGATTTTAAGGGTGGGCTACAACAGCCTAGTGTGAACCAAAGAAGTTATATGACCCTGCAATTTTAAAATATAGTGAGGCCAAAGTTTATACCCAGGCAGATTTTTAACATAAAAAAACCTCACAAAATGCTTAGTCTCAGAAATAATTCTTAATTGTTAGTGCAAGCACATGTGTTGAAATATGAAAAGAGATGTACGTAGAAAATAAAGAAAAGATGCAAGGCCTCCCTGGCCTGTATAATGGAATGGCTAAACCTCTGACACTCATACATACTAAATAGTCTAATTCCATGGGTGCACTAAATTGCAGTAAGGGAATAATCAGTCTTGAGGAAAAAAAATAAGCTTTCTTTCTTACTGCGGAGATAGTGTGACCCTTAAATTTAATATGTAGTATGTAGAGCTAAGCAAGCCCCCCAAAACCAAATTTGAGGCAAAGAAAATCACAAGGCATTCTTCAGCTATGTTCATAACTTCAAAGGCAATACACAACAATGTGACTAATTGTAAATGAAGCCACATATATTGAGTCGGAAGATATAGCAAATCTACCAGCCAACAATACCCTCAACCATAACTCCCTCAAGTATCACCAGGCAACAGGTCCTCAATGCATCTCCAATGCCAAGAACATTGCACTGTTGGACCCTGATAATATGTGAGGATATCTTCTTAACAGCATGAAATACGACTTTTTAGGACTACTAGAATTATTATTTAACCACCAGACAGGCTTAGTGCTAAGCAAATGGAGAACTAGAGTGGTTATCCCTTCACACAAGGACAGGCCATTTACAGACCCCAGACATATAAGTCTGACAGTCTGACTAGTCTTATATACAAAGCCGTGGAAAGAATTATCATGGAAATGATAAACAATAACAAAACAATCTTCAGACACTGCATCCAACCAAGTTTAGTTTTGTCAGAGGCTGATCTTGCTACTCAGCCTGGTGGACTTCTTCAAGACAGTTACTAAAGCAATGGATAAGGGCAAAATAGTGTGTACTGCTGACCTTAATCTGGCAAAAGCAATCGACTGAATACTCTACTCAGGCATTGTTGACAAACTCATGAAATTAAAAACACCTATGAGACCAGCTGCATAGCCATCTGGTTCACATATAGGACAGAAGATATTTGAAAAACAGAATCTACCTCCACAAAGAGGCCAGTCACTGTTGGACCCCCTCAAGTGCTGGGGCCACTCCTTTTTGGCATTGACTTCACTGAAGTCAAGGCCAATGTCAAGGGTCTCTGGCAGATGATTGCAAACTATGCGCAATCACAGAATCTGCCAAAGACACAAATAGCTTCCAAGAAGCCTGGATACAGACTGAAACCTGGTGCCAGAGTCACAGTCTAAAAATCAATGCCAAGAAATGCATAATAGTATCCGTTGGGAAGATGGCTACTTCTGGAAAGTACCACATTGATAATACACCCCTAAGATAAGAACCTGTGGTCATGGATTTGGGAATGCATGGAGACAGTAACTTGGCCTTTGACCATCATATGTGTACTGTAGTAAGGAAATCATTCTATGTTGCACAACTTATAAGCAATGGTATGGCATCAAGGTCCAAGGATGTCATTGGTCCACTGTATTCCCACAAGAATGACTTATTTCAGTATGGAGGATCAGTGACTGCCCTTAATGATCTTTCTCGAGTTTTAAGCTTCTGACGCTGGCTCAGAAAATGAGCCCAGCTACACTGTGAAAGAACATCTTCTCTGCTTCTTGAATCTGTAATTTGGTTCTTAACATCACTCCCTATAAGCTTGTGACTGCAACTTAAAATGGAGATACAAACCAACTAGTAAATTGAGAGATTTATCCTATGATTCACTTTTCACTTCATTACCACAGTACAGAATGATGCTTGTAGTACTGCTTCTGTTAACAAGACCCCAAGGTACCTAAATTCCTCCACTTCACATAGCCTCTTTCTCCTGCTTATGGAGAACAGTACATTGTTTTCTAGCAGAAAACAATGGACTGTGATTTGGAGGTGCTGATTTTCATCTAATCTATTCACTCTCATTTGGGAGTTGTTCCAGTGAATCCTGAAGATCTCTATTACCTGATACAAAGAGAACAACATAATCTACACTCAACAGAGATGCAGCTTTTATAAATCAGTATTGGATACTCTTCATAACATGATTGCACCTTGTTATGATGTTCAAGAACATCACAAATAGTACAGTTAACAAAACTCTACCTTAGCAGAGTCTTACACCCACATTCAATATATTTGACTGACTGCAGATATAAAGACACAACTGCTGTTCATCAAATAAAGGGATGAAATGGTATGCAGTAGTGACTGTGGGGCCCCATGCTGTTGTAGCACTTTCCACAAAATGTTCTGGGGACACAGTTATATGCCATTACCAAGTCACTAAAACAGTAAAACACATGCAGATAGCACTGGTAAACTTCTGTAACCTATCTAATATATATATATATATATATATATATATATATATATATATATGCGTGTGTGTAGAAAGACAGAGTTGACCTATGGTTCCATGGTCAGGACTGAATCTGTGTTATTCCTCTGTCAAGCTCAGCTTGTTGAAAAAGTCTCTTTCTAGCACCCCTGCATATGCTTTCCTATGGAAGCTGTTTATGAATTTTCACTTAATAAATAACCAGAGTATCCAGCTATGCCAAAGATCACAAATGCAGTGGCTGATGAAGTACTACTTAGAAATTATATAGCACTGGGAGACTTTTCAACACTTATGTGGGGAGTGATGAAGAAATCCTAGGGAAGTGTTATTGGGAGGAATGGATTCCATATCTGAACTTGAGTGTAAACACCACAGCTGAATGTGAGGATGCTCATAAGTTTACATGATACTTGAGTACCTTGGGTCAAAGGTCAAAGGCTGACTCTATTGACATGTTATCCAACCTGAGGCTATATTTTCCGAACATTCAGACCGAGAGATGTGCTGATGTGTGATGTAACCACCATTTTATAATAAGATGTGTCATTTGACTAAGCTAACCACAGGGCAGACCTACCTTCCTAACTGTTCTCAGCAAAGCCCAACCAATACTGGTCGTAACTGGGGGCACTCCTGACAGCTAGAAAGACAATTTGGGGAACCCTTGAGTGTGATAGACATGCCTCCTTTGATTATATAGTGTCAGTAGAAGATGGGGAACTGATGAAACTGCTTCATTGTGTAAGGCTAATGGAATGGAAAGAGTCTAAAGAAAATTACTGAAGCACTGTATGTTGCTGGAATATAATTTTTTAACATTCTTTTTCATTGTTGCTTGGAAGGCTGGGGAAGTACATCTGGACAGGCAAACTGGGATAGTGGTCTCTATTTTCAAAAAAAGAATAACAAAATTTAAAGTCTCTTTGTTCACAGTAATCCACTGTTGTATTTCTGTAGGTATTTTCCAGGCAGATAGCTAACCAGAGTAGAATGTAACCATTCTCAAAATCACACAATAAAAACATGAAGCAATCCTTCTTTGAGCATTAAGTTGTCTCGTTTATCCAAAGTAATAAGCGCTTTCGTCTTTCAGACTTCATCAGACACAATGTTTCTTCCTGAAAGTCCATTACAATTCTAACTGTTTAAATAACCCTAAACAAGGGGGTATGGTGGAAAACAGCCCTTAACGGTGTGGGTAAGGCTATGGTTCCTGATTGGCTTATAGTTGGGTCTGCTGGTAGGAGGTGAGGTCAAGTCCCTAATTAGAATAAGAGTTATGGATTGGCTAATAGTCAGGCCAGCTGATTTGGAGGGAGGCCAAGTCTCTAAATAGAATATGAGTCATAGAGTGGTTAGGCTGTTATCTATCTCTGTTTCCTTCTGAAAGAAGAAGATTCATTCACAATGTTAAAAAAGAAAAAAAAATAGTTTGAAATGCCTTTTTAAAAGAATATTTTAGCCTTTGAAAATCCATTTATTTTTGCAAGTTCATCAGAACAACACATGTGTTGGACTAAACATAAACAGTAAATCAAGGATGCCCATTTTTAAGGGGCATCCAGTGTCATCTATCTACATAGTGAATCTACCTGAAATTAAAGTGGAGTGAATAAAACAGTAAAAGTGCCAACATTGTGGGGCCAGAGTGTTAGCTGACTGAAAGCTCCATCCAGTAGTAAAGTAAACATTTTCCGTACTGAACCAAAGTGTCTTCAGATTACCAGAACTAGGGAATTACAAAGGAAACCTTATAACAATGAGAGAATTAAAATCAAATACAATTTGCCATCAAAATAACTGTGGTGTGTAAGTATCATTTTTTTTGTTTGAATTAATAGAAAGTCACACAAGACAAAATGCAACCTGTATTGAGACACTGGACTCTACACCCAAAATTTCAGAACATACGAAACAGGATTTTGGAGAGGTGAAGGTCCCCATAGGACCAGACAAAACATCCATCCCTAGGACCGCACAGGCCCCACAACTAGAAAACCAACATGGTCAAGGGATAGAACAAATGGGGAAAGAATTGTGTCCACCCACAGAGATACAGAGTACAATGAAAGAGCTCCCTGATCTTACAACTGCCAGCCACAATGAGATTGGAACTGGAAAGGAAAAGTGAACTTCAAAAACTTTGAGGAATACTGCAAAAAAGGACACCAACCAAATTCCAGACAAAGCCCTGGAATCACAGCAAGAAGTCACTCACTGTGAAAGAGCTAAAAATACTGGAAAAGGGTCTTACGTTTATTACCCACAGTAGAAATGACCATGTTAAGACCATTATAGACCTCAAGCTCTGTGTTAGAAAATTAAAATTGATGGTGTTTTTCCATGAAAAAGAAACAAAGAAAGATGACAACAGCACTGGCTTGGACCTTATAACTACCCAAAAAATGGGAAAAAACAGTTACTTTTTCCCCTCAATTAATCCAACTTTTGGAACATATGAAGCAAAATGCAAGAATGAAATAAGGAAAATTCTTAGGAAAAAGGGTAAGAGAAGTACCACATTATGTGTAATGAAGAAAGACTAGCTCTTAAAGTACCTTGCAAAGATAAGACTAGAAGGGTAATGAAAGCTGATGGGGGCGCATCTTAGTAATGGACACTGCAGACTGAAGATATGTTAAATAATTCTTGTTACTACAGCAAAGTAGATTTGGATACTACTGAATCTGTCTATGACATCTGTGGAATACTGGAAATGCTGCTTGATATGGAACTTATAAGCAATAAACTGCACTATATTCTTTGAGTCCCAAACTAAGATACATTCTTAAGATAAGTTCTTTGTTATCCCAAAGCCACATAACAACATCAAGGACCTACAGAACAGTAGTTGCCAGTCCTGGGGCCATCACTGAGCCCATGGCCATATATTTAGAGGTCACAACCAAGTCAATAGCAGCTAGCATTAAATCACCTGTGCTGGATACACTGGATTTCCTACAAAAAACAAGGAAATCAATGTCCAACAAAACACCCTGTTAGTCACTACATATGTAGAAACATGATATACAGTGTTACTTCACAGTTATTACATCAAAGCAACAATTACTTTTGGTTTCAACAGTAACTATTATAAACATACAACTGGAATAGCAATGGGAGCAACCATGGCTCCAAGTCTAGCTAGCATAGCACTGGACAAGTGGAAACAGAGAAGGTCTATAACTCAGATTTTCAGCCTAACATTGCCTGTTACCTGTGCTTTATTGATGACATTTTCTTCATATGGACAGGCAGTGAAGTTCAGCTCCTGGAGTTCTTTGACTATATCAACAAGTCAGCCAACTTCCCCAAGTTCACCACTATAAAAAAGAAAAAGTAGATTTCCTGGATATTACCATCAGTAAAAAAGAGACAGAAGAACAACTTACTAACAATCTGTTCAAGAAACTGACACTAGTTAATATACTTTTACAAGCCAGCAGCATGCACCCCCAGATCTCAAAACATAACATAATAAAATCCCACAGAATGCACATAGCAGGAGTTTCAAAAGAGATGAATGAATTTATTGTAAATTTTAACAACCTAGAAAGAGACCTTTTAGAGCTCCATACTAAAGCCTGTTAGCAATATTAAGATCCAAGGAGACATGGTTGCTTTTGTACATATTAACAGGCACCACTTGGGCTTTGCCAACCTTTACAAAGACCCCAAAAATAAAGCAAGAAAATATAGCATGACCATTACCTTCTCTCTTGGCACCTTACAGTATGTAGCTATAAGATTATGAAGGAAACTGGGACATTATTAACAGTAACAAACAAATTGCCAAAATCTTAGAACTGGGACCTAGGGTAGTTCTAAAATAAAGCAGAAGAACTATGGCCTATCTTGAGCTAACATGGACAGAATGGAACCCACAGAAAATGGACTTTCAAATGTGAATTTCAAAAATGCTCTTATTCTGAACATATGAGAAACACAAACCATTTAACTTGTACAAGTACTAAGAAAATATATTACAGCAGGTGTAAAGCTGACTATAACACAGAAATGGTTGTTTACAGTGCTCAGTGCACAAAATGTGAAGCATTCTATGTTAGGAAAACCATTAATAGACTAAAAATATATATTTCACACCATTTTTTCTGATATTAGATATAGGATTAGTGGAAATGTTCTAGCAAAACTTTCCATTGAGATGACAGATCATTCTAGGTTTAAATTTCATGTCCTTGACAAAAGTGTGCACTTGCCTCTGGATGGGAATAAGAATTTGCTGTTAGAAAAAAAGAGAGCTGGAATGGCATCTCAGTATGAATGCATACAATAAATCAGGTCTCAGTTTCAGATGCTCGATCAAGAGTGTTCTTCAACTAAAAAAAAGTAACCATAGGACTTTCTATTAAATCAAACAAAACATGTCACTCGCCCGCTACAGTTGTTTTGATAGAAAATTGTATTTTTGATTTTGATTCTCTCATTGTTATAAGATTTCCTAGTTCTGGTAATCTGAAGAAGCTTCAATGCAGTGTGGCAAATCCACAGGAATCAACAACCAGGTGGCAAAGAGACTCAAAGGAAACTTTATTGTAACAAAGGTTAAGTGCTTTCATCTATATTACGACATAGACATCATCACAACTGTAAAATTATTAAAACTGAAGCATTCAAGTTTATAAAAACTTATCATAACACTCTCCCCTCATAGAATACCAATCAGCAACAATGTTGAGAAGTCCACCATAAAAGTTAAAGGTAGAGGCACACTAACAAAATGGATGCATTACAAAACATTTCATAAAACAATCAATATTAAAATTCTTATATATTATAAAGCATACTTAAAGCTCACTTTATAATTTAGAAGCTCTAAAATTTTAGTTCACTTATGATGGAAATAGCCTCGTTCAGACCAGGTGAATTGGATTCATCTAACTGCAGCTGTCAAACCATTTATTTGTGTAGCAGCCAGTTCTGCCAATCACCTCCATATATGTTAGACTGAATCTTTTCCAAAACAGAAAACTTAAACATGGTAAAGTTACTGCAAGAAATAGCATGTCTGGCTAGAGCACTTTTATTATCTTTTTACTAATGCTATAAATATGCTGGTAAATCCTTTTATTTAATGTATGATTAGTTTTTCCAACATAAAATGCTGGACATGAGCAACATCTAGCCAGGTATATCACTCTTTCTGTAAACATCTATTTAATTTTACCAGTAATTTACCTCCAATGTCTGTGTCCACATAGGGCACTGATTGTAAGAGCCACATTTAAAGGTTTATTATGATCCGTTATAAGATGCTTTTATCAGTCTTTTCAAAATTATCTTAATATTAGATCTATCCTTGAAAGTAAATACTGGGGGCCTTTCAAAACAGGATTTGATATCATCCTCAAATTGCAAAATGGACCAATTTTTCTATAACAAATTTTTAATATCTCCAGCATCCAGGGAATAATGTATAATCATATTATTATAATTATAGGGAGAAACTGACACCATTGCTTTAGTTACATATTCTGTTGTTAGAATCAAACCAATTAACCCCTTAATAATTAGGGCATATTTATCAGTTCTTTCATGAAACACCTGTGAATAAAAATTGCCCACCAGTGTTTCTGGATACCCACATTCCTGGAACATAAGTTTCAAGTTATTAAACTGATCCAAACATTCATTATCAACTGATATTAGTCTAGATATTCTAATAAACTAGCTTTTAACTACCTCGCTCTTTTAGTGAATAGGGTGACTGCTCTTAAAATGTAAAAAATGTGTTACAAAAGGTGGGCTTTCTAAAAATAGAGGCTTCATACCTTCAACTGGCTCTATTACTAATGTCAGTATCCAAGAAATGCATCTTATAATTGTGAACATTATGTGTAAACTTCAAAAACATAGATGACTCTAACTCTTCAATAAATATGTGAAGTTGGTCCATATTTCCAGACCATACCACAAATATATCATCCAGGTAACGCAAATAATGTTTATAATGTTCAAATAACCCTAATCTAAAAACAACCTCAATTTCCCACATAAGTAACACAGCATTAGCAAAAGTGGGGGCACAAGCAGCCCCCATTGCAACATCCTGTAACTGTTTAAAATATTCGCCAAAAAAAAAAACAAAAAAAAAAAAAAATTGTTGTTCCATAAATTCAGAAATAAGCCTCACATCATTGCCTGATAATAATATAAACTTTGACAGAACTTCACGAAACCAAACCAAACCTTGTTCATGAGGAATAGCAGTAAACAAGTTCTTGATATCTAACGTAACCAAAAAACAATTTTCAAAACACTAAAACATCATCAGCAGCAGCAGTTAAATTATATGCAGAACTGCATTGCCATGAACCAGATGTTAACAAAAAAATGTACTGCAAATGCATTACTTAGCGTATCATAAGAATATGATAACGTATGCCCTTTTGCACCACATCTCAACTGCTGTAATGCTTACATAATATCTGAGCCATTGACATCTAATTTTATTTCAGAATGCTGTGGATATGGTGATTTCAGCAATCAAAATGTTGCAAAATCATGTTTTTCTTAATACATTTGCAGTCGATCATGTGGAGAGTTTATCACAGCTTCACATTTCTGACATAGCTGAACTAGTATCTGCAGTGACTGTCTTTTTAATACAAACTCACCCATTTCCACACTCCTTGCTTCAATCTGTCTTTTTTCTTTCTTTATTTCTGTTTTTCTTTCTTTTTCTTTCTTCCTTTCCTCTTTCTTTCTTCTTTTCTTAAAAATCTCTGGATTTTGATAAAGTATGCATCATTTTCAGAGAAAAAGAACTGTGACTCCAATTCATTTGAAAGCATCAGACTAAATTGGTGACAAGATAAGTACATGTGAAAGTTTGTTTTTGCCATTTAGCAGCTAAGTATGTGGTGTGTACATAAATAGAGAAATTGCATTACCTAGCAGAAGTGTAATTAGTGGTTTATGGAATATGATCACAACCGATAGGCACTAATAATGGTGGATGTTATGAATACTTTACATCATTACATTTTTTGTATTCCTGGTGAGAAAAATGTCACCATGCTTACAGGAAACAATTGTGTATAAACCATATTGGTGTTCAACACCAAACTGAACTATAGAAGTGGCTGATTACAGGATAAGAAAACACACACACACACACACACACACACACACACACACACACACACACACACACACACACACACGCACTCCCCTTTGGTGGAAACATTTCTGCCAGGAACAAAAGTAATACATTCTTTTTTCAGAATACAATATACAAATCAAGTGCAGCTGACTGGAATTATCCAGTATTTGTTTAGCCTTTAAGGATGCATTTATATTAAAATATAATCAGGATGAAGGCAGTTCTAAAAAAACAGTATATATTTTGAAAAGGTAAACCAAATGTTGTATGATAAGAGACTGAATATATCACAGGCTTTACATATACATATAAATAACATATTGAAATTCAGCGGCACATTCCAACAAGAAATAAAATGAATACCACAGAGAACATCACAAGCAGCAAAGATGAATTAACCAGTAAAACCAGTTACAAACATTGTGTTCAGGTAAAGTTAAATATATAGTTTCTCTCTGTCTGGAAGCACAGCAAGCTTGCTACAGTAAGACAGCAGCTGTATAGTCCTTTGGTGTATCAACAGAGCAAATGCATGTGAAATACTTGCTTGATTTCAGAGTAAGTATTTGGTTTTGGTTATGAGATTTCTACATGGTTTATAATTTTAATGATGCCACTAATGCTAGATATTTGGTTTGTTTAAATGTTATGCAGTGTGATTCTGAGTTGAACTAGTGTTGAGTTTGTTGGAAATAATCTTGAGTTGAGCTAGTGTTAGGGCTTGTTAGAGGTGATCTTGAGTTGAGGTTGTGCTAGGGTTTAATGTAGGGCTACCACCTGTCCCACTTTGCGAGGGACAGTCCCTCTTTGGGCAGCTGTGTCCTGCAAAAAAATTGTAAAAATGGCAAATGTCCTGAGATTTTAGGGCAAAATTATTTCCTATATTTCATGTAACAGTTGCATAAAACAGTTATTCTGTATCTGAAACACCTAAATGGCATAAGAAACAGAATAAGCAACTAAAATGCTACAAGAATAAGCTTTTGTTTAGGCAAAAAAGTGAAGTTCTGTCCTTTGTACTGGTATGTTTTGGCATGCACAATCTGACATTTGTTCCAAAAATGTCCCACTTTGGGCATTTGAAAAGGTGGCAATCCTGGTTTAATGGAGGTAATCTTGAATTGAACTGGTATTAGGGTTTGTTGGAGGTGATCTTAAGTTGGACTTGTGTTAGGGTTGTTGGAGGTGATCGTGAGTTGAACTACTGTTAGAGTTTGTTGGAAGTGATCTTGAGTTAAACTAGTGTTAGGATTTGTTAGAGATGATCTTGAGTTGTACAACCGTTAGGGTTTGTTGCAGCTGAAGTGCTAAACAATGGTGTGCTTTGTTAAGAAGAGTAGCTTCAAATGCAGCTATTTTGTCATAGCTCTTTTCTAGTTCACTGATAATACCTAGTTGGATGTTAGTTAAAAATGGTATGCATATAGTAGGGTTAGAAGCAATAACGTTTATGGTGATTGCATCTGTATTTGATGTGTTACAGATGATTTAACTTTATATAAAGTAGCTAAATGTTTGGTGGGTTTTTGTAACAATATGATCAATATGCTTATCAGACATTAGCTTATTGTTTCTGATTACTCCTAGTAACTTGGTGTAGGCTTTTTATTTAAACACAGTGCTGCAGGTAGATGTAATGTTCATTGTTTGGGATATGTGTTTCATTTGAGCTTGGATTGGAGGTCATAATCATTTTTTTTGGCATTTGAGCCTTACTGGCTTAATCTTCTGGCTGTGTGAATTGTATCTGCATTTACTTTTAAAGCTGGGTGATATTAGACAGAACATATCATGGTAAAATAGGAAAAATCATCTGCATGTTGCATTAAGGTTCTTTGAATATTTTGTCATATCATTTGTGAAAACATTGAATAGTACAAGGCCCAGTCGCTTAACCAGACAATGCTTTGGAGCAGCTATAAATATGTGCTAGGCCTCTTAATAATCTCCAGGACTGCATGCCTAGTAACTATGAACTTGTTGTCACTGTTTGCCAGACTTTTCCTATGGCATAGCTGATCTAGTTTAGGAAATGTTATGGCAATACCACCAGCACACTACTGTTTAATGCCACACAGGTAATTTATTCTTCAAGGGCAGCAAGCTCTGAATTTGTAGATAAAGCATTTAAATGCAAATTGTTTGCCAACAGCAACATCTGCAAGAGAAATATATCTCCTCAATGTGGAATTATTCAGATGTCTTGCTTCTGCAGAGACTGTGTATATTTACTAAGTATATGTTATCAGGAGTTGATATTTCTTATGCTTTTATAAGTACTTTTCCATTTAAAATGTGCTACACATGGCTGGGTCTTATGGTGTTATGCTAGTAATCTTTATACAATTTAATGTAGTTCATCCAAAGCTACCAATAAAGTATAGTCAACTGATTTATTCACAACAATAACGGGTGTACACAGTCAACAAAGTGGTTATAACTGCTGGTAGGGAGCTCTCTGTGGATGACAGCACCTTATGCTCTTATCATCAGGTCATTTTGTGTGTGTGTGTGTGTGTGTGTGTGTGTGTGTGTGTGTGTGTGTGTGTGTGTGTGTGTGTGTGCGTGTGTGTGTGTGTGAATTAAGCTGGAATACTTTTGGCTACTGTGTGTTTGTGTGAAACAAATATGAAATATGTGACTGTGATTATTATTATTATTGTTGTTAATTTTTAACATTGACATCTAAGAAGGATGTAATGAACAATGTAGCTGTAATTGCTGGGTTAGGGGTGTATGTGAATAAATATATACATAATCCACCACTTACCAGATGTATTTTCAATGAATGTAAGTTTGAAGAGAAGAGAAACTTACTGTTGCCAATGCTATGTCTGTCTTCATTGTGAGACTATTTTGTTTTGTTTTGTTTTCATTACCAGAAAGCCATGTTTTTGTGCTAAAAAATCAAAATAAAGGTTTTAAATAAAATCTCTGTAAGCAATGTAAAAGTAAAGAAGAAGACAGTATGCACACTAACAGGTTTGAATGGTGTTTATGGCTGAGTGGCACCCTTGTCCATTACCCTAACAAGGGCCCCTTTTGACCATGATTTGACTCTAATTGTAGTAGTGGAGACTAGTCTGAGGGAGAAATGGATTTCATGGGAGTTGGATTGCTGGGAATGCATGAATATGTTTCCTGTGTCTGTGTCCTCAGGAGAGGGACTAAGTTGCTGTGGTTGGCCTAGTTTTAGTAGATTGTGAACAATTGTCCAAAATGTTTTGGGGTTATTTTGGTGGTAGATTACTGTAGTAGTAGTAACATCAGTAGTAGCAGTGCTTTTTGCCAAGTGCAATATTGGTTTTGATAGCATTTCTAATTTTCCTGAAAGTTTGGACACTTTCTTGAGTTTTAAGAATATACTGTATTTTTCAGGATTTATCTCTAAGTTTCATGAGTTGTTTTAATTTTTGGGGACATCTATAAAGCTAAATTTTTAGTATTTTCCTTCTTGGTGGAGTAAGTTTGTTTAGTATTTTAAGAAAGCCTTATTAAAATCTTCATTGGCTTCATCTAAAGGTAATATTTTTAATGAGCTCCAGTAGTAGAACTGAAGTGTGGAAATGAATATTTCAGTATTAAAATCCGATAGATTGGACACAAGGTTAAACTGATACATAAATGCTGAAAGAATTGCTGTAAATTTGTATTAATTCTGAGCTGGTAAATCAACATTTCATTTTATAAGTTATTTTCACTGTGTCAAATCACAAACAAAACATAATTCCTTAGTTTCTTCCTATTTACTAGTGTAGTGGTGGTGAGCTGATTGTGAACAATGTTACCTACACTAGGCTGAAGAAATAGCGAACCTACTGACCAATAAATTTTGCTCTAACTCCCCCCCCCCCACAAGATATATAAATAGCATGAAGAATGATTTAGCCACACTCTTAACAACACTGTTGAATCTCAGCCTCCATACAGGTTGTGTACCAAGTGAATGGAGAACAGCTACAGTCATTCCCCTGCATAAGGGAGGACTTTCCACAGATCGAGGCAATTACAGACCCATAAGTCTGAACAGCCTCATTTCAAAGCCATGAAAAGACTTATGGAATTAATCAATCAGGACATCTGGAACCTCCAAACACTGGGCCTTTCTCAGTTTGGATTTGTCAAGGGAATATCATGCTTACTCAACATGTTGGATTTTTTTTGAAAAGGGTACCAAAGCAATGAATGAAGGCTAAACCGTATACATCGCATACCTTGAATTGGGCAAAGTTTCTGACACAATTTCTCGCTCAGACATATGTAGAAAAGCTAAATAAACTAGGAATAAACACTATGTCACCTGTTGGATTGACAACTGGCTCACAGACAGGACGTACGAAATCAAAATAGGGGAGGTTACCTCCATAAAAAACAGACACTAGTGGAGTCCCCCAGGGTTCTGTACTGGGGTCTCTTCTGTTTGGCATATAGTTTTCTGAAGTAAAAGCCAATATCAAAGGGCTCTGGATATATAAGTTTGCAGATGACAGCAAGCTAGGAGCAGTCATTGAATCTCCAGATGACTTAGTCAATCTGCAGGAAGGTTTATTTCAAATAAATACATGGTACCAAAATCATGAACTGAAACTAAATCACAAAATGCATTATTGCAGCATCTTAAAGTCATCTTCCCCAGGGCATTACCATATTGGCTATATGTCCCTAAGAGCTGACCCAGTTGTTTGGGATTTGAGAAGTCATGTGGGCAGTGATCTAACATTTGACCAAGATGTGTCCATTGTTGTAAGAAAGACCATCTGTAATTCACATGTTATAAAAAAGTGATTGTGTTTAGATCTAGAGATGCCACTGTCTCTCTTTACTCATCCCTTATTAGGGCAATTGCAGAATGTAATGCCCTATTTAGCATTTATCTGTCCAGACATATGCAACAACTGGAACACCCATGGAGATACCATATTAAAAGGATAAGGCCTTAACAACATATCATACATGGACCAGCTCAATGTCTTGTCAATATACCCTGTACCCTGTAGACTAAGAGGTGACACATGTCTGGCATACAGTGCATTCTCTGACCCAAGACTGATGTATTTCCTGGACATCAATAAGTCAAATGCCATTAAAAATACTTGATCTAGTACTCTAAACCTCTTCTGCAACATCAACAGAACAGTTTGGAGGGACAGGTATATATCATAGAGGATACCGCTGCTCTAGAACAGATTCCCCATCCTCATAAAACAAAGTTCATCCCTATCTATATTCAAGCTCAGCTTGGATCTATGGATTGGAAACAGAAAATTTACCCCAGCACTGTCCCCTGTGCTTTTAATTGAATAGTCTCCCCCATCCACATAAAACAAAGTTAATCTCTGTTCATTTTCAAGCACAGCTTGGATCTGTGGATGGGAAATATAAAATTTACCCCAGGACTATCCCCTGTACTACTAATGGAGAGAGGCAACTTCTAAATGAATTATCCCATGCATAGGTCCCATCAAATTATAATTTTTTTGCTTAAAATATTTAAGATTTTTGAAAATTATTACAAAAATGACAAGAACTGAAATGTAATATATGAATAAATTAAATAATATCTTAAAGAAAGAATTAAAATATAACTATTTACAATATGTCAAATTATCTATGGTATGATTCCAGTTATTCTCATTAGGGGTAATATATAACAATCGACCATTAATATATAGCAATCAACCATAGGATAGGTAAGGCCAGTCTATAACCAAATTGGACAGGCTATTTCTAGCACTAAAACAGAAACTGACTAGGCTTAAAATGGCTCACAAGGGCAGCTAGCCTAGTACTTATAAAGTAATGTGTAAATCTACCTGATTACATAAGCTGAAATGTCATGAAAGGGTGGAGCTTCACCTGTGGCCCAATGTCTTAAATTTTAGAGCTGGACATTTAATACTGACAAACCGGTAAGGTCAAAACAGGTGACTTATTGCATGTTTTGAATTGTGTCTAGAACCTTGTGCAAACAATGTAAATAAAATTTTAGAAATGTTATTGTTTCAAATGTTATAAAAGGCATATAGCCAGTTGATGCACAGTTAGTGACAGCAGCGTTGTACTTACAATAACTGGTACTGTTAGTGCTAACCAACAAATTGGAACTAAAAGCATGGCTGTGAAATGTGAGAAATTCTGGATTTTTAACTACTAGCAGTGTATAATTCACTTTATGTCATTGTGTTATTACAAAACTTGTCAAATATAATATTGCTTTTGGAGAAAAGATACAGCTATTGCCTGATTCAGGAAGCATGAGTACATTTGTTAAAACACAATATGACTGCAAGCATATAACAACTAGTAAGCGGAAAACTGAAGTGATACATTTACATGAAGACAAGAAGGACTAATCTACAACACAGGTTGAAATATAGACTCTTTTAGGTAGGATGTTCTACCCTGTAGTTTTAGTATTAATTTAACAGTGATAGTTGGCCAAGATTTTCCCCAATTTACAAAAGCTATGGAAGTTATGTGGGGGATAAAAAACATATATATTTTTTATCTTGACATGAATTACTCTACCTCCAATAGCTGCCTGTAGCATAATAAGTACTCATTCCTAATTTTATTATTTTTTTTATCCATCTCACCCCTCATGGGGGCAGACATCCTGATTCCTTTGGAAAGTTAAATCTGTCCCATAATGCACTATGAGAGCAGAGATTCTGAGAGCAAGTAGCCCTACCATTTGTGTCAGACTAGACTTCCATTCACTTACTAATGATGTCCTACATATTCTGTGAAAGAAATTTGCAAAAGTGTCAAGAAATTACTGAGATAAAAAAGACTTTTTACAAAGAACAGTTTTGCAAGTTTCCATTCCTGGTCATGTTATTCCTTTCATTTCTCCTCCTTCAGTGAGTTAGATTCTCACATTTCCTCACATTTGCAGCTTGGCTAGATTCAGCTAAGTAGTTAACTTTTCATGACAATAGATATCAACAAACCATGGGTCTCTATTAATTTGACGAGACATCAGCTTGCCGAACTACAAAAGATCGACAGCTAAAGATCGAAAGAGCCAAACCACAAATGGCCAGCTAAGCAATTTTTTTTGTCAGGGAAAGAATTTGCTTGTCTGTTAATGGGAATTTGCCCTTTTCCCAATGTGAAGTGATCTCAGAGTTAGTATATTTGGTTGGGGGGGTGTGGGGGGGCAAAGCCCCCCACTTAATTCAGGTTGAAAGGTTTTTGTTTTGTATAATGGCCAAGCAAATTATTTCCATGGGAAAAAATTTGCTTAGCTAATCGTTCGCGGTTTGGACGTTTCGATCTTTAGTTGTCAATCTTTTGTAGTTCGACAAGCTAAAGTTTCGTCAAATTAATAGGGACCCCAAATCACAGCCTGATGTGCTACTAAAACTGTTCTCTCATATGTCTCTTCACTTCTGAATAGCATTTCCCAGGAATTATTTCTTAAAAGCACACACATCAACCCAGAGTTTAGGCCAATCTATCCATTAATTAAAATATGAACAGTAAAATATTTGATTGAAATTGCATTCTGGCTGCTCCCGTGGTTATCTTTGCATAGTTATTCTGTTATAGCATAACCTGAATTATGGTATTTAATGCTAAGCTTTACATAACAATGAAACATTTCTCGGTTTCTTCTTAACAATGACCTCCAAACCCTATGATGTGGCCCAGTACTTTTTGTTATTGCTGCTTTATGTAGTTTGTCTTAGTTGTATACTTACAGTGTATCTCACATCCTCTCAGCAACAGACAAATGGGGAAAGATTCCAAATCACATACTTTTGATTTAGTAAGCTCACAAAATAAGACTACATCAATTGGAATTCATTTTCTGAAAAAGAAAAAGAAGTAAATTACTGGGCCTTTATTTTCTTCTGAAAAGATTTCAAGCCTGCATAAACTAAAGCACTGCTGGTGATTCCCTGCTAGGTGAGAAAAGCAAAACTTATATTTTCTTGTCTGTGAGTCATAAAGCTGCTTTCTATTTTACCTGCTGCATTTTGTTTTCTGGTTTAAGAAATCTGCTTGGCCTGGTGTTTTTGTTTGGTTGAATTGTTTGAGTGATACTCATATACATAGTGAATTTCTGGCCTTTTGTCTTTTGCTGAAAAGATTTCGAACCTACATAAACTAAAGCACTGCTGGTGATTCCCTGGTGGGTGAGGAAAGTAAACCTAGTTTTTCTTGTCTGTGAGTCATAAAGCTACTTTCTGTTTTACCTGCTCTATTTTGTTTTCTGTTTTAAGAAATCTGCTTGGTCTGTTGTTTTTGTTCTACATGAGAGATGGTCACTTAAATTAGCCAGGCTGCATGTTGCACGTGTTTTTTCAGTTTGAGTGATACTTAAATGCACAGTGAATTTCTGGGCATTTGTCTTTTCTGAAAAGATTTCAAGCCTACATAAACTAAAGCACTGCTGGTGATTTTCTGCTAGTTTTTCCCATCCATATTCCCCTTTGTTGATCTGTTTTTTAAACCTTGTGATTTTAAGCTGCCCACCCCTACTGTAAATTGAGCTTAATAAGCTCCTCCATTTCTACACTGCTGTTGCCATATTGAATTATTTATTTGCCTTTCCTTGTGCTATATTGAAAAGGTGCATTTTACCTCTTATTGTCTGTTCTACTGATTTACTTGCTCTGAATTCATTATCTAGCTAACTGCTGGATAAAGTAATGTATTTTTACAATCTAGCAAGCATTTGTTTTTGCATCAAGAGGTCAGTGGATTTTTCATCTAGTGCATTGGGAGGTAGCCTGGTCTGTTTAAGTATGGGAAACAGTTGAGATTTCTGCATGTAGTTTTATTGGCTGGAGGGCTTTTTAATCAGCTTATATTGTTTTTAGTGCCTTTATAAATTCTGTACAATTGACTGGCTCTTGGCTCATTTATACAAAGAGAAGACTTTTATTGACTAATCACACTTTTATAAGCTGTTTAAAGTATACTCCTGTATCTGAATCTGTATCTGTATCTTTAAGTTTGTTTGTGGCAGCATTTTGTATCTTAAATAGTTTGTTTGTTGCAGCAGCTCAGTCTGGGCACTCCTTTACTGAGCTTTTATGTTAGGAAGACTGGGATTATTCATCTAGCAACAGTAGATGTTTGCCTGGTCTATCTGAGCTGGGAAGCACACAAAATGGCTGTCAGCATCATTTTGCATTTCTCTTATATACCGTGACTGTAGCAGTTTCAAAAACCTGTATTGTCTGCTGCTGCTTTAAGTAATTAATTGCACTGTATTAGATTGCATCTACTAGTTTTAGGGATGTTGTAGGTAGTCTTTGAGGTCTAGTTACACTTGGGCTCCAAGCCAGCTATTCTACAATAAGAAGATGTTTTCAGATCTAACCTGTCTGGGTTGGGATTGCTGGTGAAAGGCTTATTGTGTGCTTTCTTGGTCGGTAGTTAGCTTAAAACATGTTTCTCTTTGCTCATATTCAAGCCATGTATTTGTGTGGTACTGTTCTTCATGCAACAGTAGTTAGCAACGCCATGTATAAACACAAAAGCCTAGAAGCTCAGTTTTTCCCTAAACAGCTGTCAGGGAAACCCTTCTAAGCTTTTCTACTGCTCTAGGAGCAACTCATTTGTGCACTGAACAGCTTGCCTTATTAATTAACTTTAGCCAACACAAAGCATAGGTCCATCTTGTAGTTTCAGCACTACCAGCACAGCCCTGTCAAATTAACCCATTCCCTTCCCTTATAAATCATATATTATGAGCCTGCTATCATGGATGGGCGGTTTTCCATCATCTTTTTGGACAGCCTAATAGACATGGGCATCCTGAGGCAATGTAGCAGTTGTCTGATGTATACTAACAGCCACGTACTACTGAAACAAACAAATTGTTTATGTGAGAGATGTAGCTACATTATGAAATTGGAGGCAAGACTCACATAAGGACAAATTGAATGCCAAAAAGGTTGTCAGCACATACACATTTCCTACACTAAATTAGGACACAACACATAAAACCACATATGTGGAAGTAGTCACTAGTAACTTACCAAAAGATCACAAGACTCCCAAACAGAAACTACTTACGCACATAACAATGCAAAAAAAAAAAGACAGCCACAACACATAATAACACAAACACCAGTGTCTCAACATATAAGCCCATAAAACATAACACCACAAAACCTAAGCTATTGGTTATAGGTGACTCCATTGTGAGGCACATGGATGGTCCCCTTCACCAGGTTGGATAAGGAGTGGGTTCAAGTCACTCAAACACTCATATCACTTAATCACAAGTACCAGTATAACTCTGACATAGTCCATGTGGGGGTGAATAACTTGAGACATACCTCACTAGATTATATGAAGAGAGACATGACTGAGCTCTCAGATTATGTGTCATAGGCTAGTATAGCCTAGCCTTAAGCGGCATTCTATGTTTGCTAAGGATGATGCCACAATACAAACAAAAAATGATTGATTTTAATAATTGGCTTAGCTTCTGGTGTCAGTCCAAGGGAATTCAATATCTGTCAACCTGGGAAGACATGATCAACAGGCTACAATGCTTTGCCGGAAATGGTCTTTTGGATAATGGCAAAGGCATTAGCCACCCCTACTGTGCCTTTTTTAGGTAGTGTCAAAATAACCAACCTCCCAACATAACAAAATCCTCTCTAAATAAACTCAAGGGACTGCTGCTTAATGCTAGGGGTCTAAACAAGAAACTGCACTCCTTGGAGGTACTCCTCAGTGTGGAAGATGCTGATGTCTGTGCAGTCACTGAGACATGGTTTAAAGGTGTGAAAAGCACCCTGACCATGCAGGGCTGCAATGCCTTCTATACATTCAGACCACAAACTGAGTATGAAAGAACCAAAGAAGGGGGCATATCCATCTTCATTAACGGTAGGTACACCTCAATACTGGTCAAACAGTATGACTCTCTTGAGCTACTCCATGTCCAATTAACTATAAGAATAGTCCCCTACCACATCATAGCTAGCTGTACGTCCCCTACTATGAAACAGGAAAAGCATTAACACATACCTGGACTTACTGGAGTCACTTGCCATACAGCCCAATACCTTACTCGTGGGTGATTTTAATTATCCTACCATCGACTGGGAAACATACACGACCACAAACATGCTGACTCAGAGGTTCTTGGAGTTTGTCAATGCAAATGCTCTGGAACAGCTGAAATGTCCTAGACATAGTAGTTACTAACATGAGAGAGCATTGCACCCCATGTGATGGCCTCACTGGTAAGTTCAGACCATAAATCAGTCTTGATTTATGTAATTATAAGACCAGATACCCCATCAAGCTCAAAAATGCTTAAGAATTTTTCAAAGACAAACTACCTCCTACTAAGTGCTGGTATAAGAAGTATCAAAGTCCCCTCAAATGAAGATAACATGGACTCCTATGCAGAGGTGTACACCAATGCCCTGTATAACCACTTAAGCAGTTGTATAGAATTGACTGTACCTGACCAGATTAAAACAAGGTCATGCTGGAAAAACAAGCCACCCTGGGACCCCCTAGTATAAACAGGCTATACAACAAGAGAAAGAAACTAATGCTCAAGAACAAAGGGGAACTGGCTCAGCAGAGGAAGAAATCCCTCTCTGGCTTAAGCAAACACATTAGATATCTTGTCAAGCCCTCCAAAGCTAATTACAATGCAAAATAGCCTCCCTAACTGAAGATAATCACAAGGCATTCTTTAACTATATCCAGAATCTAAAAGGGAATACCCAGCTATATGCTAAACTGGTTGTGGATGCAACTATCCATACTCAACCAGAGGTATTAGCCAATGTGCTATTAACAGATTTGGAGAAAACTTTGCCCCCATCCTCTCTAGTCACCCCCAAATGTACCTGCCACCATTCCTCAGCCTTTTATCTCAAGAGTGTCATTTTGGTGCTCAACACAGCATCAATGAGGCCAGACAACATCCCAGGTTGCCTTTTAAACAACTTAAAACATGACCTAGCAGACCCACTTGGACCCTGTTTAACCACAGCCTGAGAATTGGCTATGTTCCAGTGGACTGGAGGACAGCAATAATCCCTCTGCACAAAGGAGGGCCAACAATTGTCCCTGGGAATTATAGGCTCATAAGCTTGACTAGCTTCTTCTGAAAGGCCATGGAAAGAATCATTATGGACCTTATTAACAAGGATATAGATAATCTCCAGACTCTAGACCCAACACAGCTCGGATTCAATAAAGGTAGATCATGCCTGTTAAACATGGTTGGCTTCTTTGAGAAAGTCACCAAGGCACTGGACGAGGGAAAGACAGAGCATACCACCTATTTTGATCTATCCAAGGCATTTGACACAATTCCCCGCTCAGGTATTATAGAGGAACCTTCCTAATTGGGAATGAACCCCTGGATTACCAGATGGATAGCCAACTGGCTCACCGACAGGATACATAGTGTCAAACTGGATGACTTCACCTCTAGCAAAAGACCAGTCACCAATGGCATACCACAGGGTTCTGTGCTGGGCCCCCTACTGTTCAGAATTTATTTCTCAGAAGTCTGGGCCAAATTTGGACGGCCTGTGGCTGACCAAATTCGGTAATGATTGCAAATTGGGAGCAACCATTGAGTCCCCCCAATGATGTTACTATACTGCAGACAGGGTTAACGCAGACAAATGATTGGTGCCAAAGCCAGGGATTAAAGCTAAATGCAAAAAATGCATTATTATTCCCTTTGGGAAAGCTGGTATCCCTGCTAATTACATTATAGACAGCACCCCCCTAAGTGTAGACCCAGTTGTATGTAATCTGGGTACTCAGGTTCACAGCAATCTGAACTTTGACCACCATGTATCCACAGTAGTAAGGACATCTTTCTATGTGGTACATCTTATAAGTAAAGGCATCACATCTAGATCTAAGGATGTTATAATTCCAATATACTTGGTCCTCAACAGACCAGTAATTGAGTACAATGCTCCCTTTTGCATATACCTCACCAGACACCTGAAGCAATTGGAGAGACCACAGAGGTTTCTCACCAAGAAATTATAGGGAACACAAAACAAGTCTTATGCAGAAATACTGAAAGCCATGTCACTGTATTCTGTCTCCTACAGTTTGCTAAGGGGTGACCTGTGCCTGAGTTACAAGGCAGTCTCTGGCCTGGCCCTGATGAAAATGTTACACATTCATAAATCAAACTGCAGGAGGGTCACTCACTCCAAGGATCTTAACCTAGCCTCTGACATGAACAGGTCATGGTGGAAAGTTAGATACATCTCCCAGAGACTGCCACTTCTCTGGAACAAGTTTCCAATTCATGTGAAAGACAGTCCCTCCCTGATCCTCTTCAAAAGCAACCTAGATCAATGGATGGGTGACTGAAATTTCACTCCTGGGGTGGTGCCCATGTCCTTCCTGGACAGAGGAAGTTGATATTAACTACCATAGACCCTTACCTCTGTGAATTTCAATCACCTTACCACCAACAATTGCCCATCTTGGGATAAATATGGCTAGGCTTGTAAGTGCTCAAGGGCCGTTAGCCTAGAAAACTCCTATGAACCTATGAAGTCTTTAATAGAAATGAATGTCATTATTTGTTCATAAGAATCCAACACCCTTTTCAAAATGCATTATGGATTGTAGTATGTCAGAGCAAAAGTATAAGCCAAATTTAGGGACACTTGTGGGGTATGTTGATAACAGATCCAACACTCCTACTCATCTGTTCTCCATTGCAACTACCTCAAATCACACAGGCACATCCATACATTATAACACAGGTACTGAAATAGTACCAGCAGCTGTAGCAGTGATACCATACTCCAAACAGGACATTCAAACAATGTACTGGCTGATACCATACTCCAAACAGGACATTCAAACAATGTACTGGCAAACAGTACAATGTATATGTCTTAATCAAACAATGACGAAATTTCTAGGGCCACACTGAGCACAGTTTTACTCTTAATCCCTCTATTTCACAATGCATAACATTCACATCACACTTACAAAGACATACCTCCATTCCCCACAAACACACAGCAACCCACATCCGCACATCATACTAATCAACTTTGAGGCTTTTTCTGTCTCTCTGCAAAACACTCCTGAAATAGCTTTGACAAATGAAAATGACTGATGGATGTCGGCACATGACTCCCATCCCTGCCTACTGGAGCCAGTCCACTGCATTTACACAAGTGTCCCCTCAACAGGGCAGCAAGCAGATGTCAGTCAGTACAGATTTGCTCCATAGTTCTTTTACACCACACACACACACACACACACACACACACACGCACACACGCACACACGCGCACACGTGCATACGCGCACACACACGCACACACACGCGCACACGCACGCACACGCACACACACACACACACACATACACACACACACACACACACACACACACACACACACACACACACACACACACACACACACACACACACACACACACACACACACACACACACACACACACACAAAAACAATGATACATGGTTAAGGGCAAATCTGTTTTGCCAGTGTCACTACACTTGCCTCCAAATCCAATCTTATGACACCTGCTATGCATCACCATGTCAGCAGTTGTCAGTCGACAACTGAAAATCTTGCATTGCACTTTGACCAGCAGACTGATAGACATACACATGTACACATTACATGTGTTGATGAACAGTGGGACTTTTGACTCCCTATCCCCAAAACAGTGCTGTAATGGCTAAGAGGTGCAAAAACCATTGGCACATACCAACGCAGGACACCCAACAGACATTGCAGCAAGCCCACTGCACATACACGACTATCCTCAAGGAAAGTTTCAAGCCAGCGTCAGTCCAGCTTTGCTCCATAGTTCTGTTACTCCATATTTGCAATACTTACTGAAAATTTAATTTTAAGGTGTTAAAGTACTGTGCTGTTACTCTGATGCTTACTGTGATGGATATGAAGTCTTCTTAAGACACTCAGTCTTGCTGGCTGGATTCTGATGAAATCAAAGTCTGGTTATAGTTACATTCACAGTCTGTTGCATACAGAAACTTGCAGAATATACACTGATGACAGAATATACTTTGCAGCATCAACTCAGAGCAGTAATAAATAAATTTTATAATAAACCACACATACTTCTGTTACAGCTTTTAGTTATTGTTCTACTTTATTTCTCATATAGTACAGATGATGTGAGAGATATAACATTTACCTCAGGACAAATGTGTCCCTACCGATACCCCTAACATAACTGGATTTAATACAGACTTTATATATATTTTTAATTAAACACTCCCTCTTGGTTTTAGAAAGATACTGCCTTGATGACGCAAATGCTGACACATCTGTTCTTGTGCAAATGCTGATAAGTGGAGAAAAGCATATTTTTAAGGAAATGCCTTGTGGATAACCACGTCCTGCTGTCCATTCTTTAAAGAAAGAAGATTAGTTTTTTTCTGATATATCCTGTTTTTTTACATTGCCAAGTCTGTAAGAAGTCAGCTTTCTTGATGTGTGTGTAATACAGTCATAAGCAAGTTCCTTTCTTTAAGCCACAGTCATTTAGTATGGATGCTAATCACATAGTACTAAACTCTGTTTCTACATTTAAGCAAGCTTTATTTTATTCCTTATTTATGTTGCATATTTGTAGCAAAGTTACTTTCAACCTTAGTATATTGTTGAGCATAATCTTACAATTACACACATACACACAGATCTAGAATGTCATCTGTCCACGACACAGTGGCCAACTCTCTACAAAACAGTGTTGCTTGGCTATTGTATCCAAATCAACGGTTGTTTTCACACACACATACACATGCATGCATGCTGACACATCGCGCACGCGAGCACACGCACACACACACAAACACACACACACACACACACACACACACACACACACACACACACTTGCCCCCTCACATGTACAACCCTCCCACAAAGACACACGCTTCCACCGCACACACACTCACCCACCCTACATATTAAAAGAGAATACTGCACCACTTACTCTAAAGTGAAGAAATTAAACCTCATTAATTCAGAAACTAAAACAGTAACCATATGAATGACTACAGAAAGCAGATTGTGTGAAGGCAGTTGAA
>NC_056739.1:717762060-717782060 GCF_019279795.1 Protopterus annectens
TTGCTTACAGAGAGGTACCCCAGGAATCCACAGCTTTTTCACCCTTTGAGTTGCTGTATGGGCATAGGGTGAAGGGACCTCTAGATTTGATTCATGATAAGTGGGAGATTGAGTGTGAATCCCACAAGGAGTCTGTTGTGTCATATGTCCTAAACCTCAGGACAAGGCTTAGAGAGCTCATGGATTTGGCCCAGGAGAACCTGGCAGGAGCCCAACAGCAGAAAAAGGTCTGGTATAGCAGGAATATTCAAGCCAGAGAGTATGCTGTGGGGCAGCAAGTGATAGTTCTCATTCCTGTCAGACACGATAAGCTGGGACCCTTCAAGGTGGTAAGGGAGGTCAGTGATGTTAACTACATGGTAAAACTGCGAGGCAGCAGGCAGAAGCACAGATTGTACCATGTTAATATGATGAATCCTTACCATGACAGGGAGGCCCTTGTGTTTAGTATTTGCGGTAAGAGGCAGGAGGAGTCTGAGGGGGATTTATGGCTACAGAGAGCCAACCAGCAAAATCCCAAGTTACTATGGTGGGGCCTAGTGTTGCAGCCATATGATATGACAGTGCAACACTGAAGTGGGGTCACCAATGTAAAGGCAGATGGAATCTCAAGACAAGGAATGGGGTAACATATTCCAAATAGGCTTATATTTCTCAAGCCATGTTTCTTAAGGGTCACTTGAAAATCTAGTTTGAGTCTTCAAAGGGGGGCTGTGACAATAGGAGGTACTGCCAGCCATGCCAGGAAGAAGTGGGGCAGTGGATGTAAGACTTGTGCCAGCTAGTTGGAATTTTGTAAATAATTATATGTCATTTGTATATCGATCTGATTTGTACAGATGCTTGTGCTGAAAATATATTTGTGAGCTTTGCTTGGTTTAATTGTGCTAAAATGTAGCAGCAGTGCACCCTGCTGAAATGAAGAGAAATGTACATGTATTATGGCATCTGAATTAAATGTATATGTTTTAATAGAGGACACTGGAACAGAAAAGGTTAACCAGCTGGCTTATTTTAAGACAAATAAGGGAAATGTAAATGAGCTGTTAAATCATTAAACTTCACCCCACAGTGCTGAGTAATAATGGAGATGCTAGGTCTGTGAGCAGTCATTATCTGTTAGCTTTGTAAAGAAGGGGGGAGTGCTGTAAATTTCTCTGTCTCCTAGGCATTGCCATAAATGCTCTAAATGTGTATTGTAGCAGTCTGCGAAAGTCACTTCTCAAACTTCAAAAGGAGATATTGTGGGAACCTAGAGTTAGGTGATCAGATGAGGTCATTCTGCAAGTCATCTTGGATATTATATTTTACAGGGAGTGATCTCAGAATATAGAGTATTCTGTTTAGGAACCTGACTAGAAAGACTGCTCACATATTTCATCTTGCCTTGCCCAAGTAAGTTATTAGGGAACAATATAATTCTCTTAGATTCAGTCAGGAATATAGTGAAGCTTAGTTTAGAGATTGTTTTTCTTTATTTCTATGAGTCTGTCCATCAATGTTGTTTTCAGTATTTTCTGTGATTTGAACTCTGTGGTTTACTGTGAACATCTATTAAGTACTTTCAGGTTCTTTTATTATTTATTATTAAATATATTTAAAACTTTTATTGTGGCTGGTCCTTAGTTTCTAACCATTTGAGAGTACGTATATTTATTTGGTGACACTGTGTAGGCCACTCCAGAAGGCCTAGGAATCTTGGTGAACTACTGCTGTTTGTACTAGTATTAATATTTCACAGTATAATTGGACACTGTTTGTTAAGGGCCTTAGAGTAGGTGATTGTGAAGTGTCTGGTGGCAGTGATAACTACCTTGTACTATGGGGAGAAGGGGTCACAGCAGGAAATACCTGTACCAACCTTTCACAGGTGTGTGTGTGTGTGTGTGTGTGTGTGTGTGTGTGTGTGTGTGTGTGTGTGTGCAAATTAAATGTTTCAGTGTGTGTGTGTGTGTGTGTGTGTGTGTGTGTGTGTGTGTGTGTGTGTGTGTCTGTCAGCTACTTGGGGAAGGGACATGAAGCACTGGGTTTACAGAGAGGGTGCTGGAGGACTTGGCTGAGGACCTAACTCTACAGCTGTACCAGTGGGGAATCTTACTGGGGATCTGGACATTGACAGATATACAGACATCCAGACCCCAAGTTGAGTGTGTTCCCTGTGTGGTTTAAAGGGAAATTGTACTTGGTGCAGAGAGGTCTGCAGCTGGAAATACTGAGTGTATCCATTTGTATTCCAAGTGCATGACCCTCTCCAGTGTCATTAGTGAGTATTCAGGCTGCTTGATTACTGGCCCAGCATGGGGACGACACATAGTGGTGCCCACCACATATTAGCAACAGTGGTGGGCATCACACATACATATATTATGCATTTCTGTATATTTATATCAGCTTCCCAAAAAATGAAACCGTGTGTTAATTACAGTTGTGAAAGTCATCTTTTTAAATTCTAATATATGGGGATGCATTTCCTGATGCAACCTATACTCGATCTTGCACAGATATCAGCATAACACTAAGATGAGATCTCAGGGGGATGTACTTTCTAGAATGTGGCACAAGAGCAGAATGGTAAAAAAAAAACAAGAGTACATTTTCAGAATATAAACTTATAGTGAATTAACAAGTAAGTAATATATTTTTCAGACTGTCTGTTCTGTGACTTCAGTTGGCTCGTAATTTCACAAGTACTGTTGGGGCATCATTGGAAATCACATTGCTAAATAAGTACTGGTTCATGTAACCCTAAGCAACATAAAAAGGAAACTATAATACATTATAGCACAAGCATACATGATGGCAAAGGTGGCTTCTGCACCCCACCAAAGAATTAAGTCATTATGACACTGTATATACTGTGACATTAGGAAGGTTGAGAAAGAGAAGTGACAGGATAGATTTTTAAAAGTGCTATGTTTGTAATGTATTATATTTTGTACATCAGAAATTTACTTTATATGTGGTTTCTATATTGTTGGCATGCCATGCCCTAAAACAAGTATGCAAATCCAAAAATACCTCTCCTTACATGACAAACTGTAAGCCTTCATATCCATATATGCTTGTCTGTGTCTCTGTAATTATTGCATATATGGAGTAACAGAACTGTGGAGCAAAGCTGGACTGACACTGGTTTGAAGCTTTACTTGGGGATAGTGGTGTCAATACAGTGGGCTTGCTGCAACATCTGTGGGCTGTCCTGAGTTGACACATGGCAATAGGTTTTGCACCTCTTAGCTATTACAGCACTGATTTTGGGAGAGGGAGTCAAAGCCCCACTGTTCAACAACAAGTATAATGTGTGTGTGTCTGTTAGTCAAAGTGTAGTGAACAGCAAGATTTACAGCTGTGGACTGACAAGTACTGACCAGGTGATGGTGGCAAGTGTCATAACACTTGGTTTGGAGACAAGTGTATTGACATTGAACAACCAGATTTGCCCACATCAACCATATATAGTGTGTGTGTGTGTGTGTGTGTGTGTGTGTGTGTGTGTGTGTGTGTGTGTGTGTGTGTGTGTGTGTGTGTGTGTGTGTCATGTAAAAGGATAATGTAGCAAATCTGTACTAACACCTGCTTGCTGCCCTGCTCAAAGGGACACTTGTGTAAGTGCAGTGGGCTGACTCCAGTAGGTAGGTAGGTAGGTATGGGAGTCATGAGCTGACATCCATCAATTGTTTTCATTTGCCAAATCCATTACAACAGTGTTTTGCACAGCGATTAGAAAAGTCTCAAAGTTGATTGGTATGTTGTCTGGGTGTCGGTGGCTGTGTATTTGTGGGGAGTGGAAGTGTGCCTTTGTAAGGTGTGGGTGGCTGTGCATTTGTGGGGAGTAGAAGTGTGCCTTTGTAAGTGTGATGTGAATGTTATGCATTGTGAAATGGAGGGATTAAGAGTAAAACTTCTCAATGTGCCCCTAGCAATTCCATCATTGGTTGATTAAGACATACATTGCACTGTGTTTGTCAGTACATTGTTTGAGTGCCTTGTTTGGAGTATGGTATCACTGCTACAGCTGTTGTTACTATTTCAGTACATGTGTGTCATGAAGTATGTACATTCCTGTGTGATTTGGGGTAGTTGCAATGGAGAACAGATGAGTAGGAGTGTCGGATCTGTTATCAGTGTGCTCACAAGTGTCCCTCATTTTGACTTATACTTTTGCTCTGACATACTACAATCCATAATGCTTTTTGAAAAAGGTGTTGGATTCTCATGAACAAATAATGACATTCAATTAATGCCCCCCCCCCAGAAAATGAATGCTAATTCATGTAGTATTATTTTGTAAACTTACTAAATCAGTAGTATTTGTTATTTTCAATAGTATCTGATTTAGAGACTTTCTCCATGAGTCTTTTGCTGAGACGTTGAGAGATATAAGCAATAAAAACATGAAGTAATGGGTTACATCAGAGGCTTGGGAGGTCATTGTTAAGAAAGAACCTGTTTCATTGTTATGTAAAGCTTGACATTAAAAGAATAAGTATGCAGAGATAAATAAGTGAGCAGCCATAATGCAATTCCAATTGAATATTTAACTGTGCACATTTTAAGAAATGGATAGATTGGCCTAAACTCTGGATTGATGTGCGAGCTTTTTTTTTTTTTTTTTTTTTTTATTAGAAATAATTCTCGGGAAATGCTAGTGAGAATTGAAGAAGTATGTGAGAGAACAGTTTTAGTGGCACACCAGACTGTGATTTGTTTGATGTCTATTGTCATACAAAGTTGAATAATTAGTTGAATCTAGCCAAGCTGGAATTATGAGACTGTAGCTCACTGAAGAAGGGAAGATGGGAGAAGTAACTTGACCAGGAACTGAAACTTGCAAAACTGCTCTTTGTAAAAAGCATTTTGTTTATCTTAGTAATTTGATGACACGTTTACAAGCTTCTTTCAGAGAATATGTAGTATATCATTAGGGCCATCTGTAAAACTCATTGCAGAAAAATCAATTACACATGATCTGCAGACTCTCAAACCTAGCAGTTTATTCAGGTTTTCCATTCTAAGTGAATGGAAGTATAGTTTGACAACAAATGGTAGGGCTACTTGTTCTCAGAATCTGTGCTCTCCTAGTGCATTATGGGACAGATTTAGCTTTCCAAGGGAATCAGGATGCCTGCCCCCATGAGGGCAGAGAACGAAAAAATAATAAAATTTGAAACGAGTACTTATTTTGCTACAGGTAGCTTTGGAAGATGTAGTAATTTGTAGCAAGATAAAAAATATATTTTTTCAACATTTGCCCATAGTGCTCCTTTAATATTAGCCTACTGCATGGTCATGTAGTGTTTGTTTTTTTATGGTTGGAAAATTACCTAACTGATTGAACCTGTATGCCAAGTGGCAAAGTGCCTGCTCAGCATTCTTTTCGATGAAGAGTGTTGCACTCCAAGGTTCATACCTGGACCAATACTGTTTAATATATTCATAAATATACTATATACTGTACACTATTATATACTGTTTATTCCCACCTATGATTATACCCTTATCTGTTCAGTCTCACTGATGATTATACCCTTATCTGCTCAATTCACTTCCTAAGCAAGCCACAGTACATCACCCAATAATTGTATTACTCAAATGAATGCTGGCTGCAGCAATCTATCTTGATGCTTAAGGTTAAAAAGGTAAACATAATGCTGTTCCTACCAGAACCCTCTCTTCCTGACTCAATAGATTTTACCATCTCATCCTCTCAGAAATGTTATGGTACTTGACATAGTCCTGATTAGTTATCTCCTTTGAGCCATCACTGATGGAAACCTGAATTTTGATCTATTCCAGAATGTCATTCAAAAAATATACAAAAATTGTAGACTTTCTACAGAGCTAAACCTTATCTTACTAACAAGGGCCATACATCTGCTACATCTGCCTGTCTTTTACTTAGCCTACTCTATGCTGCTCCTGTGTTAACCAACCTGCACTCCAATCAACTATCCAAACTGGAGGAATGTTTCAGCAAGGTAGTTACATTTGCTGCAAACCTCACATATAGGCCAAGGACTGCAATATTATTAAATAAGAAAATATTAATTAGATAGAATTCCATAATTACCTTTAGTCAAGTGAATGCTGCTCACACCATTCTCCAATGACTCACTAAATACACATCATTAAATTTACTGCTTCAATGGTATATCTATGCAAGATTCAAGATCTATTCAACAAATTCCTAACATGCAAAGAAAAGTCCCAAACTCACATGGTGATGAATTGAGCTCCAGCTGTGTATCAAAATTCTGGAACAGCATCTTTTCTAACCTCAGGCAACTTAAGTGCACACTTTTGAAAGAAAGCTGCAATCTCAACTTCTTAAATTCGCTGCTTCCTTTCTTGCTAGTTCAAATGAGTCCTAAATATTGCCTGCTAGTTGCATGTCTCTGAGGATGCTCCTCCTCCCTACCTCTCGTTTAAACTGAAAATTCCTCTTAGTAATTTCACATATAATGTAAATAAACTCACTGTAAATCACACTGCATTGCTATTATTTGTATTGCCTGAAAATTTATTTTATATTGCATACTATCTTATTGGTTTATTTGAGATATCAGTGATTAGTACTATTTCAATGTATATGTATTCTTCTATATATGCATTTGTACCGTAGTGGTGCTGCGGTAGCGTTGTCACCTCACAGCAAGATGTTGTCACGTTAGATTCTCAGCTAGAGTGTCTTCTGTGTGGAGGCATGCGTGAATAGGCATGCCTTCGTTGAAGGTTGTGCGTCAGGGCTGGTAACTCGGCACGTAAAAATCCACTACCAAACATTAGCGGACCGGAGTTCTGCTGTGGCGACCCCTAACTGGGATAAGCCGAACGACACAACAACAACAACAACAACAACTTGTTTTGTAATATGAACTTTGCACTACTGTTTTGGAGTTTTTCTCTCTCTGTTTCTCTGCTGGAAATGGGTCTTGCATTGCCCAGATGGCATTCCCTGGTAAACAAATGTAACTAAAATAATAATAAATAAGTAATCAAACACTAAGAAGTACTATCCTATGTCTTTAATAATGTGAGATCATGCTGTACAAGTTACATGAGAGTAGGTAGAGTTATGAACACAGCAACTTATACATGAAAACAGAGTGAAATGTAATGAACAAATGGTATGGCATACACAATAGGCTGTTATGAATATATAAAGTATAATTATGGGCATATGTCTCTAAAAAGTTGTGACACATGAAGAGATTGACAATATATACATGGTGCATTTTATGAAAAGACACTCTTTGGATTATAAAAATCATATTTATTTATTTATTTTACATTTGTTGACCAAGCTAGTCCAAATGGATATATGTCCATTTTGAGTAGAGGTCTGGGGAGATAGGCTTCACAACTCACAGTAATATTTACAGTAAATGACATTTTACAAATGGAGGTACATAGCAGATTTTTGCAACACCTTGTGATTCTGCTTACAGAATCTTAGTACATATCAGCTATGGTTAGTCATACAAAGAAATCTCTAATAACACTTTAAACAGTTAAATCACACTCTCTTTATTGTTAATAGAATAGTAACTAGCTTATACAGGTATGGAGATTAATAACCAGAGGTAAGTGATATAGTTAATCAGGGTTAGCACAGGGGCATAACCACTGTGATTTAAAGTATGGCTTCAGTTTGCTTTTAAATAGGGTTATAGAGGAAAGGGAGGTTAGGTCACTGGGGAGGGAGTTCCGGGTTTTACCAACAGTGTTAGTGAACAGAGAATCACCAGCCAAATTGTTAGTTTTACTTATTTGTACAAGTAGTTTATTTGATGAGTGCAGGGTCTTGAGGTTATTATATGTGGTGATAAGGTTTGTAAGTATAGGTGTGTTAGTAGTTCGATATAGGATTTTGTGGGCAACTGTTAGTTGGTTAAATAGTAGTAGATTTGGAAACTCTAACCATCCTAGCTGTTGAAGATTGTTACAATGATGGGTTCTGTAAGTAGACCCAGTTGCAATTTTGGCAATATTGTTGTAGGAGACAGCCAGCTTGTTCAAGTTGCTTTTACATAGTTTAGTATATATAGAGGAGGCATAAAGAAGGGTAGAGATTAAGTGGGTATGGGCAATAGTGGTCTTGGCTAGTGGGGTCAGAAAGGGTTTGATCCTGTAGAGGGAACACAATTTTTTGTTGACTGTTTTTATAGTACTGTTAATATAGGAATCATAGGTAAGATTGTTGTCTATTAGTACCCAAATTAGTTTTGTAGTAGTATCAGGAGATATGGTAGTACCATTGCTTGACATAACATTAAAATTAAGTGGGGGGCCCTACGGGTGGGAGTGAATAGTAGCAGTTTTTTTTTTTTTTGGGGTTCAAGATGAGACATTGGTGTAGAAGCCATTTTTCGACTGTATTAAACACTTTGTGGGTTAGGGACTGTAGATCTGCTGGAGAAGTGGCAGAGCATATTAACGTGGAATCATCCATGTATTAGATACAGGTAGCTTGAGGTATTACAGAATGTAGGTAATTTATAAAAATAGAAAATAGAAGAGGACCTAATATGGAGCTAAGTTATTTTCCCATAGTGCAGCCTGTTGATTAAGTAGGATTGGAACCATTGTATAGCTAGTGTGTCTAGTGACAGGTTTTTGAGTATGTTTATGAGTAAGGTGTGGTTAACCATATCGAAAGCTTTTGATAGATCGATAAAGAGGGCAGAGGATAGAGTGTTATTATTGCAATTTTTATTAATACAGTCAGAGAAGGATAAAAGAGCAGAGGTGGTGCTATGAAATGGTCTGAAACCATGTTGACAGTTAGCTAGTAAGTTGTTTTCTAATAGGTAGTTTAACAGTTGTTTATGAATGCATTTCTCCATGATTTTTGCCAGTGGAGATAATATGGCTATAGGTCTATAGTTTTATAATTCATTAGAGTTACCTCCTTTATGCAGGGGGATAATATGTGAAAATTTCCAGATTGTTGGGATAGTTCCTTCAGTAATGGTTCCATTAATCAGGATAGATATGTGGTAGGCTATGGCTTTTGCAGCTTTTTGCAGGTATTCTGCAGGGAGTAGGTCTGCAGAAAGTGTGGTAGGTTTAAGTTTTTGAATAAGTGTGCAGACAAGGGATGTAGGAACAGGTTGAAAGTGAAATGACGGGGATGGGTTAGAGATGGAGGTGGATGAAGATGAGGTGTCAGGGGATAGCTGATTGGCTAGAGGTTGAATGGTCTCTGTGAAGAAAGTGTTAAAGGTATTGGCTATTTGCTTGGGACTATTGTGATCAGAGCCTAAAGGGGTGGGCATGACTGAATGGCCTGGGTGTAGGTGTTTATTGATGCCTGACCAGAATTTTTGTGGTTTGTTTTGGTGGGTTTGTTGGAGCTAAAAGTAGAAGTTCCATTTATCTAACAATATGGCTTTTTTGTCTCATTTCTTAGCTGTCTAAACTTTAATTGATCAGCAGGGCTTTTAGTACTATGCCAATTGGCCCAGAGTTTGTTTCTAAGGATGAATTTTAGTTTGGTAGCTTTAGAGAGCCATAGGGCTATTTTTTTCCTAGTTCTAATTGTACGTGTTGGTGCATGGTAGTCTAGAATGGCTAAAAATTTAGAATTAAAGTATTTCACTGCTTCTCCTAATGGTAGGTGTTTTAGGGGTGACCAATCACATGCCTTAAGTTCTTTTTGAAAGCTGTCAGGGTTAAAAATATTTGTTGGTTCTTATGGTCCTATAGGTGGTTGGGTTTGGAATGTCACTCATATCTGATTAAAAATGTGAATGAATGGTTATTCATATCTTTAGGGAGGGTCCCTACTTTGTAATTTTGGTGATGACTTTTTATGAGAATCCAATCGAGGGTGCCTTCTTTATTATTAAGTTTATTGGTCCTTGTGGGGGATGTAATAGTTTGAGTGAAGGTGTGTAGGTTATTGTGAGTAGAAGACTGTTCAGAGGTACAGCTCTTCCAGTTGATATTTAAGTCACCAAGTACTATGGTTTCTTGTGGATAGGTAGTAGAAAGCCAACTAAGGATATCCTCTAGAGTGTTAGTGTTATTGCCTGGGGGGAGGCAAATACAGATGATATAGATATATTTACATTTGTTAAGTTGAATCTTGGAAATAAGAATTTCTGCATTACTAGTTATCCTTTGTTGACTGGGTTAGTCCCACATAGCTAGTAGCCTATTTTCAGGGGAGACCTGATGCAGTATTTATACTAATAAGGAAAATTTAATTGTTGCTGCTAATAGGACCCATTTTGCATGAGCACTTCCTGTTTACATTCAAGACACACAGGTGGCCCAGAGAAACAGGGACACATACAGAGAAAGAAAACGATAATGGAATGGTAAGAAAAATGGAGGAGAAAGCAAAATTTGAGACCAGAGGATATGTGCAAGATTCTGAGGAGATGTTACAAAGAAATCTGTTTGATGGAGATAAGTAAGCAAATGATGGATGTATAATTACAACCCTCCAGTTTGGAGGGCTGCAGGATGATTTCCTTAAAGAAATGGTGATAAGTCAGAAAATTAAGGAGATATTTTCTGGGGGACATTATGCTGAAAATACAAATGGAGGATGCAGAGACATTCCTGAAGAATAATGGTGTGATGGAAAATAAAAAAATATGCAGAGAAAGTAAAAGAAGGTAAAATGTGAGTAGTAGAAAAAAAGGCAGAAGAAACTGAAAAACAAAAGTACATGGTAAGGCTTCAAAGTAAAGAAGACAAAGAAATGGACAGGTATGAAGTCTGGGACAATTTAGTAGTTCCTTTGGGTCTAAAAGCACATGAGGGAAGAGCATTTATTCTTATTAACAAAGAGAAATTTTATGACATTATATTTAAGACTTTTTCAAGTGAAAATTTTCTTGGACAATATGAAGAAAGAAAGACTGCAACCTAATGGATTATTTATGTGATAAAAGTATTTAACGGGAAAATAAAAAAACGGAATTCATGTACAATTTCAAACATACGTGGAAAGACATACTTTGAAAGGACATTTGACAACTTTATTTAAAGAAATACTAGACATTGCAACATTTTATCATAAAAGGGGTTTATGGACTGGTAGATGGAATTGTAATATTGTATTAAAATAGAAAGAGAAACAATATATATATATATTTATATATATATATATATATATATATATATATATATATATATATATATATATATCAAACATGATAAATGTGGAGGGAAATAGTGGTCTCATAAAATACTGAGGGCAACCCAAAACATGTTTTTTATTTTACTTTATTTTATTTTATTTATTTATTTATTGGAAAAGGATGTTTGATAAGTCACTATGATAAAATAAAGTTTTATATTTGTGGGGAAATGGGACATGATGCAATAAATGTGAATTGAAATGTTATAAATGTAACAAAATTGGACATTTATGGATGGATTGAAAAAATGAAAATAAGAGTAAGGAAAAGAATAAGAAAAAAGAACAAAGAGAACATTTTTAGAAGGAGAAATAGAAGAAAAATTAGGTGAGAAAAAGTAATAAAGAGGACAGAAAAGAAGGTTTTGAAATATGTGATAAAGAATACATAAATTAGGAAGTAGTTAAAAATAATTATATTGGTAAAAGGGTAAAAGACACAAAAAGAAAATTTAAAGGGATATGTACCAAAGAAAAAAAAAAGAAATGAAATGGATGAAAATGAATGTATGTAGATAATGACTGGCGGTTGGTATAATGGTTAAGCTGTTTGACTCACAGACATGAGGTCCAGTGTTTGATTCTTACCTTTGGGTGGAAAATTGGCTACACTTAGAATGGGTAGTAATTAGCTATGAACGTTTTTAACCATGAATCTAAGGATAAGGGAAAAAAATAAAATTTTCGAGTGCTTTTTATAAATGTTAATGGAATTAAAAATATAGTAAGAAGAATAGAGATTGTGGAGTGGTGTAATAATATGATATAGATGTAATTATTAGAAGACACATGATTTTTTTTAAATGAAGAAAGACTGCAAACAGAGAAACTATGTGGTGGGAAGATAATCTGGAATTTGTGAAATGGAAGATGTTATGGAATGGCCATATTCTGTAGAAATATACTAAAAATGTTAGATGTAATTTTAGCAAACATAGGAAGATTAACCACTGTAGATTTAAAATAGAAAGAACAAGCAAATAGAATTACACAATTATATGTGTATACTGATTGTAAAGAAAGGGAATGCTTATTTCATCAGATTTTAGACCATGTAGTGGTAAATATGATTATTATAATAACAGGACACTTTAATTGTGATTTAAGAGACATGCATAAAAAGAAAGAAAATGATATAAAAAAGAAGTTATAAGATGTGGTAAGTTAAAACTTTGTGACAAAAATTCATGGACTTACAAAAGGGGTATGTATAGTACTGAAATAGATCATTTTATAGTAACAGAAGGACTAGTTATAAGAGAAGGAGATGTAATTGAAATATGATTTTCTGATCATCTTGCAATAGGCCAGAAATAAAAGAAAACAAGGAATATATAAACACAGACAAAGGAATAAAAATGATAAGAAAGCATGGACTGAAAAAGGAAAAACATTAGTAATACAGTTATAGAAATATAATATCATGAGAATATTCTATAAAATTGGCCTGAATGGTGGATGATTTTGAAGAAAACATATAAAAACATTTTTACAGTAGTAATATGATATGAGAAAAGTAGAGAAAGAAAACTACAAAATAACATATGATACATTTGAAGATATAGAATATAATGATAGAAAGTACTCTGACAACGAACACTAATTATATGAAAGAAATCAAGAAAAAAAATAAAAGGATTGTTATATAAGCAAAAACATTTTTACAAGGAAAAAGATAAGACGTATTGAGTTAATTTAGCAGATTAGTAAAGGAAGATGGTAGTATAATAAGAACATAAAAATGTAAAAGGTGAAACAGAAAGAACTCAAGAAAAGATTATAAATAGTGTCATATAATATGTGCACAAAATGTTTAAAGCAAAAAAGAAGGTAATGAAAAAACATGGAAAGCAAAAAAAAAAAAAAGAATAGAGTTGGAAAAATAATTTTTAAATAGCTAAAATATAAGGACAAGTAAATACAACTTTGGCTGCATGATCATATGGAATAGGGCATGAAACACATTAAAATTAAAGGGGTTGGAAAAAAATCTAAAGATTTTGAATGAATTGTTAAATGAAGGTTTTATCTATAAAGAATTATGTAGTAGAATACTTAAATTCATATGGAGGAAGGAAGACTGAAAAAAATTTAAACAATGGAGACTGATAGTAATGAATAATAATCTTCACGAAATTATGAAAATAATACAAAAGAGATTCAAAACTAAAATGGAAAATATTATGGATGATAGTATATATAGTATAAAGGGGAAGGGTTGTCAAGAACTATTAACGATGGATGATATTGTGAATAGAAAAGAAGAAGAGAACATCATGACTGGAGATCTTAATAAGGCATTTGATACAAGTGGACATGGAATCTTATGCTCAATAATGAAAACTTTTAATATAAGTGAGAAAGATAAGAAACTATGTATGTCAGTGTATAGTAATAATAAAGTAAAAATACTTGTAAATGGATGGCTAACCCAAGAGGTACATATGAAGAGTGCTGTAAGACAGCTATGTCCAATAAGTTGTATACTCTTTGCATTAGTTATGTGGTAGCAGTTGAAATATATTACAAATGAAGGAAGTTGGATATATAACACCTAAAGGGTTAAGAATTCCAGTTGTTTAAACATATGCAGATGATATTATATAATAATTGCAAACAAAATTTGGATAAAGGAAGTAGTAATTTGCACAAATGAGTATGTAGACATGACAGAGTTGCCTTTAAAAAGAGAGGAAAGTAAAGGCTTAGGTGATGTAGTAAAAATTGGGCATATGTATGTTACAATGAATGGAATTTCTTTGTCAGGTATGCAATTTGGGAATAAAGGTAAAAAATGAGAGAAGAAATAAAACAAGCCTGTCTTTTCTGGAAAATGTATAAGTTATCATTCAGGAAAAAAGACTAATTTGATAAATTCAGTAGTGATTGGAAAAACAACATATTTAGCAAGTGTATTTATATTGCTAGCATTATTTGAAAAGGAATTATTGCAGATAATTGTTTCATTTATACAGGGTTCTAGATTAAACACAGCAAAAAGAGGAGGTTTTTACATAAGTAAAAAAGAAGGAGGTTTAGGGTTAATTAACCCAGTGGTATATGCTGCTTCATTAAATTTTTACAAAGTGTTAAAGTGGATAAATGAGATGAGAGCTTAGCAGTAAAGCCATATAAACATAAGTATGATACATTTGGGGGTATGGTAAAAAATTGAAAAGGGTGTATACATGAAATAAAAAGTTATTTATTTTGTGGAAATGAAAAAAATAATGATATAGAAAAAGATAGAAAAGTATTGCATAAGACATTCTTGATAAAATATTGCTGTGTAAAGCCATGGGAAAATCTAACAGATAAAAAAATAAAGCTATAAAAATAAGAATCAAATGGCGTAATCAGAAAGTAGAATATTAAGATTTTTTTGTGGAGACTAGTAATAGATAAATTACTAGTAAAAGGAAATTTGCCATATTAAAAAAGTGACAGAATATATTTGCATTGTCAAGAAGAAGAAACTAGGGAACATGTGTTTTTGAAATGTAAAATATTTAAAAGATTATGGAGAAAGCTACGTAAAGAAGATTTTTTTTTTGAAGATATAAAAGAAGTGGCTAAAATAAACATGGATATGATTAAATGTGGATATTACAATAATAGAAGTAAAGAATATGATAAAATAATAGATAAAAAGTTATTTTCTGTCATATGGGGTATACAGAATAAAAGAATAAATGAAATTATGTTTAATGTTAAATGGATTTTAGCAACAATATTAAGTAAATGAAAATTTAGTATGACTGTAAAGGAAATTCTGAATATATGCAAATATATTTGTATCCCTATATATTTGTGCATTTGTAAATATTTGTAAATATGTAAATATGTTGTAAATAAGAGTTCTTTTTTCATATAAATAAAGAACCCCTACTCTTTTTGATAGGAGCTGTGGGATTATTTACATCCATCTGTGCTGCTGACAACTCAAGTAGATGAAGCCTTGGTTAAATATCTAATCTGAAAGACAGCAGACTTAGGAGTGCAGCATCCACCTTATGCTGCACTGCAGTATCAGCAATCAAGCTACTTGATGTGGGAATATAACCCACAGCCTTCTATACCAAAGGCGAGTGTGCCACGTGTTCTTCACCGACACTGTTTCATGTATATACATTTTTGAGGGATCTATCAGCAATGATTATATGGGCATTTTTGCAAACTTCTTTGAAGTTTTTATTTACTAAATGGGATGAAATTGCTTATTTAATATCTGATTTTTTTTTGCTGGTTTATGAAATGGTGAATACTTTGTCAATAAACACAAAAGGGCTGAACAACCCTACAGAAGAAATTAAATTAATAAAATTAATTCAGTAGTTAGTTTTTCTGCAAGACATACATTTGTCTACTACAAAACACTCAAGTCCATTAATCAAGAAACTCTTCAAATTCTCCTGAATTATTTAATCAGATAATAAATATAAATGAGTGATAATTTTATTTATAGGCAGTGATTATAAAACCATTGATTGTCCTAAAGATTCTAATAATACAATACTTGTACTTAAGGTAAAATATAAACATCTTATTTTTGTAGGTGACTCAGTTTATGCACCCTTCGGTTATTATAATTCGGTTTTAAATTATGTATTGGTAGGCTTAAACTTAAATGATTGTCAGAATATAATTTTGGCAAATTATTTTAATGTTTGCTTCTCTGTACAGTCATAACTGACTAATAAAAGACTTTTGATGCTTCTTGACATTTTATAATTTAATTAATTATTGGATTTAGAAATATTCATTATTAGATGGCTTCACTCAAATGCCAGATATAAACATCGAGTTAGACTTGATTGTACTACCTAAAATAATTTTAGATTATTCTACCTTTTAGGAATTCTATCCTGTTTTACAAGTAAATGTTTAAAAAGTTTATGCTTTATTGATAAGTTAATGCTGTGTCTTTTGGCTTTTCCCGGTTAGGGGTTGCCACAGCGGAACTCCGTTCCGCTAATGATTGGCAGTAGATTTTTACATGCCGAGTTGCTGGCCCTGACGCACAACCTTCAACAAAGGTGCGTCCATTCATGCATGTCTCCACACAGAAGACGCTCTAGCTGAGAATTGAACAGGACAACGTCTTACTGTGAGGTGACAATGCTACAGCAGCACCACCCCAGTTTGATAAGTTAATATTTTACTGAATACAGTGTGGAAATTAAAGCTGCTGTAGAAAGATTTTGGAATAAATAATTAGCAGAATAAGATACATTCTCTACAACACTGGCTAGTATTTAAAGTATATATGTCTGGCTTTCTTTTTCATCTCACTCTAAGAAAAAAAATCAAAAGAAAGAATATATTTCAGAGCAATTAGTTACATGGTTAAATGAATATAAATTATGATAAATTTGTACTTCAGAGGTGTAAATTATAATCAGAATGGGATCACTGGCTCACCGATATGACACACAAGGTCAAAATAGGTACGTCCATCTCTGACAGCAGACCTATCACTGATGGTGTTCCCCAGGGATATGTCCTGATACCCCTACTGTTTGGCATCTACTTCTCAGAGGTCCAGGCAAAGACAAGTGGCTGACAAAGTTTGCAGATGACTGTAAGTTGGGTGCTGTCATTGACTCCCCAAATTATGTTAACATATTGCAATTGGGTCTCAGGTCAACAAATGACTGGTGACAAAGTCATGGCCTTAAGTTAAATGCAAAAAAATGTATTATCATACTATTTGGCAAAAACACGACCCTTACTGATTACCACATGAATGGCATCCCCCTAAGCACACAACCTGTAGTGAGAGACCCGGGTACTCAGGTTGACAACAATCTCACATTCGACAATCATGTAGCGGTAGTGGTCAGAAAAGCCTTTTACTTGGTTCATCTCATATGTAAAGCGATTGCATCCAGAAAAAAGGAGGTTATTACCTCTCTGTACTCCTCTCATTAGGCCAACAATTGAGTATAATGCCCCATTTGGTATGTACCTCTCCAAACACCTGTACCAACTGGAAAAGCCATAAAAATACCTCATAAAGAGAATTCATGGCCTCCAATACCTGTCTTATGTGGACAGGCTCAAATCACTACCACTCTACTCAGTATCTTACAGATTGCTCAGAGGTGATCTGTGTCTTTCCTACAAGGCAATATCCAACCCTACCCTACTAGAGATGCTCCATATCCATAAGTTTAACTCCTCATGGATTACCCGCTTGAAAGGCCTACATCTAATATGTGACATCAACAAAACCTGCTGGAGAGACAGGTTTATCACCCAGAGGCTGCTCCCTCTCTGGAATAGACTTCCCCTACATGTCAAACAGTGTACCTCGCTGACCCTCTTCAAGCACAACCTTGATGAGTGAATTGGAAATCACAATCTTGTCCCAGGAGTTCCACCTGTGTCCCTCATTGACAGATGTTGACTGAGGTTTCTTTTTTGGGGATAAACTCTTGGCTAGGCTTGTAAGGGCATCATGGCTATTAGCCTAGTAACCTACTACAATCCTATGATCCTATGATCAGTTGTGTTTTGACCTTGGTAAAAAGGTTTTCATGAGATGTAATAATGAAAAGTGTAATTAAGCAGAATGTCATGGTCCAGGGTTCATTTTTTAAAGTTTTTAAAACTAATTCTAATAATTTTATTTACCAAATCAATTTTCTTTTGGGCATTAAATTAGAAGAATCAGAACTACTTAATTTTTAAAAATAGTTTGATTTTATCTATGCAACTTTATATTCTTCACAAAATTTTGAGATGAAGGACTTTCTTTAGAAATATGGTCAGATTATTTTTTAGATTTTGCTGAATTTAAAATCTCACTCAACATAGAAGATATTACATTAAAATTTTGAGATAAAGCCCCAAGTCCAGATTGTATATGGCATTAATATTTTGACATAAAGTCCTGGGTCCAGATTCTATCTCTATATAATTTTATAAATATTTCTTGAAACATTTTCAAAGCTTCTAAACTTATTTATATTTTTGAGTTATTTATCAAACCATGACATACATTTCTCATTGCTGAAACTAATTGCTATATCTAAACCAAATGATCTTTCAACCCATCCAGTTATCATCCAATTACCCTTCTCAATTTAGATTCATAAATCATCACATAATTAATACATTTTTGATAAAATTTCAGATAAACAAGATTACTGGAAATTTAGATAATAATGAATTTTGGTTTTATCACAGGAAAGAAGAAGTTTATGGTAAATCAACTTTTGCAAGCTATTATTCTTTATTGTAAAAACAATGTAAAAGCAAACAATACATCTGCAGCTTTTTCACTGATGCTGGAAAGCACTTTATTTGATAAATAGAACTTTATTTGGATAAACAGATATTTTCTTTTCCAACATTTTTTGCACTTAACTCTGCAAAATTCAATATTAAACACAATTATGGCTTTGCTTACTAACACAATTATCTTTAAATTAGTGGATTAACCTAAGATATATTAGCTCAAACAAGTGGTGTTAGACAGGGTTGTCCTTTATCACCAGATCTTTTCTTTTATGTATTAATCTGATATTAATTTTTCCCCATATCAACCACTTTTGTTATAGTAACACAATACAAAATATAAGAGAATAAAATATTGTTAAATGTAAATACAACTTAGAATTTGACCTTTTACTTTAAAAGAGCAATTAAATTGATCACACCATATGAAAATATATAACAGTCAAAATTCAAGAGAAAACTCTGCCCTTTGATTATGATGGGCAAAGGACCAACATATTAGCATAAGTGAAATAAGAACTTTTAACTTGGCATTTTCAATGAAAATAAAAAATACTTACTTTAGAAGACTCCATGAAGACCTATGGTCCAATTAAACTTATAATGACTGATGAGAATAACAAAACACCATGACTAATTTGCAGATAAAGGGAGTAGTAAACTCAAAGCTAAAAAGGTTTTCATCATATGTATAAAAATACATTAATACTCATTCTATTTGGACATTTCAATGCGTGTGGCTGGCCATCTACTTAGATTATAACTAAGTTTTAATAAACACTTAACTCAATCTTTGTGAGGCATTTCCAGTGTTGAAAGAGACAAGCAAAGAAGATGGACCATACAATTCATAACTATGTCATTTTCTGTACTTCTAGGCCTTCAATCTTGCAGGCAATCCCAAAAACACAACATTTACTACCCCGATATTAGAATTCATGGAAAGGCATACTTAAATCAATCTAATAGTAATGAATAATTTTAACATTAAATTAACCATTTATGCTGAAAATGTTAATTATTAATTGTTACCAATCTTGACACTTCTATTAACAGGATTCTAACTTTTCCTTATATTAAAGAGATTACTGGGTATAGGATAAGTTTTGATAAATAAATTTTTTATTTTTAAACACCTGAATGTAAGGCTGTAAGACAAATTCAATGTCTTAAGAAAATGAAATATTTAGGGTGGATTTATCACACTGATACCAAATATATAGCAAAATATCAATTAAAATATATAAATACTATTGGTGATATCAGTAATAAATGGTAACATATAAATATATTATCTGCTGCTAGAATTAATTTGTTTAAGTTAAAGAGCTGCCCTAATTAGTCTTTTTTCCACCAAACTCTTGCACCCCACAAAATGTACTGATATAAAAAGATTAAATTATTTGGAGTAAGTTCTTTATGGAAGTGTGGTTCACCCAGAATACCAAAGAAAATACTGGCATGACCACATTTAGATTTGGGATACAATAGTAGAGGTCCAACCACAAATTTTTTTCTTTAGATGTTTTTAAATTACTTAATTTGGCATTTAAACTTCTAAGAGTTATTTAAGAATATCATTAATCATGTCTGATAATTAAGT
>NC_056739.1:717787060-717797060 GCF_019279795.1 Protopterus annectens
AATCTTCTTCTTCTTCTTCTTTCGGCTTTTTCCCGGTTAGGGGTCGCCACAGCGGATAACCTTGTCCGCACATTGAATGGCAGTGGAGTTTTACAGTGTCGAGTTGCCAGCCCGGCGCCCAACCTTCCACAGAAGGCACACTCACACGCACACCTAGGGCCAATTTAGAGTGTCCAATCCACCTGCAGCATGTCTTTGGGATGTGGGAGGAAACCGGAGCACCCGGAGGAAACCCACGCGACCACAGGGAGGACATGCAGACTCCGCACAGAAGGCACCCCAGCCGAGGATCGAACCGGAGAACCTCTTGCTGTGAGGCGGCAATGCTAACCACTGCACCACCGTGGCCGCCCTACTGGTTAGCTAATAAAGAAGTTAATAAAGAAGTTGTAATAGCAAAGAATAGGGCATTGGAGGCACCCTACCAACTTCTGGAAAGTGACTCAGTAAGTGGCACAAAGAAATTATATCAGATTGCAAAGCAAAGACAGAAAGATAAAGAAGATAGTCAGACACCCTTCATAAGGGATGCCAGCAACAACCTGCTCACCAGTCCACAGGACATCAAAGGCAGATGGAAGGAATATTTCCAGCAGCTTCCGAATGAAGAAAACACCACTGAAGCTGTACTACCCCAGAAACAGCCTATGATGAGAGACGAAGAAGAGCCCACCCTAGAAGTAAGAACAGCACTAAGGAAAATGAAGGCAGGGAAAGCAGCAGGCTCAGATGAGGTCACAGCAGATAGGATAAAGATGATGGGTGAGATAGGGGAGCAATGGCTCCTGAGGGTACTAATAGCAGTGTGGAGAGAAAGGTGTATCCCAGATGACCGGAGAATAAGCATACTCATGCCAGTGTACAGGAACAAAGGGGACATCCACAACTGTGGTCAGTACAGAGGCATCAAACTCCTAGCACATTGCATGAAAGTTCTGGAGAAGGTGATTGATAAATGTATACACAGTAGTAGAATGTAAGATGATAGATGAGCAGTTTGGATTCAGATCAGGATGTAGCATAACTAACCTGTTGTTTGCAGTGAGACAGATACTTGAGAAGTAGCTAGAGATGAGGAGAGAGTCCAACTGGGCATTCCTAGACTTGGAGGAAGCATATGACAAGGTCCCAAGAAAGCTGATCTGGGCATTACTGCAGTGATTTGAAACCCCCAAAACATTGGTAGAATTAGTGCAGGCTATGTCCAAGGACCCAATGACTCAAGTACAAATGGTGTTTGGCCTCATAGAGGGGTTCCCAGTGGGAGTAGGTGTACACCAGGGTTCAGCTCTGAGCCCACTGCTGTTCCTACTGGTGATGGACTACATTAGCAAACAGAATGGAGGGGATGGATCAACAATGTGGCTGTATGCAGACGATGTCACATCACAAGCAGATTCTGAGCTAGAACTTCTGCAAAGGATAGGAGAATGGAATGCAAAACTGAAGGCACATGGGATGAAACTAAGCACAGATAAGACAGTGGTAATGGCAGCAAATTGGAGGAAATCAGAAGAAGCTGAGAATAGAGATAGAAGGGAAAATAGTGGAACAGATAAACAGCTTCAAGTATCTGGGAGGGGTTGTTGAGGAAACGGGAAGTCTGAAAGAAGTGGTCAAAGCTAGAATCAGAGGGGCTTCAGCCAACTGGCATAGAGATTCAGGTGTAGTCTATGACAGAAAAATGCCAAATAATCTGAGAAGTAAGGTGTACAAGACAGTGATGTGACCAGTACTATTGTATGGTACAGAAACCTGGACAGTTAGAAAAAACAGTTGAAGAAGCTAGAGGTGATGGAAATGAAGTGCCTGAGAAGGGTGGTAGGATGCAATTTGTGGGTCAGATGAAGAAATGAGGACATAAGAGCAGAAGCCAAAGTAGCTCCAATTTCAGAAAAGATCAAAGAGAACGGATTACAGTGGTTTAGACACATGTGCAGAAAAACATAAGACAATCTGGTGAGGAAGATTTGGGACAGACCGAAAGAAGATAAGAGTCCAGCAAAGAGGTGGGTGGATTGTGTGAAAGAAGATCTGCCACTGTCAGTGTATGAGTGTTGAAGAAGGCAGGAGTGTGGCACTAAATTGAGAGAGCTAACGACAGTTAACATGATACCTCGATCCCATGTAGAAGAAATGGCAAAAGGGGGGCTGATGATGATGATAATGATGGCAGTTATTCTCATTAGGAGTAATATATAATTATTGACCATGGGATGGGTAAGGCTAATTTATAACCAAATAGGATAAGTTATTTCAAGCACAAAAAAAGAAACTGGCCAGGCTTAAAATGGCCCACAAAAGCAGCTTGCCTATTACTTACCTATGAGCATCAACATATATCTCACTTTTCTTACTCTGATCTAGATGCAGATAATGCGTGAAGTGAAATAAGTTGACAAATATAAAGAAAAGAAGCAGCTTAGGTATTGTGCTGCAGTGGTGGAGTCAGTACTAACATTGTAAAAGTAGACTTATCCACTGAAATTTTTGTTAAATTAAATTCATGCTTTAAGAGCAAATTTTAAATTTTTAAACCAACTAAAACAAAGTAAATGGTACATTTCCATTTTTAAATAAACTGAAACAAAAACAATGGCCAAGGAATCACAGTACTGCAATTTTGTATGCACACTAACCTTCATGTTCAAAGTGATTTTATGTATTTAAAAGAAGAAAAATTTGCATGATTTTTCACTTGCAGCAAAATACTGTTGAGCCTCTCCCCCGGATTCTCGATGCCCTGCATGGCATGCATGATTAGTGCAAGAGCCTTAGCAGGCAATATGTCTACCGTGTGATCCAGGAACAGCCTGCAGGGGTGTGCACGAGAGCTCCTAAACTAATCATGCATGGACTAAGCCCTGGTATGCAAATCACCTCATTTGTAGGAGAAATTCATACAAATGAGTTGATTTTGCAATCCAGGAAGCTTGCAATAGTCCGTGCAAGACAAGTGCTATCTGCACAGTTAGTAACCAAGTACATTTCTGTAAAATCCGAAACGGAGCTATGACAGCTCCAAATAAAGGCTGCATATCACTGAGGAAGCATGCCAATGGCCAATTATAAGGCCACTGGCATTGCAAACAATAAAAAGATATAAAACACAACTTTTAATTTTTTTACGCCGATCTCGGCTGTTTAAGCATAGGGCAGTGGCATGAAAATGGTATCGGGGGAAATAATAAAATAAACCTAAAATAAGCATTCTAACTAAAATCAATATACCGCCATGCAAATCAATGGCAGGCAGAAGACAACCTGGCCAGTGAGTAATGGTTGCCAAGAAAGGAGGCTCAGTGTGAGACATGTACCTATGCATTAGCAGGCAATCCTATGCAAATGAGGGTAAGGATAGTGAATCCCAGTTTTCCCCAGCATATGAGGCAGGTCCCAACAGTGTAAGAGTATGAATAGCTGGATGCAAGACTAAGATATAGGTGACATCATGGGGTGTGTGTCAGGCATACTGTAAGCGGATTGGAGCCCTGTGGCTCGGGATTGCTCCTAGCATACCATAGCTAAGCTAGGGGGTGTGTCTAAACCTGCCTACTACTCTTCACAAAGCCTAAGCGGGCGTGCACGCCACACACCAGGTTCTAAAGAAAAAAGAAAAGTAAACCAGGAAATAGCAGCTCTGTGCACATTTGAACACTCTGTTTGGGCAGCGCTCCCCTGGCCTTAAACAGGAAGGCAATGGGAAGGGAAAACAGCAGTGGGAAGGTAATCAAGGAGAACTAGATTAGCTGGCAGGTGAAATGTATCAGAATCAGCCAATTACACAGGCAGCAGACCAGCCCAGCCCAGAACACTACTATAAACAAAGCAAACACCTTCCCCTCTGGTTTTTCCCACACTCTACATCAAGAGTGTATGCAAGCGGGGAAATTTTAACAAACAAGCCTGAAAAATGAGAAGGGCTGCAGCAGGCAACATAGAACAACATGTGCAAGAGGATGAGGGTGGTGAGGATGTGAATGCTGCCGAACAACCCACAGTGAGGAGATGGAGAACAGTGTACAGACCCAGGGTACCCTACCAGGGGCTACATGAGCTGGAGATAGTGGAATGGTATAGGGTAGACAGAGACCTCCAACAGCAAATTGTTGAGCTGTGCCAGCTACACCTGACACACCAAAGTGACCGAGGGGAACTCATCCCAGTGGATACCAAGGTATGTGTAGACTTAGGTATACTAGCCACAGGTACCTACCAAAGCACAATTGGGGATATCATGGGAATCTCACAGGCATCAGCATCTAGAGTATTCCACCAGTTCTTGGATGCCATGTCAGCACATTCCAGTGAGCACATATATTTCCTCAACACACGTGAGGTGTTGACCAGCAATATGCGTCTCTTCCACCAAATAGCAGAATACCCTGGGGTCATGGGTGCTATAGACTGCACACACATACGCACCAAAGCACCAACCAGTGAGCAGGGTAGGGACTACATCAACCACAGGGGCATCACCTCCATCAACTGCCAGGTCATATGCGATGCCCAAGGCATTATAATGAATGTGTGTGCTGGCTGCCCTGGAAGCTATGATGATTCACACATATGGCATCTGATGCAGCTGTACCAGAGATTTGCCAATGTGGACATCCCCTACGGTCACCTAGTGGGGGATGCTAGGTACACACTGGAGCTGTGGCTGATGACACCCATCAGAAATGCACACACACCTGAACAACAATGCCATAATGAGGCACATGCACAGGCCAGACATATAATAGAGCATGTGTTTGTGATGCTCAGGTCATGGTTCCAGTGTCTGGACACATCCGGTGGAGCCTTGCAGTATTCACCAGCTACATGTACCCAAATTGTTATGGTATGTGCTATGCTACACAATATGATCCTGCGGAAACATCTGATCACAGCATTGAAGTCAGTAACTAGTGCTGACACTTTTGCATTTCAGACTTCATCTCTTTCTACATATGTGTTATAATACATATAACTGTGTAACTAGCAACATTTTAAGTGTATTAGAGCAGTAGTTGACATATATCCCTATTTGTGCCCACATTGTGGCACACTTTGTCAAGACTTCTTGCATTAACAGGTTGGGTGGTATGCTATTACTACATTTCCTGTACTGTTGATTGATTGTGCTGTATGATATGTTTGTGAGAACATCAGGGTTATGTATATCTGCTATGGTTTAGTGGTAAATCACTTTGTGTATAGAGTGCAGGGTCCTGGGTTCGAGCCTTGCAGAGGCAGTTCATTTTGTTGCTGGGCAGACCATGGGCCGTTTGTTACAGAGTGATTAAGGCAGTTTAAAGCAGTTGTAAGCAGGTTTACATTGGTTTGCATGGAGCTAAGCACTGCTAACTGCCAGTTACAGTTTCTAAAAGTCAGTTAGCTTCTATGTTGCTTAACCTGTGTAGGCAGTGCTTATCCCCGCGCAAACAGGCTGAAACCTGCTTACTGCTGCTTAAAAGTGCCTACTACTGCTTACCCCCACTCTAAGTTCTTTAAAAGAAAAGAAAAAGAGGTGATAGGAAAGTGGTGAAAAAGGGACACAAAGAGGCAAGATAGCTAGGGATATGCAGGAAGGGTGTAGGGACGATCCATAGCTGCCCATTTCTTCTACAGCAACAGCTGTGCATATGCAATGAATTTGGAGGTACATTTGAACACTCCAACCCCTGGGGGAGGGGTGAGGACAACAATAATATGTTATGATGTCAATTAGACCAGATTACGTGTCCAGTGGACATGTGTGCAAAATGGACAGCTATGTATGCGGCATGATTTTTTTTTTTTTGGGAACAGATTACCCTTTGTTTGTTTTTTTTAAGGTGGGAGTGGGATGTTGGGGAAGGAGAGTAGGTATGCTTGGGGAGGATAAGTTGGGAAGGATGACAGACAAGACAGCATACAAGGGCGGTATATGATACATATGGGGGGAAACACCTTGGATGGGGTGTTTGGAAGTTGCAAGCTCATGGGCCCCCAAATGGAAACAGTGGGACTGAGGTACCACTGCACCTTCACGGCCCCAAAGGTGGCTGTGCTGGGGGCTACATAGGAAGGGAAGGCTCACCTTCTAATTGTGCCACTCAGCCCTCGAATTGGCATAGCTGGTCTCAAAACTCGATATCGAGCTCCTTATGCACTACGGCCCGGACCTGACGATGGGTGACATGTTCCTCTCCATGCCCACTCCCAGTGGGGGCGAGCCTCCTCCCCTGTGGCAGTTCCCCCCGAAGGTGGTGCAGGGCCAACAGAGGAGGTCCTAGGTTGGGCCCTAGATGTGCTGGTGCCCGGTGCCATGGGCAGCTGAGGTGGGACAGGTGGGTCCGCTGGGACATGCCTTCCCATATGAGCTGTGTTGTAGCAGGTTTATGACAGATATGAGTTAGTAATAGTCAACAGCATTTGGGATTAGTTATAACAGCATGCATAGGTATTCCCATTAACCCAAAACACCAGATTTAACACAGTTGCACAGCAAGCAGAACACATGCATATATGGAACAACAGTGGCCATTACAACAGCATGCAGGTTTTATTGATGGCAACAAGCCACCAATATGGGTGTATTTTAACATGGCACATGCATAGAACCAAATGTGAATATTTATAAACCATTTGGACATATGTCCCAACATAAGTTTGGAGTGTACACATACTGGTTGAGGTGTGTCATTGTGTTATTTTTGCACATATGGTAGGGGTGAGAGAGAGATTCAATTAACAACTAATATATCCTTGTAGTTTTCACAATATTCTTAGTCACTGCACTGATCTGTCCCTTACATGTATTATTACAATACCCAATGGCCTTATATTGTACACTGGTATGTTTATAGATTATTATATATGTGGCCTGTGTCTTACATACAGGCATGACAAGATACAGGTGTTAATGCAACATATGTTGAGAATTGTTCTCATACACTTTGGGTGAGGTGCTAAAATGACAGGTTTGTTTTCATATACATTTTCTGAGTATGTACACGTCTGACTATCAGTTATATGTCATTAACAGCTGCCAACATTTCTTGGATTATCACACTGATTTTTCAGGGGAACAGGGTACCAGGCTGGTGATGTGGACCATTTATCTGGACATGCTGTACAGATTGGAACAGATGTGAGGTATAGATATTCGTGCAACTTTCTATTTGAGCCTTCTAGCAAATTCTGTACAGTTGTTGGGTGTAATTATGCATACAGCTTTCTATATGAACATTGTAACAAAAGCTGTACTGTTGTGGGGTATGATTATGCATACAACTTATTAGCACTCCTGGGATTCAAACCCCTGCTGTGTGTGACAAATAAAATTACAGCTAACATCACAGTACACTGTGCTATCAGGGAATCGATGTGAAGCTTTCTACTGTTTTCTGTGTAAGTCTCCCTCACTTGTACAATATGACTGACCTCTTGGCACTTCCAACATTGTTATACAGAACTTCATACACATTTTATCTGCATACCACAGTGTGGGTAACACTGCTTAATACAACAGTGCTATGTATAGTATGCAACAGTTCAACAACATATGACAGAAGAGTAAACAGAAGCACTCCAGGGGTTATACCTTTATTCACAGGATATTACACATTTATTTCTACAGGTACAACACTTTCTATGGCTCTTATATTTATTTGTTATGACAGTACATGCCAAATGATTATTAACCTGCCTCACGACGCAGCCTTTGCAACCTAGAATCATGGGCTTGCTGGTTTGCAGCCCACTCATCTGCAGCAGTCAGAGAAATACAGTGGTATTTAGCCATACCTATCCATAGTATACACAAGCTAGGCAATTATTAACTACTTAGTAGAATGAGTACTTACTCAGTACTGGGGCATTAGGTATCTGCCGAGACTCCTGGATCCACTGTTCCAGTACATCTCTCCTCCACCACTTCAGGTCAGCATGGTGGTGCCTGACCTGCTCACCAGTCCAGGGGATACCTGTGGCACTGGTAAGGTCATGGACAAGACTGTCCCAGATCTCTGTTTTATACTGTGAGCCCTGGTACTGGCCCTGCAGTAGTCTCTGCTTATGGTGTTTTACCAGAAGCCATACCATGAATTGTGACTCCCGGATGCCCCAACGCTGTGCTCTAAATTGAGTGCCTTACCCACACCAGCCACTCTGCCTGCAGTAAGAAGCTACAACCAGTTATGAGAAGTATTCTCACCTGTGGGGTTTAAATACAGCCAATTACCCACACTGTTCCATGATTGGCCAGTTTTGAAAAGGCTAAGCTATGGGCACACCTGCTTACCTAGGGTTGACAGTGCTTAAAGATGTATACCACTAGGTATATTGAATTGGCTCTCCTACGCATTGCTTAGACTTACTGAGTTGAGCTGTGCTGCGGTTAGCATTGCTTAATAGTTAATTAGCACTATATTTGCCTTTTGGCAGTGATGTATTATTCATTACGGGTTATATATGTGTCTGGTATCCGTGATTCATGTGTACATACACTGTATAGGGTCCTGGGGACTTCTACACCTTACTACAATAGCACCTCAGATCTATGCTTCCTGCAGTACTCCAGTTCACATATTTATGTTCTGTGGCAGGTTATACAACATCATACTGTACATTGATTCAGTTCACATGTTTGGTTTGATTTTCCTGTGGTGAGGATTAGTTTGCTGATACCTCACTTGTATGCATTGCTATGACGGCTTAGTGGTTAACGACTGTGCTGTACAGGGTCCTGAGTTTGAGCCTTGTAGAAGCTGTTTATTTTGTTGCTGGGCAGAACACGGGCTGTTGGGTACAGAGTGATTAAGGCACTTTAAAGCAGTTGTAAGCAGGTGTCTGTGGGTTTGCGCAGAGCTAAGCAATGGTAACCTCCGGTTACAGTTTCTTACACTCAGTTAGCTTCTACTTTGCTTAATTTGTGTAGGCGATGCGTACCCTCGCGCAAATGCACTTAAACCCTCTTACTAGTGCTTATATATGCTTACTTCTGCTTATTTGTGCTTAAACCTGCTTACTAGTGCCTTATTCATTATGACACTGACACTTCACATGTGCATTTAATGCAGTACTCCAGTTCACATTTAAATATTATTTAGTAGGTTCATCTACAAAATAATGTAAAAAAATGATCATATACAGATTTCCCATGAAAAATGGAATCTGCTGCAGTGGGACTCGAACCCAGGATGCTCTGCCAACTACACTATTGCTTTTCTGCTTCATTTGCATATGTTTACCTTAATGTCATACACATGCTCCCTTTCCCCAGCCCCTGAGCTCTGCGTACACAGCATCCATCCATTCTCCAGTTGCTAGCCCTGCCACACCTCCACATATTTCCCTCTCTGCACATCTCGGTACTCCTCCATTATACTGTCTCGACACAACCTTCTGCAGGCTCTTTATCCTGTTAGTCCATGTACGTTCGAGACTCCCCTTGATCCTCCTCCGATACTGGTGGACACATCTTTGTGACCCACAAAGTCTGGTTTGTCCCACCAGGGACAGACTTGTTGTTGTGTCACGAGTAGACTTTGCTGGTCTTTCTCCCTCTGATAGCAGCCTGCCAGGGGTTTGAGATGCAGAGGTGTGCTCACACCCCAGACCAGCCTCATCTCCCGGTTACACGGATGAAGCACGCCCCCACGGCATGCCCCATTTTTCATTCCTCTCTTCAGTATTATGCAAGACTACTGTTCTCACAGTATGTGTGGACAGGCACTGTTTATTGATACTCATAGACTGCTTGGAATACTGTGATTGAGTAATGTGCACATGTTTGCTGGTATTAATCTGCATACTTACATACATTTCCTATACTGTTAACTGCCTGTGCTGGATGTTATGTTCATTATAACAGCAGCTGATTGTACATCTGCCATGCCTTCGTTGTAACTCACTTGGACTATAGTGTGCAGGGTGGGGGGACCTGGGAGTGCTGATAATTTTGTTACTAGGCACGATGAGAGCTGTTGCCTACAGAGTGTGTAGGGCACTGTGGGTGAAGTGTCGCCAAGTA
>NC_056739.1:717802060-717947060 GCF_019279795.1 Protopterus annectens
TTTGTTACAGGCAGTAATAGCAATTTTGCAGCATTCCAAAATATACTTGTGCTAATGGCAAATCCACACTTGTATGTTCCCTGCTTTTTGTTAGTCATAGTGATGTTTTCCACCCGCAAGACAAAAACTGGATTTAAATATATGGATGAGCGAAAAAAATCACATTTTCAGTTGTTCCAGCTAAAGGTGACAGACACCTTTATGGAGCAAGTGGGTAAGCTAGAGATAATTTTGCTTAAATATCATTCTCTTCAGACTGATAACGCCTTTTTGAAAGACCGTATCAGCAACAGAAAGGTTCCCAGGGGGTTAAGTCTATGAAAATCCCAAGTAATGTTACTCGAGGCTCTTAATTTCACTCACAGCTTACTGTTTTGTTTGACAATTTTGGACTAGACTTAATGCAAGCTATCATATGAAACAATGAAGAACAACCTGAATTTTATGTTGAGGAACTGAACAAGCTCAACCAATCTATCTCTAATGAATTACTTTATTTCTACTAACACAAACAAATACTATGCTTTTTTCCTAATGTTGACTATAAGTGTGAGCAGATTGAAAAAAGGCAAGAAAGGCAAAGCAGAGACTGGAAGGAGCATGGAGCTAAGAAGATTTATCCACTTCTTTTTAAAATAAAATTAAGAACAGCGATAAGAACAATGGAATTTTTGATTCAAACATAATAAATGCCACTGATAAACAATTTCAACCGATTCCAACTGACAACAATAAGTATTTTGACCATCTGATTGTCCTTTTAGAATGAGTCTATATTATGTTGTCGAAAGAAAAATTCATAGAATAAGTCTTTATCGACACATAAACAGCGAACACTGAAATTGCCAAACGACCACTTCAGCAAATTTTTTCCCAGAGGAAAAAAATCACTTGGCCAAAGAAACACAAAGCAAATGTTCAAACCCTACATAGTGGGGGGGGGGGCTTTGACTCCACACCCCACTAACTAAATATACCAACTCCAAGATTGCATTACAGTGGGGAAAAGGCCAAATCCCCGATGATGGCCAAGCAATTTTTTCCCTGGGAAACAATTTGCTGAAGTGGCTGTTCGACAATTTTAGTGTTTGATGTTTATGTGTTGATAAAGACGTATTGAATGAGGTTGTTTTTTGACAACATAATATAGACCCCTTTAGACCTACCACCTGTAAGGCAATCAGAATGATTTGCACACCACCAGGCGCAAGCCACAGAGCAGAGAAGGGGCAGCAGCAGACCAATTGAGAACAAAGGGGACATACAGAAAAGGGTGAGGCGGAGGAGGGGGAGATAAACCTTACTGCTACTGCATCTGTTGGTAATATTGAAATTTTACATGATGGCATTCTGCATAGATATGACAAATATAATATTTTTAACTATAACAATCTTGCTATAGACAAAAACATGTTCAATTGTTCAAGAACGGATTTCAGTTGGTGCCCTCCTCAGTCATTATTCCTGCAAATGTACTCATTAACTTAAATCTGTACACATGAAAACTGAACCTGGCAATAATCTTTAAGGATCCATCCAGAGTAACAGGCACTTCTGACCTGAGAAAAAAAGTCTGTTCAACCCCCAGCACACAGCTGTGTAAATGTATGAAAAAAATCATGTGAGAGAGACTTCAGGGATTTTGAAAATGGAAACAGTATGGGTATAAAAACCTGAGACTGGATGAAAGTTGACCTAATTAACAACCAATGCATTAGACTTATGAAGCCTGACAAAGGTGGAGGGCTGGTAATAATGCACAACCAAGACTATTCAGCTGACATGTAGGACACTCTGGCTGAATTTCCAGGAATGAGATTAACACTGCATTCAAAAAATTTACCTTTTTCACCTGAATCTTCTTTCACAAAAGATTATCACTAAAGAACTATGTAAATTATGTGAATTTTTATGTGTTGACAAACCCGCAATCCCCTCAATATTTGGTAAACACATTTCAGACCTTTTTTCTGAGGCTCATTGGCTATATTTACAGACAAAACCAAACAAACCCTTCCTCACAAAACATACCTATTTGTTAAGAGAGTATTGGGATTTCTTAAGAGATAATGAGCAAAAATGCACAGGGAGGACATGATTTTCATCATTGTAAATGTCATTGACTTATTTTCATTCATACCACACAGGCTGGCACATGACTTCATGGAAATTGCGTTGTACAACAACTGCCTGTTCTTCAAAGGAGAATTCTACAAATTCAGGAGTTGGCAATGTGCCCCCATCTATGCTAACATGATGTTGTGGACTTGGGAGAGGGACCGCACTTTTAACTCTCCATTTGCTGATTGTTGGCTTAGTTATTTCAAGCTCCTGGATGGCATATCTATATTGTGGCCTGACACAATGGGCAAGTTAGACACATTTTTTAAATACATCTGCTTTTCCCTTTTCATCAGTTACCACACCATATTTCTCATTATGAAGATATCTTCTTAAATGAAACATTAAGAAAAAACATGTTGGAAATAAAATGTTCTTCAACTCTGTGCCATAATCCAAATTTCTTCGACTCAGTTCTTCATTACAGCAGTAACCACCCACACTTTCAAAAAAGAAATTTAGTGAAGGACCACTATGTTAGACTGGCACATACGATTTCTGATTTTGACACCTTTATCAAAGAAAGCAATAACCTATACAGTATGTTTTTAGACTGTGATTATGCTAGAAACCTTTTAGAAACAATTCAAGATGAAATAAATGCTTAGGGCTCAAGATCAGATGACTGAGGGTGCAAACTATGAGAAGGCAATGACATTAAAACACAACAATGAATCTGGAGGGATAAAAAGCATTTTGAAGAAAAACTGGAACATATTTTCACATTTTCTAGAAGTGGCTGGACATTTGGGTGATAGACCACTTATGATATATAAAAGAGGGAAAAACTTTAAACAGGGGGTTGAAAGAGGGGTGAAAGGCATCACCATCACTGACAAAAATCAGAGAACATACAAGACTGGGCTTTGCCACCAGTGCAGGTATATTTTAGAAGACAGCAAAATTACTGTTACTGTCCATAACAAAACCTACACATCTAGTAAACATTTTAATTGTGAAAACACTGGTGTTATATATGTGGCCAACTATTTGTCATGTCCCTCTTTTTACACTGCAAAAACTGAAAGCACACTAAGGAGGCAAAGTTCTGAGCACATGCATGACACTGTTAGCAAAAAATATACAAACACATTTTTGCATCAAAAATGTTCCCATTAATACCAGAGGCAGTCCCTGGGAAAACAGTATTGAGAACAGGGACCTAATCTGTCAGCATAAACTTAGACACTGGTTTACCCCTGGGACGTAATGACAATATATCGATATCCAGCGTACTAAGGCAGAGAGTTGCAAAATGATCAATTTTAATCTTGTACGTGACAAAATACATAATATTTAAAAATGTTTATATTTTTTTAGCACATTCAGTTCCTTTATTTATTTTTGACACATTTTTAATGTAATGTCACATGACTTTGATCTCATTTTGAATATTATTTAATGGTGGATTGCAAGTTTCGTGTCAGTTCTGATGAACTCCTGATTGCTGTAAGGACAAAAGTGCTTAATTGTGATTTCATTAAATGATTTTACCCTATTTCTGAGTGCTTGGATTTATTCTAACACAGTATTTCTCGGTTATTGGTGTAAGGCTTGTTATTCCAACTGAAAGGAGCGTTACTGCAAGATTCATTGTGGAGGTCACGTGTTTGTATTATCCAGTTATAGGAATTCTGCCAAAACTAGGGGGTAACTTGGAAAATGTCAGTGACACAGCTCTACCATAGTACACTGAGGTGTACAGATTTGTAGGCATAGTCAAATCATAATAAGCATCATATGCCACCATACAGATTACAGAAGCCGTGTGCTTAGCATAAATAGTGTCAGTCATATAAAGAAAAAAGTTCTCCTGTTATTGTGGGCTACCCTGCTATCAGCATAATCTGTGTCTAATAGGGTTGCCAACTTTTATCTTGGTGAAAGCAAGACCAAAGCCATAACCCCTGCATATGAATCTGCCCAACTCTGGCCACTCCATCCATGCTTACACCCATTTTATGATGTGAATGTATATGTCATTAGGGCAGAAAGTCTCCTTTCATATGTTTTTCTTTTTTTTTTTCTTTTTTTACCTTATTTTTGACTTGTCTGCATTGCTTTACTCTATTATTTTTCTCTTTTTTTAGTTATTCTCTGATTTGTCCACATTGCTTTAACAATGCTTTTTGTGAAAAAAAAATCAGGCAGAGGTTGCTTTTTTTACAAACTCCAGCATTCTGTTCATGCTACTAAAAAGAATAACAAAGTTTGTTTGATGATTTTTGGATTACTGGAGAATCATTCTGATTTCTGGATAGTCCAGAAAAATGCTGGATAGGTGGCATCCCTAATGTACACATACAAGTGCATATATTCTTACAGTTAGCCTTAAATAATTTGAAATCCTGGTTAACATTGTGGATTGTAGATAAAACCAATTTAGCAAACATGTGCAAAGTACTGTGTATCTCCTCAGAGCTGCCTATAGTTCCAAAAAATTATGGTATTCTTCCTAATACTACTGCCTAGATATCCAATATACCCATACTGCTTAACCTGGAAACATCAAAAATCTGGACAAGGCCCATGAAAAATAGGTACAAATCTGTACATTGATTAACATAAAATGTTTCATTACCTGGCTATTTCACCCCATTTATCATAAACACTAATGTGCATACTGCTTAAATTACTTCTACAATGACTATTTGTGTTTTATTTTTACATTCTATAGCACAATGCACAAACACTATTAGACATCTGCTAAACAAAGCAATACTGTCTCACAATGAAAACAGACTTAGCATTAAAACTTCTATCATTCATTGAAACAGCACTGAAACTCACACCACATCCAAAGAAAATGCATGTGGCCACAGTGGCCAGTGATGGATAAAGATTACCTTTGGGCTGTTTTCAAATCATAGGCCCTTTGCACACAAAACAAGAAATATACATGTGTTCTTTGATACACCTTCTTGACTTTATTAAATTATATTCCTTGTATAATACAGCACACTTGTTAGACTTAGAGTGCATTTTAAATTTGTTTGAACATTTTTCTAGTAGGCAATGAAACAAAATGCATGAACCAATAACGATAAACCTGCCCAATTCAGAACAGTTCCATCATAAAAGTCTACTTACACACACACACACACACACACACACACACACACACACACACACACACACACACACACACACACTATATATATATATATATATATATATATATATATATATATATATAGATATATATATAGATATATATATATATAGAGAGAGAGAGAGAGAGAACATTGATATCTGTGCAGTGACTGAGACCTGGTTCAAGGCTCCAGAGAGCACCCCTGCATTACCAGGCTATAACTCATACCACACTTTACGACCACCTAACCTGGACTGGAACACCAAAGGTGGAGGTGTATCCATATTCATTAAGGATATCCACACCTCCTGGCTAGTTGCTCAGCATAATGCATCCGAGGTTATCCATGTGCAACTCACTCTGGGCAAAACTGCAATCCAGATTGTAGTTTGCTACAGATCCCCCACCATGCCCCAGGATTCCCACTCATCTTTTCTTTGATATACTGGAAAATATTAGTGTTCAACCAAACACTCTAATAATGGGTGATTTCAACTACTCCACCATTAACTGGGAAAACTACTCATGTACCAACTCTTTCGCTCAACGCTTTCTGGAATTCATTAATCCAATGCCCTGAATCAACTTATCCACACCCCCACCAGGGGCAACAGTACCCTAGACCTAGTCATTAGCAACATCAGTGACCGCTTGTCCACACCTGAAGTCAACTCCTCATTGGTCAGATCCAACCATAAGCCAATCATCCTAGAGATCCACATTCTGTCCCCACCCCCCATTAAGGAAATCATGATAAAAAATTTCTCCAAAGTCAACTTCATGCTTCTTAAGACTGAAGTGTCAAACGTCACGACACCCATGCAGATGGACAATGCAGTTACGACTGCTGAATCCTTCACAGATGCACTCTATAAGCGTTTACATGAGTGCATGGATTGTGCTATCCCAAACAGAACCAAGAAGCTATCTTCCAAAAAAAGAAGCCAATCTGGTGGTCCCCTGCCATAAACAAACTCTACAACAGCAGGAAGAAACTGTTGCAAAAGATAGTAAAATCCCATGAGTGGAGGAGTTCCAAGGTCAGTCTCAGTAAGAAGAGAGATCCCTGATAAAATCCTCCAAAGCTAGCTATGAAAACAAAATCGCCACTGATTCTAGGGACAACCACAAAGTATTCTATAGCTATGGCAAGAATCTCAGTGGCAACACCCAGATCTGCTCTGAGTTGCAGCAAAACAGCATAAAAATGACAGAACCAACTGATATTGCCAGCATCCTGGAAGACAGGTTCAGTGCTAACTTTACCCCTCCCTCTCACCCCCTAAAGGGCCCATAACTATACAGGAAGAATGCAGAGTCCCTGTAATCACAACTGCGCAGGTAAAAGCTGCACTCTCTAAAGCCAAAAACACAGCATCTATGGGACTGGACAACATCCCAGGCTGTGTTTTACATGAACTTCAGAACAAACTGGCTCCCCACCTAAGCACCATATTCAATCATAGTCTTACATCAGGCTTTGTGCCCACTGAATGGCGCAGAGCAACAGTTGTCCCACTCCACAAAGGGAGAGCCACCACTGATCCTGGGAACTATTGCCCTATTAGCCTGACGAGCCTGGTCTGTAAGGCCATGGAATGCATCATCATGGAACTCATAAACAAAGACATTGCTAACCTCCAAACTCTGGACCCCACCCATTTGGGGTTTGTCAAAGGCAGATCATGCCTCCTGAACCTGATCAACTTCTTTGAGGCAGTCACCAAAGCTGTAGACATGGGTAAGGTGGTTCACACAGCCTATCTTGACCTTGCCAAGGCTTTCAACACCATCCCCCATTCTGGAATTATAGCTAAACTCACTAAACTAGGTAACAATCCCTACGTCACAAGATGGGTTGCCAATTGGCTCACTGACAGAATCCACACTGTAAAAGTTGCAGACTCCAAATCTGACTTCAAACCAGTGACAAGTGGAGTACCACAGGGATCAGTCCTGGGAACTCTCCTGTTTGGTATCTACTTCTCTGAAGTACAGGCTAACACAGAAGGCCTTTGGCTAATGAAGTTTACAAATGACTGCAAGCTAGAACCCATAGCTGTGTCCCCAAATGAAGTGGACATCCTACAGAAGTGCCTCACTGAGACAGATGCCTGGTGTCAGAGTCATGACCTCAAGCTCAATGCCAAAAAGTGCACTGTCATCCCCTTTGGTAAAAACTCTGTACCCATGAACTACCACATAGGCGGCAGTCTACTTAATGCCGAATGTGTGATAAGAGACCTGGGGACCCAGGTGGACAGTAGTCTTTCCTTTGATAATCACATTGTCGCAGTAGTCAGGAAACCCTTTTACATGGCACACCTCATCACAAAAAGGTTCTCATCTAGGAAAAAAGAAGTCATTGTTCCCCTCTACTTGACACTCATTAGATCCATTATAGAGTACAATGCCCCTTTTGGAATGTACCTCACAAGACATCTGCAGCAGCTGAAAAGGCCACAGAAGTACCTCACAAAGAGGATTACTGGCCTCATACAGATGCCCTACACTGACCGTCTCAAAAAACTCCAGCTTTACTCCGTAGCATATCACCTACTCCAAGATGATCTCTGCCTAACATATAAAGCTATGTCAAACCCAGAGCTGTTGGACATGCTACACCTAAAGAAATCCCTATCCCTCTGAGCTACACGCTCTAGGGACCTAAACCTTGTCACCACAATAAACAGGACATGCTGGAGGGATATATTCCTGTCCCAGAGACTTCCCATACTCTGGAACAAGCTATCCATCTATGTCAAAGTTCCTTATTAGCACTCTTCAAGAAAAATCTTGATAAGTGGATGGGAAATAGGAAATACACCCTGAGGATCACTTCTGTGGCTCTGCTTGACAGGGGCACAGGAAAATAACTTTCTTGGGTGGCATAAGCTAGGGAACCTTGTTGGCTAGGCTTACTTAGGCCCTTGGGCTGATAGCCTAGTACCTACCTATGAACCTATATATAATGACAGTAGTGTAAGCCATGGGCATCTTGGAAAGCTTCTCAAACTTATTTTCAATTTCATTTTTTTTGCTTGACTTACTCTGATTTGTGTTATCAGACCAACTCAATAACTATAAATGCACAACAAAATAAATTAGGCAAACTGCATGTTTTAAGACTTCCAATTTTTAGTCCAAGTACTGACAGACCCGCTCCTGCATTCATCCTGAAGCATCAAAACTATCATTGTAATCCAGGTGCTGTTAACTGGCCACTCTTGCTTCTCTACTGTCTGCAGTGGAAAAATATATGTTTCATCTTGAATCCTGGAAATGTACTGTACTCATTTAAAAATATTTTTCTTATAATGCAGCACAGAACATAATAATTATGATTTTTTTGTTCCTGAATTTGGGTTAATGATATTTTTTGCTCTTTTCACTGAGGCACAAATGCTCTTGTACATGACATTTTCTCACTTCTGTTGTATCTGTAGCTACACCCCTGACTTGTTACACCCACCCCCCTTTAAAAGTACAACACAGTACAGTATCAGGAATGCATCTACATACTGTGGGAGTAGAACCCACAGCCTTCTGCATCAAAAGTATTTAATCTGTTATGCTATTAACAATACAAGCAGACTCAACATAAGCAACACTAAATTTCTCTTCCCCTGAAGCTCTCAGCTCCTTGTAAGATCCACTCGACATTCAACTGTATCTCTCAAGTTTGCAGCACAAGAAATCTGGAAAAAGACAAAATTTATTGTGAGGGAGAGAACAAAAGCCCAAAAACCAGGGACACATTTTAAACATTGTTTGTATAATTTTGAAAAGTTGCTAGAATAAAATGTGTTACCACCATGTGTTTTACTGCCAATTCTTGAACCCAGGACCCTGTGTATTACAATCAGAGCAACATACCACTATGCCAAATCAGCAGTTTCTTAAACAATAGGAAGACTGAAACCTAAATGGCTATCATTTAGTGAATTCAGTTCTCACCATAGTTCTCAACCTTTTAGACAAAATACCTGAACAAAGCCAATAATGGATAGGGACAAATTTCAAATACTGATGTTATAAACTTAGAAAATTGCTAGAATAAAAGGTTTTGTGTTACATGTATTTTCTGAAGAATATGAAGTCTGACATTCAAATGCCTGTCATTATTTAGTGAATTTAATCCTTCACTGATTTGCCATAAAAATCCACCACAGATTTTATGAGGAACAGAACAAAAATATGAGGCATAAATCTGTAAAGTTTTCAGAAGTGGTGGTGGGTAGGGACTTTAGGCTCTTGTTACCTGTACTCGAGGTACAAGGTCTGAGCCTGAGTATCTCCTCTAGCCACCAGGTATATTCACCTGGGGCATTTTACACACACACACACACACACACACACACACACACACACACACACACACACACACACACACACACACACACACACACACACACACACACACACACACACAATGAATGAGAATGGCAACTCAAACACAATACCTTCTAATGAATGACAATGGCAGCTCAAACCTTCTAATGAATGAACAGCAGCTCAAAGCATATCCACACACCATCTACATTCTAATGAATGAAAATGGCACCATATCCAACCTTGCACACACCTCTGCATATGAAAATGGCAACTCTTAGTTCCTACCTCTGCAGGCAGCTTCATCCATTCCTCTGGTAGACGCACATACCCTTTCTTCTCATAACAGCAGCAGCATAGATATCCACCCTAAAACCTTGCATCCTGATTCCCTCTAAGGATTTAGAAGGAGCTGAGCAGCTGAAAATACATGCACGTTGAACTCTTCAGCTTAAGCCCGACAGGCTGTTTCTGTTTCACAGAGCTGATATCATCACGCACGTGATGACGTCAGCTCAAAAGCCAGGAAATAAAATAATATTTAAAATAAAGTGCTGGGAAATTGGAAATTAAGGGGTGCCACTCGGGAATCATGGCACCCCATTATTTGGACCCCAAAACTCAGTAAAAACGGAGTAATCCGGTACGGTTGGGAGGTATGAATATACCTTCTCAGATCTGCATAAATTGGCATATAACAATGGTAACACACTCCTGTAAAACAATTCCTTTTAGTGTGACACTTAAGCAAATCATGCCAGGTTGTATAACTGCATTTGAATCACTATTTTACTGCCATGCAGTTGTCACTTAAAACACAGCTTTTTGCCTGTGCTCACCTGTGACAGCTCATGGCTATGAGCTTGGCAGAATACCTGCACTACTTCACAAATACATGCCAAACTTTCTGTCATTCATAAATTATGTTTTAAGCATGATTTACCTGTTACCATTTTAGTCCTTGTAAAAGTGACATTGTTTTCCGAGGATAGCCATGAGGCTTTGGTAGCTGGCTGATTGAGACTGACAGAGACTGCTGGCATGTCGAGTAAAGGAAAGCAAGATTATGATATAGCTCCATCACAACCAGTTTAAAGAGCAGCTCCTGGGCCCCCGTGATGGTCCATTCTTAAAAGGTGATGCCATTTGTGACCTAGCTGAGGTGTTGACCTTAGCCACAGGCATTGTAGGTAGGGGAAAGTGAAGGCATTGATGTATTTTTATGTTTTGGAAGGATCTTGCTATTGATAGTTATTTTTCCTCTTCAGGTTATGAAATATGCATGGGCTACTGAGAGACTGAGAGTCCACTGTGTGGAGTTTCACTGAGAGGTGGAGACAGCAATAGTACTTAATGGAATATGCTTGCAACATTTAATGTGGGCTTGTGCAGGAACGTGTTACATGGATTGAGTTTATGTTGCACCACTTTGAGGTAAGTTCACACTAACTGATGTGTCCTTGTGTATAACAGTGCAATATTTCTGTGATTTCAGTGCAAGTATCTCAATGTTTGCACAGAGGACATACATCTGTTTGGTGCCCATCATACAGCTAATGGGACATTTTTAAGGGACTGGGATTTGTACATGCTGTTCTGGCATCTTACCTGTCACACCTATTACACCTGTCTCAGTTCTCTGATGCACCCTTTTCTCTTGATAAGAGCAGAATGACATAGTAATCATGTTACCTACTATAGAAGACATGAGAAGCTATCAGTCAGCTGGAGTTAGTTCTACCAACAAATGCTGATGTGTGCTTTCAACATATTCAGTCTTTTTTCAGAACAGCTTTACTTATAGAAGACTTCTCATTGTGTCCTCTCAATGCAGGCACATGCCTGCTGAGACTGAAGCTGAAGATCACAAGGATACTGATGATGGGAGTGCCCTATGAAGGGGTAGTCTTAGTCCCTCACCAGCAGGTACCCTAGCATCACTGGCTGAGTAGAGCAAGTAGTGAAGGCTGTGGTGGAAAAAGTAGTAGGCAGATATATGGCCTGCTGGAGCAGATAGCCAATTTGCTCACCTGTCCAGCCTCAACCATTGGGCCTCCAGGAGAGGGTATGCCCCATACCACTGGCTACCACGATCGCACATTGATGGATCACAGTAATGTTCCTCTTGGTTGGAGCAGTACATGACATATTATTGTTCATATTCTTCCCTATCCCTATATAGGTGAGCACCATTTCATCAGACCCCATACCATCTGCATTGCCCAAGTCTTCACATAAACATTTGTCTATTCTCTGTCCCTATCTATCCCATGTCTCTCCAACCTATTAAGTGCACATTTACCCTGTTTTCTTATGATGTTTGTCTGTGCCTGCACACTATCCTATTTAGGTTGTCTTTTTACCTTCCCCATAAATTCTGTCTACTTAAAGAAAAAAATGAGCCTTAATGCCAGCAAAAAAATGTTGCCCTTCCTTCCTGTCATCCTGTACACTCATATTTGTTGTCCTTCTTTGTTGCCGCACTCTTTTCGTTCCTTCATATGTACCTGTTTCCCTCCTCTTTTCTGCACCTGACGTGTTTTTACATATGTAGACATCATAGCACCACAGTTGCAAATAATGTAGGGCCATATAAAATTACGCTGCACTTTCTACCATTTTTCTGAGTGATGCATTCGCATGCGCAGCATATTATTTACATGTACAACTTTATTTTGGAGTGATTTGGTCAGTGAGTTCACATTTTCAGGTCTTAGGAGGTCCATGTAATGTGATGCACAGCCACTATGGACTGGATCTTGCATTTCTTTGTACATGTATCACTGCACAGATGTCCTACATGCATGCATAGTTAATGTACTGCTGATTTACTTATCCTAGAGTGCTGCTGTCTGTATTGCTCTGGGTATTTAATTATTGCCTTTGTCACAGCAACAGCAAACTGCATAAACCTTGTGCAGAAGAGCAGCTTATCTCTATAAATTACACTAGTAAATGGGCACAGAGTCCACACTATCACTATCAGTGATGCTTCCATGAGAAATGGACTTCTGGAATGAAGCAACCCCTTATCCCCTCTTATACCATGGAACAATTTAAACAGCCAGTCTAAATGCAGGAAAAGGATTTGTTATCACTGTTAAGAGCATTTAAATCTGTTGAAATTGTTATAGAATCTTTCCACTACTGTAACTGAAACTACTTTATGAATTCATGCTGCGACACCACATTATGAAAAATAAAATAAGCTATCACAATATCTTGCATACACACAAATACTTATGCCCATAACCTGATATATAAATCAGAAAACTGTCCAGCACTACAAATCACCATAAAATGTTATTCCCAGTCAAGGAACTACATTCTCAAAATAAATCACTGTTAGTAATCATTAGATCTATTAATATTGCTGGTGACCTACTCTACTCCTGAAATGTCTGCAAAATGTGAAACTTCTTCCCCCTACACTTAAAGCAAATTAAAAAACTAAAAGTTTTCAAATATAAACATAAACAATACCTAAATAACTCCTGGCTATGCTCCTGCTCAACCCAAGACTAATACCTTAATTGTAACCACCAAAAAGTACTGTTTAATTGACTATTTACTATTTCACTTCATTCTAATATTAGTATATGTAATTTTCTGCCTCCTAACCTTCACTCTGTTTCAAAATTCAAGCACATCTTATATAATTTCTTACTCTTTAAAGTTTATCTAAGTACTAATCAACTGCAACAACTCTCGCTCCCTTAACCATCTATCTGCAGCACTTTTCTCTTTTTCTACCTCAGCTTGATCTTTGGCATCAAATCAAAGTACCCAGTTTTATTACTCACAAATGCCTAATATTGCATGCTAAAGTAACTTATGTTTATCCAGTGTAAGTCAATGTAGGTCCATCACAAAAGTGCAGGATTTAATTTACTTTCATGTACTTTATTGATAGTTTTTCTGTTTAATCATATGCCTCTGTTTTGAGATTGTGATCGTATGTGACTTTTACTCCTTGTAAGACAGTATCACTTTGTGTGGAGCTTTTCTCCCAGGGGCCCTGATGACATTTTTTTTTTTTGCCCAACTGGAATTTCCCTGTCAACAAATCGAAATAAACAAGTGAATGAATGAATAAATAAGCAAACAAACATATAAATAAAATTATCCCTTTCATTAAGACTCTTCACTTTAAAATATGAGCTGTTCACTATTTTCTCCTTTTTACTTCTATTACATCACTTCAGACTTTCCCTTGTCATCTTACTCCAACATTCATGGGTAAGTATTGTTGACAGGAACATTCTGGGTACAAAAGACATGGGATGGGAAAGGTTAGGTACCTTGCAGCATCAGATGAATCTGGGTATGAAGAGCTATGTGGTAAACAACATCATAATGTTGATAGATATCAAACGTTCTGATCAAGACCTCAGCTATGACCAAATGGATTGGTTAGCCTAGGTTATAATAATCTCATATATAGTATGTAGTACTTAAGTGTATAGTTCTCTCCTGATAATGGTGTGGCTGCATATTGTAATGTGTGATGAGTAAACTACAGGTACTCATATGGGTTGCATCAACTGTCAGTACACACAATCTATTACTGTTATTCAAAGGTCTGCTATTTTTATCAGTGCATTTTCTAAATAACTTTCATATTAGACCCATCTGTCTCTTTGACACATTAAGGAAAATACATTCCTAAAGTAGAAATGCATGAATTTGCCATCCTTATTGTTTCCCCTTTAATACAAACAGGGATCCAGGGAAATCACAATATCTTAAACAAAACCAGTCAACTATACCCAGCATACCCTCTATGCTACTAGAAATATATGCAATTTTAAACTAATAAAGTGCTGCCACTGAATGTGTCTGCATGCAATTTAATTTGGCCTCTAGGAGTTAAAGTAACATTCATTTATTTATTTTAATTACCATTCTGATCTCGTTGGGTGTGCCTTCTGTGTAGAATGTACCTGTCATCTTAGCATCAGCATGGGGTTTTGTCAGCATTCCTTGTTTCCACCCACTTGTGCTAAAACATTACCTGGTGTGTGTGTGTGTGTGTGTGTGTGTGTGTGTGTGTGTGTGTGTGTGTGTGTGTGTGTGTGTGTGTGTATGTGTGTGTATGTGTATGCCTGTGTATGTTTATATCTGTGGGTGTATGCGTGTGTGTGTCTATGTGCATGCCCTATGATGCACTGACGTTTGGCCGTAACTTTTTGTCCTGCTACAGTGTTAAATTTTGTACAATTTGTAAGCATTCAGAGTGATGTAAATGGATTTGGTGTATAAGAAACATTAATGCCTCTCCATTTAAGATTGCTGTGGAGGGCAAGTGGTCTAGCAGTGTAGTACAGAAAAGATTAAATGTATGCACTGCTAGTGAGTGCACTGTAGAACCTAGTTTTATTTCCCTCCGTGTCCACTTTGCATAGATCGCAGCTCCAAGCAAGTTACTTTATCAGATCTGCAGTCCTGGCTTACTTGTGAAACTAGCCACTTATGATTTGAAGTTCTTACCAGGTTAACAAAAAAAAAGTCACCAGACTTCACCATAATGAAGTTTATATCCTACATATGTAATCGGCTTCTCACAGTTTAGAAAAGCATGTCTTTTGGATAGACTGAGAAATCCAATACTGGACAGGTGTTAAGATCAGTGGCTTGGGCAATATAGCTTACTATAGTCAGATTGCATGGCATCACTTCCTCATGAGTAACTGTGACAAATGTAAAATAGAGGTCAAAGGATGACATGTCAAGACAGTCTCTTCAAGAAGCCAATAAGTCCTTGCATTTTACTATAGCTGTAATTTTCCTGACCTTCGGGTTCCATGAACTGGAATAATAAATTGCCTAACTGTTGTAGGTGTTTCATAAAAATTACTTCCTTGATGTTTAGCCAAGAGAGGTTTCTACACCATTTATCAATGATTGTTATCTGTTATTATTTTACGAAGAAGCAATCCACAGCCAAAAATTGCAGTTACTCAAGAGCAGGACCATGAAGATGAAACTGCTGTCCAAAACAAAACATCAGCAATGCAGCAACAATAGTAATGAAAATATTCACTAGAAGGTGTGGGACACAACAAACAGAACTAGTTTTAACACAAGTGCCTTCTTTAGGTTATAGGTGAAAAGACAAACACAACAAATTTAAATAATCAGGCAAGTCACTTAATAAAATCACCTAATTCACATGAAGCACCAAATTCAAAAACAGCATATACAGTATATACACATTGGTGTGCCCCAAGGCTGTGGTTTTGGTCCCCTCATTTTTCAATGTCTTCAGCAATAATCTTCATACTTTGTTCTGCAAGGCTCCCTAATACAATATGCAAACAATTCTACTATAACAACGCTTCAAACAACTTGAAGCACCTAAAACAATTAACCCAAACAGTTTTTTCTGCTATTGAATTTTGACTCACAATTACCCAAATGCAACTTAATCCTACGAAAAATCCTTCTTTTCATTCCTAAAACATATACTCTTAACTAATTAAGTTTTAAGATCAGTTCTCTAAATAATACACCTACTGAAGTAATTTCCCATACAAGGTGTAATAATAGTAGACAAACTAAAATTTTAACTTCATATCCAGGCTAAAAAAAAAAAAAAAAAAATAATAATCAAAAGCTAGGCATGCTGTAGCGGCACAAACACTATTTGAACATGTCTACCGCATCAACACTTGCCAATGCTTACTTAACACCATTGTTCCTTTATGGTGCACCAACTCTTACCAACCTAAACACCACAATTTAAACAAAACTTGCATTCTGTTATAATAAACTTAGCTGAATTCATAACCGGGAGCTCATATTGTACTCATCACTGCTCTTCCCTCTGGTCTCTCAAATGGTTTCAGTTACTACACCAACTCAACTATATCCAACCTATAACTGCCCATAAAATCGTTAACAAACCTTCTCTTTGTCCTGCACTAAATTCTCTGCTTTTTACCAACTTACCCAAACAACGTCTGATAGGGTTACCACCTGTCCCACTTTGCGAGATACAGTCCTTCTTTGGGCAGTTGTGTCCTGACCAAAAATATTAAAAATGGCAAATGTCCAGAGATTGTAAGACATAATTATGTCCCATATGTTATGTAATAGTTGCATGAAATAGTTATTTCTGTATCTAAAATACCTACATGTTACAAGAAACAGGATAAGCAACTAAACTGCTATAAGAATAAGCTTTTATTTAGGCAAAAAAGTAAAGTTCTATCCTTTGTACTGACCGTGGGTTTGTGTTGGCCTGAAAAATCTGATGTGTGTCCCGAAAATGTCCCACTATGGATATTTGAAAAGGTGGCAACCCTAACTTCTGACTGTGCATAAAACAAATAAATTTGCTAGCCAAATTGGCCTTGATTCATACTATATGGCAAAAGCTTGGAATAATCTACCCACACATATCAGAACAGCTTCTAACCTCCTTAACTTCAAATATAAATTAAAGCAATTCTTGAAGGATTTATGGTTCTGCTTATGCATAAATCCAGGTTAAAGTATCAACTTACTCTTCCAGGCAGAAGTATCATTACAGTCACTACTTTAATGTCTTTCTTCTTCACATGCTACCAGTCTTATCTATCTACACCCTTCGTCCCTATTTTCCTCTCACTGCAGCTACACCTCTCTAATTTCACAATATTCTCTCTTCTCACTCTTCTTTCTTTTCTTCTTCACACCCCCTCTTCTCACTCTGCTCTACTTTTTTTCACACCTCCACTCTTTTGTTTAATATAACTAATTCCTCTACTATCTTATATTTATTAGTTTCTGAAAACTCGGTCATCTGACATAGATTCATATATACATACACACACACACACACACACACACACACACACACACACACACACACACACACACACACACACACACACAAAATTAACCATTATGATCAAGAATGTTTTAAGATGAGTTTCCAGAATATAAATAAAAAAAGGTTTACTATCAAAATCCCGAATACAGATGCTCTGCAAATGGGACATCGGATGGCAGATGGTCAATTGCCATGTTGCTGGCCATCAGTAGTTCATATCAGTGAATGGCACTGTACGTTCACTGATATGAAGTCGATCTAAGGGCTAGAGATTGTGATCATCGTATAGTGCAGACTGGGACATTCATCCCTTTCCTCACTCCCTTTTCTCACTGTAGTATGATCTCGGATTTGGAATATATAGTTAGCAGGAGGTGTGGGGACTGTGGGAGGGCAGGGGGGGCTTGCCCTCTGTGAAGATGTACTGAATGTTTGCACTGTAGTGTTTTATATTTGACATTAACATCGACTATGTAGTTGTCGTGTATTTGAGTCGATGTTGTGAGCAGACTTTATTTTGAATTTGGGCATTACTTTCATGTTTATGACCAGGAATGCAATTGTTTTATGATATTTTGATAGTAAACCAAATAAAAATATGCTAGATATCCACTAATAAGAAAATAAAGAAAGTGGTTGAAGTGTAGATGCTTCTTTTATTTTTATTTTCGTTTTCCTTTTGACTACTTGGGTGGTACACTGACCACAGTTGACCATTTACAGGTGCTGTATGGATGAAATAATTCACAAAGAAAGTAGAAAGGAAAGTTAATAGGGAGGCAGTAAACTGTATATACAAAGACTATGGTCAACTGGATACAAACCAAGGCATGATAAGCATATGAAACCTGATTGAACAAATTGTAATGTAATACCAAAGTCTTTCGGCTTTTAGTTAGGGGTTGCCACAGCCGAACTCCAGTACGCTAATGATTGGCAGTGAATTTTTACAGTGCCGAGTTGCCAGCCTGACACCCAACCTTCAAAGAAGGCACACCCATTCATGCATGTACCTACCTACATGTCTTTAGACATTACTCGACTGTGGGGAGGACATGCAGACTCCACACAGAAGGCGGTCCAGCTGAGAATCGAACGGGAGAACTTCTTGCTGTGAGGTGACAACACTAACTGCTGCATCACCACGGCTGTGGAAATTGTAATGTAATACCAATGTATAATAATGCCTAGTGTATTACAACATAAATTTCCAGTTTGATATAAATTTCTCAAATCGAGTGGAGCTAGGTGATAATGTATTTAACAATAAAAATACAATGATACCTAGTATCTGAGCCACAAACATATCAAACATTTTCATTGAGATGTGTAATAAATAAATGCCGACCCGCAGTGGTGGTGCTGTGGTAGCACTGTCACCTCACAGTAAGATGCTGTCCAGTTCGATTCTCAGCTAGAGCGTCTTCTGCGTGGAGACATGCGTGAATGGGCGTACCTTTGTTGAAGGTTGTGCATCAGGGCTGGTAACTTGGCACGTAAAAATCAACTACCAATCATTAGCGGACAGGAGTTCCACTGTGGCGACCCCTAACCGGGAAAAGCCGAAAGACCCAACAACTAAATAAATGCCACAAATTAATGAAATATCTTCTGCCTTTTTTTCCTCCAAAATAAAATGCTAGCTTAATTTATGGAGATTTTGAGACCTAATCCTCTCCAAATCAACGAAAATAACTATGGCATTGGGAAGTTCTTTATAACGTCTATTTAAAGCACTGGACTGTGACAAAGTGCCACTGAAAAGTTCTTACATTCTTAATTTTAATGGTCTGGATGTTATTCTAGCATAAAGTGTGCCGCAGATATGCTGGACCTTGTATACTGCGCACTCCTTGGAGCAGATTATCGACTGCCTAATACTGAGAAGTTATTCAGTTCTACAAATAGACTTACAGAAGGTATATTACTACATGGCTGACAACTACTAGAGACTGAACACAACAATTTTCTGTCACTTTTTGCAATTTTGTGATATTTTCATTCAGTTAGGTTTTATATGGTTATCATGTTTTGTTTTGGGTACAAATGACAACAGTGTTTGAACTTTTAGTTACTGCCATTTATTTATTATATATATGCATATTTGACACATTTATATTTATATTCTGGAGATCATCTTAATAAAGTTTAATTGTGATGTGCAATATTGGGTGAATACAATGGGCCAGATTCCAAAAGAAAAGGATGAAATTTCCAGTAAAAAGCAACAAGGAACCACAGAAAACTGGACAAAGACAAAGGGCAACCACGAAGATAAAACTGCTGCTTTATTCCACACAAATATTAACGCTCCTCAAACAAACAATTGCATTTTCATCTGCAATAAGATCAGACTTCATCAGGTAAATACACTGCTACAACATATCACTTTTATACAAAGCATTGTCCCTAATTAACATCCCAATTAACAGTTTTAAAGAAACATCCTTCTTAAAAAGAAACATTTCCAAAATCACAAAAAATCATGTATAAAATTAATTATAAAAAATATTAAAAACTTTTTCTAAAAATATAATAATAATAAATAGTATAATTATCCACAAATTGTGTCCATATAATCTTGTCAATCAGTTTAAAACCCCTTATATATAATTAATATATATATATAATTATAATATATATATTATTTATAACCCCCTATATAAAACCCCAATCAGTTTCAAACAGAACTTTCACAATGTAATTGGACCCCTCTAAAACATCTCACACTTAACAAGGCAGTTGAACACTTCAATTCAACATTCCTTTCAATCCTAAATCAACATGCCCCAAGTCGCACCATTAGAACTAAAACTAAAACAGCACCCTGGCTAACCACTGATACTAAGCATAAAATCATCCTCAGAAATAAATCTTGGAATAAATGGCGTTCCTCTAAAAACCCAACTGATCATCAAACCTTTAGAGAGCTAAGAAACAGTACCAAAAAAGCCATCCTTTCAGATAAAAAGAACTATTACTTTCAACTTCAGCAAACCACCAGAAAAGAACCAAAAAGGTTCTGGTCCAGTATTAACAATCTACTAACCCCAGGCAAAATAGTTACACCCAACCCTCAGGATTCTGACCCTGATAATCCCACTTTAATAGCCAATAACTTTAATACTTTCTTCACTAATTCCATACAAAGTCTAGCTAACCACCTATCTCGTGACACTTCTCAACTACTCTTAAGTAGCTTCAATAACTCTCTTCCTCCCCTTCAACTACAACCTATATCTACCTCCTACATACAATTTCTTATACAAAAGCTTAAACCCACTACCCCTTCAGCAGATAAGCTTCCTGCTGAATTCCTGCAAGTAGCAGCAAAAGCTATTGCTTACCCTGTCTCTATCCTAATAAACAGATCCATAAAAGAAAGTACTTTCCCTGCAATCTGGAAGATATCATACATCATACCCTTACACAAAGGAGGTAAATCTACTGACCTCTCTAACTTTCGCCCACTAGCACTATTATCTCCTCTAGCTAAAATCATGGAAAAATGTATACACAAACAATTACTTAACCATCTCCTCCATAACAACCTACTAGCTAACACTCAACATGGATTCAGACCTTCACATAGTACCACCACTGCATTACTCTCTTTTACCAACACTATCAACTATAACCGTAACAACAACAAACTAACTTCTTCTCTTTTCCTAGACCTATCAAAAGCCTTTGATATGGTAAATCATACACTTCTTTTGCACATACTTAAATCTCTTGCCTTGGATTACTCTTCCTTAACCTGGTTTACATCCTATCTTGAAAACCGTCAGCAAGCAGTACTCTGGAAAAATTCACTATCTGCTCTACTTCCTATCTCTTTAGGCATACCTCAAGGATCGATACTAGGCCCACTTATATTTTCCATCTTTATTAACGATCTCCAATCATCTATCCAAAACACTACCTGTATACAATATGCAGATGATTCCACAATAATTTGTACTGCTTCCTCTCAAATAGAACTCCAATCTCTTACACAAACAGCCTTTTCAACCGTAGAACAGTGGTTCTCAAAAAGATGTCTACTACTTAACCCCAAGAAAACAAAACTATTACTATTTTCACCTACCCACAAATCTACTCAATTAAACTTCACTATTATTGCAAGTGATAATTCCCACATTTCTCCCGACTCTACAACAAAACTGCTTGGTGTTACTATAGATAATAATCTTAACTATGATTATCATATCAATAACACAATAAAAGCAGTTAATAAAAAGATTGGATCGCTGTACAGAATCAAACCCTTCCTTACACCTGAAGCTCGGACCACCTTAGCCCAATTACATCTTATCTCTACCCTTCTATATGCTTCCTCTATTTACAGTAATCTCTCTAAAAGTAACCTCAGGAAACTCACTACATCTTACCATAATATTGCTCGATTTGCCACAGCATCTCAGTCTAGAACTCACCACTGTCTAAACTTAAAACAATTACACTGGCTGGAACTTCCTAACAAGCTTATCTATCAACAACTCCTAATAGCACACAAAATTCTATATCAACCATCAAAAACACCAGCTCTTAGCAACCTCTTGACTCCCTATAATAACCTGAAACAACTACGTTCTTCTGAGAAACTACAAGTTAACACCCCTAGAATTACAAATTCTGCAGGTAACTGCCTTTTCTCCAACTCAGCTGGCAAAATATGGAATAACCTTCCCTCACACATCTCCTCTCTAGCCACTCTTCCACTCTTTAAGAAACAACTTCTATTACATCTCAACAAATTCTGGCTCTGCTCTTGTACCAACCCTGACTAACCTGCTTTCATCTTTCTTCTATCATAATTCATTCTTCACTACTATACTATTCTCTCTGACTACAAATGACTTAATGTCTTTCTAGATACTACTGTTCTCATATATGTAAAAAAAAAAAAAAAAAAATTTAATCGCCTTTCATATTTATGTCTTACATATTATGTATTGAAAGTAGTTAATCCCTTACTTATTACTTTAGTTGGTTTTATTTGTTTTAGTTTTAGATTTGTATTACCTGTACTAAAATCTTCATATTTTGCTCATTGCTTTTGAGCTAATTGTATATGTTTATTTTTATTATCTTGCTTTCATCATTGGAGCTTTTCTCCCCGGGCCTCCACTGAAAATGGACATTGATCCAGCTGGACTAGCCCGGTCAACAAATGTAAAATAAATAAATAAAATTGTCACTAAAGTTTAGCAGACCTTAACTTGAATAATGGTACCAAAGAAATATTGTTATTTAATCCAGGGCTTTTATTGGCTTCTAACACAATCTGCCAAAAGGTTTCCCCTATATTTTAATGTGGTTTCCCAAACCCCCCCATCACATCCCTAGGTATAACCTCAATAATGAAAAACCTGAAATAGACATTTGTGTAGACCAACATATGTTTGAATAGGGAATTATGTGTATTCTTATTTTTGACATCATTTAGAGGTTCATAAATTCTGCGCCAAAGAGATCTCTCAGTTATCCCACGTAAAAGGCCTTGCAGGAATCACAAGTAACTACATACACTAACCCCTGAGAGTTACATTTGGAGTATACTTTGCCCTTGAGATGTTTATCTCTAGCCAAAATAAATAGTTCTTCACTTTGGCTGATGTGTGCTCACTGGGAACAAGCCCCACACTTATATGTACCCCTTTTCCTCTGTGTAAAGGGGATAACATTATTGGTATTTTCCAGTACATTTTTGATGTTTTGCCCCTTTCTAAAAACAACCTTAAGGGGTTTCCTCTTCAAGTTTTCAAGGTCAGTAAATTGTGTGAATTTATTCCATTCTTTTTCCAGAATGTTCTTGATAAAATAGGCATCACCACTAAAAGTAGTCACAAAGGCCCTATTATACCCCTGTAGACTGGTTTCAATATTTTTTCCTCATAAAAGAAACAAGCAACTTCTCACCTAAAGTTGGGGGATACTTGTCCCCCCTATCTTGATTAACCTCGTCCCACACTTGAAGGATTAAATCCTGTGGGCACCCTCTTTCGAGAAACATCTTTTCTAGAGTGATGCATTCTTGACTAAAATCATCATCCAATGAGGTCATACAGCTTGCCCGTACAAATTGTTCCTTGATATTGCCCCTCTTCTGAAACAATGGATGTGCACTAGCAAAACTAATGTAAGAACTGGAGAAAGTATCTTTCCTGTGAATGGTAGACTTAAAACCTCCCTCAGTCTTGTGTATAGACACATCTAAGTAGTCCATTTTTGTGGGCTACTTTATAGGTAAATCTCAAAAATGGGGCAGTTTCTGTAATATATTGGATAAATTCCTCCAACCATTCAAGGGTATCCCCCCAAAACAAGCAGATGTCATCTAGGTATCTTTGATATGGTTTCCAATATGTGTAAAAATGACAATGGTTTACAAATTTATGCTCCCATACTGCCAGAATGATATTGCCATATGTGGGGGCACAACTGGCCCCCATAGCTACCCCCTGTTCCTGGCAGAAACATTTGCCTTCAAAAAACAGGACGTTATTTTTGAGAATAAGTTCAGCCAGTTCCAAACATACAAAAATATCATTTTCAGATACTCCTGGCCTCATTCTCAGGGCCTCCTCCAACCATTGGAAACCTGTGTCATGGGGGATAACTGAAAACAGATCAACCATGTCTATGGTAACAAGGATTAGATCATTGGAAAAAAGTTATTTTTTAACTTTGGAAAAAAATTCCCAAGAATCCTTAAGAATGTTGGGCTAGTTCCCCCACAAAGATTTCAGTTTCCAATCCAAATATTTAGCTAAACGTGCAATTTTTGACCCTTCAGAAGTAACTATTGGTCTAAGTGGGGGGAGTCACAGGGATCCTTATGAACTTTAGGGATTCCGAATATCGATGGAACCCTAGGTCTATTGTTTTCCAGATATGAATAGGTTTCGAAATCTATAACCCCTTGATTGAATAGGTCTTTCAATGCAAAATCAGTCTTTGTGTAGGCAATGTTAATCTCATTGAGAGATACTGGACTATACCTAACATCATCCTGCAAAAGGGTCAACATCTTAACTTCATAAAGAATCTTATCCATTACCACAATGCCCCCTCCTTTGTCAGGTTCCATAACTCTGACATTTGGGTTGGTACGTAGTTCATTCAGCAATTTGTACTCATTGGGGTTTAGGTTGTATATGATTTTGTTCTCACAATCGGTGTTCCTGGTTTCCCTCTCTAAGACCAACTCCAAGTTTCTCACTTGGGGGTGCAAAGGTAGGTTTAATGTGCTAGTTTTTTATGACTGCAAACACCATCCACAGAAATACACCCCCCAAAATAAATTTTGCAAGTTAAGCTTTTGAATAAACATTTTGACAACCAGTATGACTTGAGGAAGATTACTCTTCCTTCTTGGGATATATTTGAAACCCTTGGTAAATAAATTTAAATAATCATGAGAAATTTCCAGATTACTATCATTAAAAATGTGAAAACCATGTAAACTGGTAATATTGTGGTTATACTGGATTAGGGTAAGAACAGAAGTATCAGTGTCTATCTCACATACCCTCTGATTCCCCCCACCCTTCTGGTAATAAGTTTCCCTGTAAAAATGGTTACCTTTATTTTTATTCCTTAATCTTTCAGACCTGCATGGTTTGCGTAAAATGACCCTGTTCATTGGTGTCCGATGTCCCCTGCTCCTTATCAAACTTTCCCTGAGCATTAGACTCTAAAGTAAGAATCATGTACATTTTGTAGTACACCCCACCGGTGTTGACATGAATTGTAATGTAGCTCTGGGGGCGGGTATTGTTTTTTTGTGAACATTGTTTGGACTGGCTCTGATTTTTACAAAGACTTGATTGCTATTTTTGATAAATGTGAATCAGAGATTTTAAATGTTATTATTAAGAACAACGAACGAGAAATTACCAGTTTGCAAGAGTATATTGACAATATGAATAAATGTTTAACTGCTGATTTGATGTTTAGCATTGAGAGTGAAAAAATGAAATACTATGACCTACAATGTTGTGTTGATGAGAAATGTAATGAAATTTTGAACAGAAAGTATAAGAAAATAGACAGGGCTATGAAAGAATACCAGGAAGAGAAACAATATCCACCCCCAAAACTACATTGCAATTCATTTCAACCCGGTGGGGGTTGTACTACAAAATGTGCACGATTCTTACACTTTAGAGTCCAGTGCTCAGGGAGAGTTTGATAAGGAGCAGGGGACACTGGACAACTATGAAAGGGGCCATTTTATGCCACAACGGAGGTCTGAAAGATTAAGGAATAAAAATAAAGGTAACCATTTTTACAGGGAAAATTATTGCCAGAAGGGTGGGGGGACCAGAGGGTATGTGAGATAGATGCTGATACTTCTGTTCTTAGCCCAATCCAGTATGACCACAATATTACCAGTTTACATAGTTTTCATATTTTTAATTATAGTAATCTGGAAATTTCTCATGATTGTTTTAATTTATTTAGCAAGGATTTCAAATAGATCCTGAGAAGGAAGAGCAATCTTGCCCAAGTCATACTGGATGTCAAAATGTTGATTTGAAAGCTTAAATTGCAACATTTATTTGGGGGTGTATTTCTGTGGATGGTGTTTGTAGTCCTAAAAAAACTAGCACATTTAACTCACCTTTGCACCCCCCAATTGAGAAACTTGGTGTTGGTCTTAGAGAGGGAAATCAAGAACACCTATTTTGAGAATAGAATTAAACAATCTAAACCCCAATGAGTACAAATTGCTGAATGAACTACGTGCCAACCTGAATGTCAGGGTTATGAAATGTGACAAAGGAGGGGGCATTGTGGTAATGGATAATATTCTTTATGAAGCTAAGATGTTGACCATTTTGCAGGATGATAGTCCAGTATCTCTCAATGAGATTAACATTGCCTACACAAAGACTGATTTTGCATTGAAAGACCTATTCAACCAAAGGGTTATAGATTTTGAAACTGATTTATAGTTGGAAAGCAATTGACCTAGATTGATATTCAGAATCCTTAAGGTTCATAAGGATCCCGGTGACCCCCCCACTTAGACCAATAGTTGTCTCTGAGGGATCAAAAATTGCAGCTTTAGCTAAATATTTGGATTGGAAACTGAAATCTTTGTGGGGGAACCAGCCCAACATTCTTAAGGATTCTTGGGAATTTCTTTCCAAAGTTAAAAAATAACTTTTTTCCAATGATCTAATAGTTATTACCATAGACGTGGTCAATCTGTTTTCAGTTATCCCCCATGATACAGGTTTCCAATGGTTGGAGGAGGCCCTGAGAATGAGGCCAGGAGTATCTAAAAATTAAATTTTTTTATATTTGGAACTGGCTGAATTTATTTTCAAAAATGACTTCCTGTTTTTTGAAGGGGAATTTTTTCACCAGGAACAGAGGGTAGCTATGGGGACCAGTTGGGCCCCCACATATGCCAATATCATTCTGGCAGTATGGGAGCATACATTTGTCAGCCATTGTCATTTTTCCACATATTGAAACTGTATCAAAGATATCTAGATGACATCTACTTTTTTGGGGGGGATACCCTTGAATGGTTGGAGGAATTTATCCAATATATTACACTAACTACCCCAATTTTGAGATTTACCTATAAGGTAGCCCATGAAAGAATGGAGTACTTGGATGCGTCTATACACAAGACTGAGGGAGGTTTTAAGTCTACCATTCACAGGAAAGATACTTTCTCCAGTTCTTACATTAGTTTTGCTAGTGCACACCCACTGTTTCAGAAGAGGGACGTTATCAAGGAATATTTTGTACAGGCAAGCTGTATGACCTCATTGGATGATGATTTTAATCAAGAATGCATCACTCTAGAAAAGATGTTCCTCGAAAGAGGGTACCCACAGGATTTATTCCTTCAAGTATGGAAGGAGGTTAGTCAAGGTAGGAGGGACAAGTACCCCCCCCCCCCCAATTTTAGGTGAGTAGTTGTTTGTTTCTTCTATGAGAAAAAATCTTGAAACCAATCTACAGGGGTATAATAGGGCCTTTGTGACTACCTTTAGTGGTGATACCTATTTTATCAAGAACATTCTGGAAAAATAATGGAATAAATTTACACAATTTACTGACCTTGAGAACTTGAAGGGGAAAGCCCTTAAGGTTGTTTTTAGAAAGGGGCAAAACATCAAAAATTTACTGGAAAATACCTATAATGTTATCCCCTTTACACAGAGGAAAAGGGGTACATATAATTGTGGGGCTTGTTCCCAGTGAGCACACATCCGCCAAAGTGAAGAACTATTTATTTTGGCTAGAGATAAACATCTCAAGGGCAAAGTATACTCCAGTTGTAACTGTCAGGAGTTAGTGTATGTAGTTACTTGTGATTCCTGCAAGGCCTTTTATGTGGAAAAACTGAGAGATCTCCTAGGTGCAGAATTTATGAACATCTAAATAATGTCAAAAATAAGAATACACGTAATTCCCTATTCAAACATACTTTGGTCTGCACAAATGCCTATTTCAGGTTTTTCATTATTGAGGTGATACCCAGGGACATGAGGGTGGGTCCCTGGGAAACCAAATTAGAATATAGGGAAACCTTTTGGCAGATTGTGTTAGAAGCCAACAAAAGCCCTGGATTAAATGATAATATTTCTTTGGTACCATTACTCAAGTTAAGGTCTGCTAAACTTTACTGACAAGATTATATGGACACAATTTGTGGATAATTATACCATTTATTATTATCATATTTTTAGAAAAAGGTTTTAATATGTTTATAATTAATTTTATACATGATTTTTGTGATTTTGGAAATGTTTCTTTTTAAGAAGGATGTTTCTTTAAAACTTTTAATTTGGATGTTAATTAGGGACAATGCTTTGTATAAAAGGGGTGTGTTGTGATAGTGTATTTATCTGATGAAGTCTGATCTTATTGCAGATGAAAACGCAATTGTTTGTTTGAAAAGCATTAATATTTGTGTCGAATAAAGGGGCAGTTTTATCTTCGTGGTTTCCCTTTGTCTTTGTCCAGTTTTCTGTGGTTCCAGATTCCAAAAGAGTTACTCTCAGTGTAAGCCTGTCTGTGTCTGAAAGACTTATTCTCAGTGTAAGTGATTACTTTTAGGGTAAGGCTTATCTGTAAACAAGCTTACACCAGGGGTCAGATTCCAAAAGACCTGCTCTCAGTGTAAGTGATCACTTGTACTGAGAAAAAGTCTTTTGGAATTGTTCCCTAATCTTTTGAATTTGGTCCTTCATGTGAATCAGGAGACTGCCCTAATTATTTAAACTGGTTTTATTTGTTTTTTTCAAGTATTAGCTGAGAAGGCTTTTGTGCCAAAACCACACCTATTTTTTTCTGTCATGTGCGTTGGATTAAATGTTTTCATTCCTGTCATTGTTGGAGTGCTGATGTGTATTGTTTGTTTTACTAGAAAATCACCATAGATGTAAACAAATTTAGCATGTAAAGTATTACATGCAGCTCGGATATGGTACTGACAGTAAAACAATACGATAGATGCCAGTCTGTGAACTCACTGTTTCTGTGTGTGGAAAATATAGTCTATAATCATATGCAGAAGAAGTTGCCATTTATTCTGCAGCAGCTTACTGATTTACTTTTTCTTCTCTCAGTTATGTTTATTAGTTTGGATGATTAATACACATATTTTACATTTGTTAATACTTAACACTTTCCACAAAAAATGTCATTAGCTAATGAATGATTTTAATCACATCTCTTATCAAAACTACTAGTCTGGATTTTTGTCTTATAATGTATTATGAGGTATAGGTGATAGATAAACAAGTTCAAGTAATGAGGTGCATCTGGAACACAACATATAGATAATACTATTGTGTGTCTTGTGTTTTAATTAAGGGCTCTGCCTTTTTGATAACAGTATTAATAATATTATCTTGGTAAAGATAATGTGGAAAGCCTGCAGTAAGACCATAACTTTAATTTTCCTTTAGGTCTTAATACTTAATATTTTTGTATTTTTTTTAATGTGGCTTTAATGTTATATGAATATATGTAGTGCCCTCAGAATACAAGAATGTGTTTAGCTATTTTAGTGTCACAGTCCTAAAGTACAGGAAATACTAACAGTTTGTTTCACCATGCATAGTAGAGCTACTTTGATGAACAAAAAACATAATGTTCAAGTACAAATTGACTTCTGAATTGCTTAAGACCTGTTTTACTATTGCCTGTTATGACATGTTATTCACTGTAAGCCAAAGTACTGCATTATGGTTCATTCCACTGTTAGGTATGAATTATTATTCTTTGAAAAAGGAATAATTAATTTTGGTAATGATGTGGCAGCTTTGTTTGCAAATGACAATTCTCAGACACACCTCATGCCAAGCATCTAACGATGACCAGGTAAATCTTGAAAGGAATAAAACATAAATGTTAGCATAATCTTTAAGCTGTATAATGTGAACAGAAATTATATATTTAATACCAAAATAAAAGCATGGGAAATTTTTTACTAGTTTAAACAGTAATATATTTCTATGCTTAATAAAAGAAAGAAATGCAAATAGTAATGCTATTACTGTAGGGAAAAAAAGTTTGTTCGTCTTCTGCTAAATGTGTGAAAAGTTGCCTATTTTAAGTACGTTATATATGGTGCAGACAAATTAATGAAGCTGCTAGATGTCTGAAATCCTGTTCTGAAGCTTTGACATGTAACAATGATGAATGTAGTTAGGGAAGGAAGTTTCATATTTTAGGAGTCAGGAATACATAACTTCTGTGCTGTTTTAACTGCTCATGTAGCAAAACATGATGGCTAAAATTTGAAGATGCATGATCTGATTGTACAGACAACATGCTTGTTGTCCTTTATTGCTATGTGTTGAGTAACTTATTGATGAGGTGTGATATTTATGTGGCACTACTCTTGCTATCAAATATACCATTAAAGGAAAACTCCACCTTAAAGTTAAAAAAATATATATTTTATTGTATCTTTGTTTTCTGAGCTATTGTAATGCCTCAAAATCACTCCAAGTGCTACTTTTACAATTTTAATGTGTTTCTTACAAAATGGCATATGATTGGGCCTGCCTTGGTAATGTGATCTTGTTTTCAAATATTCTTTATATGAGTCACACTTGACATAAGGAAGGTCTACAAGAGGGTAGTGAGATCAGCTATGTTATAAGGGTTGGAGACAGTGGCACTGACAAAAAGGCAGGAGTCAGAGCTTGACGTGGCAGAGTTGAAGATGTTAAGATTTGCACTGGGTGTGACGAGGATGGACAGGATTAGAAATAAGTATATTAGAGGGTCAGCCCAGGTTGGAAGGTTTGGCGACAAAGCCAGAGAGGCAAGATTACGTTGGTTTGGACATGTGCTGAGGAGGGATGCAGAGTATATTGGGAGAAAGATGCTAAGGATGAAGCTGCCAGTTAACAGGAAAAGAGGAAGGCCTAAGATAAGGTTTATGGATGTGGTGAGAGAGGACATGCAGGTGGTTGGTGTGACAGAGCAAGATGCAGAGGACGGGAAGAAATGAAAACAGTTGATCTGCTGTGGCAACCCCTAACAGGAGCAGCTGAAAGAAGAAGAAGTTGTTTTCTCTTGCTATTAAGATAGAATGGCAGGACACACCTTTTGTAACAGAGCTACTTCTATTTTTTCCCCTGGCTGAGCCTCATTTATGTGTCTGCCAGAACTTATTCTATGCTATAAATAGCTGTTAGCTACTTGCAGCAAAGGAAAGTATGTAAACAGCAGGTTTTTTGTAAAGGGGTTCTTTTGTAGCTCTAAAAGAACTGACAGACTTTCCCCCACAATGTCATGCTGAGGTGTGAAAACTCTCATTGAGGTAAAAGATCCTTGTTGTGTCATGTACTTGTGGCAAGTAATAGGACTCCAAAGTAATTATGTCTGCTACTTTCCAATGCCTTCAGTGGGAAGTTTTTTTTTTTTTCTCTCTCTCTCTCTCATGAATGATACAGAATTAAAATGTTTTTACTAGTCCCTTAATTATTTCTGTCATGTTCACCCATTTTCTCTGTTTTGTATTTATTTATACTTTGGCAACCAGAAAAGTGAACGGGTACCAGGACCATTTTCAGCCATGAATCAGGCCACATTGGCAAAGATAATAACAAGTAATAAATGCACTTAACAATACAAAGAAAAATAAGTAATAACATAAAGACATTGGTAAAGATTCCATGTACAACACATAGCCAATGTGTGACAGTGAATAAGTAAAACATTAAGCAACATTTGCTAGAATGTATACCTTAACGATGCTTTACTTTAATGAACTGTATCCACCCATAATGTACACACACACACACACACACACACACACAGTGTGTGTGTGTGTATGTGTGTGCGCATGTATATTTATGTATGTCTGTGTGTGTTTTCATATACACATATATATATATATATATATATATATATATATATATATATATATATATATACACACACACACACACACACACACACATATATATATATATATATATATATATATATATATATATATATATATTTTTTTTTTTTTTTTATAGAGTACGTGTACAAAAACATATGCACATGTGCGTGTATGTGCATAACGGAGAAGTGTGTACTTCATGTCCTTTAAATAAAAACAAATCGAAAATGAAAATTTTGTGTAAAGGTATATGTGTGTCTACACATAAACGCACACAGATGTGTGTGTGTGTGTGTGTGTGTGTGTGTGTGTGTGTGTATGTGCATTTAAACAGTTAAAAACTTCTGCTTTCCTTTTCTTAATGTATTTAATGCAAGGACACATAGTAAACATATGTTAAAGTAAATTCAGTTGTATATTATGGTTGCCATCAATGGTCACATTTCCTTTTTGGACTACAAAATGCTCATTCACTGTACCAGTGGAAGGACTGAGTCAAAGTCAGTGGGGATTTCTTATGCATGTACCAGATATTCATCCCTTTCTGGAAGGATGTCACAAAAAGGCATAAAAGACCTTTTTATCAACATTATTAGTGCACCTAGTTGATAGACTTGCCACTTGCCTTTCTTTATGAAGTTCATTCTTGTGTGTGTGTGTGTGTGTGTGTGTGTGTGTGTGTGTGTGTGTGTGTGTGTGTGTGTGTGTCTGTGTGTGTGTGTGTGTGTGTGCGCAGAGGCTTGAAAATGGTAAATGTGTTGATACTTTACAAGAAAAAAAATATTTTCTGACTTTTCTTTAAATGTCACAGAAATCTTTGATACTACAGTTATCTTAACATATAAACTAGTATAAGCAACCACTGTTTAAAACTTAGCATTTCAATACTGTGTTTCTGCTTATGTATATTTGTCAGAAGAGGTGACAACTGCTTTTAAACCCCTGACTGATCTAATTGCTTTGTTTTGCTATGTAGGGGAGTGTTATGTTCTCCACCTCTGTGCAATAAAAACAGTAGAAAACAGTTCCACAGTGTTCTGTCTTTTTATAGCAGATGCTGTGTTCCCGAGATTAGCAAGACTAATTACCCATCTAAAATTGAAAGCAGCTCCTGACAGGTAAACTACAGATTGTTCTGTGTCTATGGTATGTCATGTAGGTGGAGACGAATTCCTCTGCAAAGTATGTGAGAAGTTAAAAAAATGTAGATGGGCTTTCCTTTCCATTGATTCCAAGGCAAGCAAACGAAAGCTTTAAAAAGTACAAGCAGGTTTCTGGTACCTGAACAATATTGGAACCATATTGTATGGAGAAAAGAAACCTAAGGATTGCATTAAACTGTAGGTGAGGGCAGACTTTTCCTTAAAGGAAGTGGTTCTCCATGGTTGAAGAAGCTTCATCTTGCCCAATTAAGCACTGGTGCCATATCAGAATCTGACAATCACAAAGCTATTTTATGTCAGTTGCTGAAAAGGACCATAATCTTTAAGATTAAATTACTACAAAAAGAAAAAAAAAGAACCATCTCAATCTTACCTCTTCAAATTTTAAGAATAAATTCAAATTGTTTGGATTTCATGTAGCCCAGTACGTACCACACCTTCAATATACCTATCATTTGGTAAAATAAAACCCCAACAAGCTTGAACAAATATTTATGTTCAAAAGTGTCTGTTTTCAAATGTTAAAATTAAATGCCAGCATCCAGGGCCACCATCCTGATATCATACATCTTTTTTTTTCAAACACCTTTATTGAATTATCACTTGTGCCACAGGTACATTTACATTCATTTAAAAGTAATCACACCATAATTAATATAACAAGCATTTTACTTTTCTTGTATTGCTGTATAACATATAACCTAAGCAACATTTCATAAATTATTCAATTCCTGATTTTTTTAAACAATAAATGTCTTTGTAAAGCCATCAAATTTCTTTGCATCACCTCATTTAAGCATGAATTGATTAAGGAGGACAAATTATACCACAGTGTTAGAATATTTGTAGCTAATCTTCATTATCTTACGTGTACACCTTTTCCATGTCATTAGACCAATACAACAAAAATTGGCACCATTGACAATGAAACCCAAACTGAAACAATTACTAAAATCAACAGTAACAACAAAAGTAATACAAGCATTTTAAACTGAGGAATGAGACCCCCAAACCTTCCTACTAAAGTATAGACAGACAGACAAACAACTGTAGTGTAAGGGCAAAAACCTTCAAAAGACAACATTCATCCCCCAGTCAATTTCTGCATTAATTCAGGGCATTAAAAGTAAGTTAAAACATATTTTTAAGCATTAAAATACCTCTTGTCAAAATTTACTAAAATAAAGTAACATCAAATAAATAATAAATTGAAGCATGACACCATCACTGAAATTCAAACCCCAGCCATAACTGTATAAAAACCCACAACCCCATTACATTGGCCTAAATGGGATCTTATCAGTGATGTTTTGTTATTACTGGATTGTATTAAATAGGATTTATGTAAATGACATATTTGCAGTACAGACATGGATGCATACATTCCTGCATACAAAATTGCATATACCTATATATACATGCATACAAGCATACATATCTATTTACATACATACATGCATATATACGTACTTGAATACATAATATATATGCATATATACATGCATACCTACATGCATACATAAATAATACATGTACGCATACAAGAATACCTGCATAGGTGCTCTACATACTGTGGAATTCTAAAGGCAACAATGACCATCAGTCATGGAAAAAAACAACAGTTTATTTTATAAAACAGAAAAGTGCAGGTTCTTCCCTAACCAAGTTTTATGGCTTAACAAAAGTTTATAGCAAGTGCATCCAGTGCAACACCATACAGCTATAATGTAGTCTGTTTTTCTCTACTCTTACAACAACATGCATATTTAAAATTATAGCAATGATCCTCTGCTTAATGCAACAAAAGTTTCTCTTAGTTCTTAAAGCAACATCCCCAATTTAAATTGAAGTTCTATGTGCATACGTTACTCACAGATACAATACTGTTTACAACATTTGCATTCATTTGGACACTTTATACAGTGAAATTCACCGTGCTATGATACAGCTGACCAGCTCGGCTTGACAACATTGCTTTCATGCTGATTGTATAGCTTATTGGTCTTGTTGTGGGTGAGAGCAAACCTTTGCCACACTTTAAATTGTTATAGTTTGTATTGGTAAGAAAATCAGAACATCTTAAGAAGCTTCTTTTCTTTCTCTCTCTGTCATCTTCACATTTGGGCTTTTTAAATTTTAAGTAGCTTACCTGAAAGCTAGCTAACTCTAAATTTTCTTAAGGGTCAGTTTGTTATGTGGTAAAAGGTACTGCTTCCTCTCCTACCAACACAGGCACTGGTTCTCACTGTATACATTTATCATAGAAAATCTTGGCAGAAATCTTTATTGTCATTTGCTTTCTTGACTTTATTCCTTTTTTGTTCCTTTTCTACAACAGCATGTTACACAGAACCCTGGTTCTTCTGTTTATTGTACCTATATGTTGTTTAAACAAGAACTTCATTGTGACCACAATCAGAATTTTCTTGTCTGTAAGTATACACCAACCTTTCATTTTTCTTTCTTCCTTTATGTGGTTCACCTTTTAGCTCAAAGTGACTGAAAATGACCCTTTTGATGAATGATCTATTTTCCAGTTCTGCTAGTCCTTCCCATGGCATGGTCTGCAACACTTTTAGGCTGCAATAGCCATTCTATTATCTGCTTTATAGCATTTTCAAATTGCAATATGTTACTGTATAACACCCTTCCCTTTCCAGGTTCAGCTGTTTTTAGGCTTATCTGTTATAGGCATACACAAATTATCACCCAAGTTATCTCTTTAGATGATATAAATTCTTTTAATCTGTATCCTTAGTCATATTTTTGTATCTTAAGGGTGTTTTGACACTATGTTATGATTGTTGTTGGATTTATGTACTTTAATGAATATATCTGGTAATTGCCCCACCCCTTTTTACAAGTTAGGTTGAGGTATATCCATAGGTGTGCTCACATGCTGGTTCCTTTCACCTTTTTGATACAGTAATAATAAAAAGGGCTACCGTCCCAGTGAGTCCATCAATCTTTAAAGTGGGGAATATATATTCCCTATTATCATGTCATGTGTTAAATCAGGTACTACAATAGCAGGCTGAAGTAGATTCCCAAACATAGTTTGCATTCTTATCTAAGTAACAGGATGCTGTTTAAGGCAATGAATGTAAGCTACTTAAGTAGCCTGTTAGTAATACAATCCCGTTACCAGTTAAGAAATTGCACTGACTTCACTTTGCTATAGCACACTAACAGAATACAGTGTCATTCTAGCAGATAATGTATTGCATTCCCTAAGCATAGCTCACTGGTAGCATGCTTTTTAGTGGTCATAGTTTTCATATGTGTAACATTGTTACTAACACTAGTACACAATGCAGCTATGGGCTCCTGTTTTTCTTATTTATATCTACAGCTGATGCATTCTGTTTGTTACCAAAAGCTGCAACATGATTTACTAAACGTCTGGACTGCTCATTTCTGTACATAGTTTTATGGCTTAATGATCTTTTTGCAAGTATAACAAAATTTTCAGACTCCTTAGGGTCAGTGTGACAAATCCATTTTCTTTAATCAGTAGTTAAAGAGCTGCTAAATTTGTCAGTGGTTAGTATTTCTACCATTTTATTTTAAGTACGTTGACTCTCAGGATCAAACTACTAAATGAATTGCATGCCTTAAGTCACATCATTATTTCCTCACTCGTTTAGTTATGTAACAATGTCCAGCTATGAAACATTTGAGCTATTGTCTCTGAAGTAACACCAGCTCTAGCAAGTAATGCCTTTTTGATCTTTCCATATTCTTGATATTCACTCTCTTCCAGGGAGACTGAAAGGATACTGACTCGTGTGGCTTGGTCGCACCCCATCTAGTGGGTGTACTACTCAAAAGCAAAAAGGTATATCTCTAGGTCCTTCATCCTGGTAAAATGTTTTAGTAGCAGAACTGTCTGAGCTGCAGTCATCAGTTGGACCACTATAACCATCCCTTCAGCTGCAGTAACAACTGGTCTGGAGTAATTGTTCTGACAAGTAAACCAGCACAAAATGTGATTGACCAAGGAAAACTAAAAATTCCCATAGCATACCACAGGACCTTATACTCAATCATGTGTCTCCTTGACAATGACAATGTTCTCCACTAGTGTGGATTACTAAAGAGAGTAGAGACACAAGCTTTAGATAACAGCATTGTTTGTCATACAACCAGCTGTTAAAAATGCAGGATCTTGTCAAACTAAAGTCTTATGGTTAGCAGCAAGTTCACAGCCAATACTTTTTAAAACAGTTCCATACTGCTGTGTTACAGTCTTTCTCAAGTGTATGTGTGTGTGTGTGTGTGTGTGTGTGTGTGTGTGTGTGTATGTGTGTGTGTGTGTGTGTGTGTGTGTGTGTGTGTGTGTGTGTGTGTGTGTGCGCACATGTGTGAGTGTGAGTATGTATGTGTTTTTCTATCTTTATATATTTCTCTTATTAGTTCAAGACTCCTTTAAAAGGTACAACCTCCATTTCATCCAGTTCCAGTTAAACAGAGCAGCTGCAGGCACGGAATCCTCCTTTCCAAAGACAAACTCTGCATGGCTTTCATTATTCCTCCTTTAATTCAGTTTTACCTGCATCATTAAGTAAACCTGCTATTGCTCAGAAAGCAAATTTTCTGTCTGCTTTTAAAGAAACATGCTCAAATATGGTATAAAAGCATTCCAACTTAAAATAATAGATTAATTTGCATCATCCCTAAAAGTTCTGTGTATATTATTCACATAAACATTTGTACAATTTTAGGTTAGTTAGGTCTTATTTTCATGTATGTATACGCTGAAGAACTGTGTTATCTGATTAGCATCTCTGGCATTAAGATTGTCGTACCTATGCTCATATCCTTACATAGGATCATAGGAAGTTACTTGACTATTGGCCCTGAGGCCCCTACAAGCCTAGCCAAGAATTTTGTCCATGTTCCAACAAGTCAGCACCCTATGCCACTGTCCAGCAGGGACACAGGTGGAATCCCAGTGGTGTATTTTCTGTTCTCCATCCAGTTAACCAGGTTGCACTTAAAAAGGGTTAATGAGATACTCTGCTTGATGTGGAGAGGGAGTCTATTCCACAAACGGGGGAGTCTCTGGGACAAATCTGTCCCACTAACAAGTCTTATTGATGTCACAGACCAGGTTGAGGTCACGCTCCACTTGAGTGGAGCTTGACTTGCAGATATGCAGCAGTCCCATCAAGGCGGGGTCTGACATTGCTTTGTATGCCAGACAGAGGTCATATCTGAGGAGAGTGTATGAGACTGTGTAGAGGGATATGATCTTTAGCCTATCTGTGAAGGGTAGATGTTTGAGGCCCTGGATTCTCCTGGTGAGGAACCTCTGTGGTCTCTCCAGCTGCTGCATGTACTTTGTGAGGTACATGCCTAAAGGGGCATTGTGCTCAACAATGTGTCTTATAAGGGAAGAATACAGGGATGTTATGACCACCTTGTCATTGGATGAGATACCCTTACTAATGAGGTGGGCCATGCAGAAAGTTTTCCATACAATAGAGGCAATATGGTGGTCAAAAGTCAGTTTGCTATCAATCTGGGTGCCCAAGTCCCTCATGACTGATTGCGTAATTTGTGGGGACATCACTCTCCCCAAAGGGAATGATGATGCATTTTTTGGCATTCAATTTGAGGCCATGTTTCTGGCACCAGTCACTTGTTTGGGTGAGACCCTCTTGGAGAATGTCCACTTTAGTAGGAGAATTGATGATAGCACCCAGCTTGCAGTCATCTGCAAACATGGTCAGCCATATCCCACTGGTTTTGGTCTGCACATCTAAAATGTATATCCCAAACAGCAGAGGCCCCAATATGGATCCCTGGGGTACACCGCTCATTATGGGCCTACTGCTTGAGGTGGCCTCCCCTATTTTGACTAGGTGGGTTCTATCAGTCAGCCAGTTTGCTACCCATCTGGTAACATATGGATTGATGACTAGTTGAGAGAGTTTATCTATTATACCTGAGTGGGGATTAGTATTGAAGACCTTGGCCAGATCAAGGTAGGCAGTGTGCACCATCTTCCCCTCATCCATGACCTTGGTGAGTGTCTCAAAGAAATCAGCCAAATTTACCAGGCACAACCTCGCCTTGATCAAACCAAAATGTGTGGGATTGAGTGTCTGGAGGTTGTCAATGTCCTTGTTAATGAGGTCCATGATAATCTTCTCCATGGCCTTGCAGATCAGGCGAGGTTGGCTGATGGGTCTATAATTTCCTGGATTGGTGGAACCTCCACCTTTGTGCAAAGGGATGACAGTGGCTGACCTCCATTCAGCTGGGATGAAGCTGGTACTCAGGCTTGGTTGAATAGGGTGTGTAATGATGCCAGAAGTTCCTGTCTGAGTTCATGTAAGATGCAGTCTGGGATGTTATCGGGTCCCATGGAGGCTATATGTTTTGCCTTTGAGGGGAGAGTGATGACTTTCTCCCTAGAGATAAGGGAAAGGGGGCAGGTACTGGGGATGTCCTGTTTTACTGATGGGGGGCAGAGGGGTGAAGTTTTCACTGAACCTGTCTGCCAGCAGGTTGGCTATATCTACAGCATTTGTGCATGTGGTGTCCTTGACCACCAGTTCTGAGCAGATCTGTGTGCTTCCCTTGAGACTGAGGACATATCTAAAGAAGACCTTATGATTATCTTTAGTAGATGTGGCCAGTTTGGACTTGAAGTTTGCTTTGGAAGATTTCACTAGTGCTCTTATTTGCTTGTTAGGGGTAAGGAGAGATTGCTTCCAATTGGGCACCTGCTCCTTCTTGGTCCTGGACAGCACTTTTTTCTTTTTATTATAGAGTTTATTTATTGCAATGTCCACCAGACAGGTTTACTCTTCCTTGAAGAGGAGGATTTCATCCTGTCGGGTATTCCTGATTCCATGCAGCTATATAAATGCTCATATAGTACTTTGGTATAGTTCTGGACATATGCGCCAGTACCTATGGAGGAGGAAAGGGCTGTGAAGCTGTTTAAACCTTGCCACAGGAGGTTGTAATCAGCTTTGGAGAAGTTTTTTTGCTTGACCCTAGCTTGTTGGGGGGGGGTCAGGGAGATGGTGACTTCGAAAGTGATCGCTTTGCGTTCGGATCTTACCAGGGATGATGACATTGTAGGAATGCTGCAGTGGTTACTCATGTTGGTTAATACTAAATCCACCATATTTTCACCTCTTGTGGGGGTGTCAACCAACTGGTCCAAAGCATTTGAATTGACAAAATCAAGGAATCTCTGCGCATTTGTGTTTTGGCATAAGTATTTCTTCCAATCTATGGTTGGATAGTTAAAGTCACCCAGGATCAGGATAAAGGGTTAAATCTTGATAGATTCAAAGAGGTCCAGATAGGTGAAGTGGGCAGCTTTAGTCAAAGTTGGAGGCCTATAGCTAGCTATGATTTTATTAGGGATCTTGTCAGTTGTTAACTGCACCTGGAGTGTTCCCTGTGCATTTTGAAAGCATTTTCTGCAAACTTAGGTTGAAAAACATAAGACAAAGAAATGTAAGTATTTTGTAAATAATAAAAGCTATTAAAAAGAAACAAACAGCAGTGCTTTAAATAATATGTCTTTTTTCAATGATAAAAGTTAGTACAGTCACAGTATTTTATCAATACTATAATGTATTGTAATGCACATAAAACCAGACTTATAGCTTCTGAAATTTCAGAAACAAATTGTCACATCTTGGAAACTGTGCAATATAGACACATACTACACAAACAGTTTCAATAGTTAGGCACAAGCTTTCACATGATAGTAAGAAATTCCTCTCTGTGTGCTTGTTTATTGAGATATTTACAGGAATATGAAACATTATGTACAATTGTATAATTGAAATATAAATAGTAAGTATCTCTCAAGATGTGCAACTTGCACTGTTGTTATCAGTGATAGCTTTCTTCAACATCATCATGCTATGCTATGCAATACTTTGCAAGACTTGGTTTTGGAAGTATTAACTACATATGGAAATACTGCATATCTTTATAATTACTAGCAAACAAACAACAATATTTCTAGTACATATAAGAAGTCACTGGCAATACATGTTTCTGTGTACCATAATGGCATTTCACACCATGTCTCTCAACAACAAACATCTCTCTCAGATTTACAAATATGACTCTAAGTATGAAATATAAATAAGAAGCGAAAATCATGATTACTATTCTGACAACAGGACATTCTACATTAACAATCTTAGTGTCATTTTGTTACATCTTGCAGTTTCTACTACTGCCTATTAATAATTGGTAAGTTAATTAGTTAAAGAAGCCAGCCTCAAAAATTTCTGGATGCCACAAGAGGACATGGATGCTACAGAAATGTGCTCTAGGCTTGAATGTGATATTTGTGCTTATTTTCACTGTTTGTTTTTTTGCTGTGTGCGTCTCTGTATCTCGTGCTGAGCTTTTGTCCATTTCCTGTCTGTCGGAAGTCCCAGGCATGAAGTATAGGAAAGATTGATGCTTAAAGTGCTTTAAAGAAAGAAGTTGTTTTGGGAAGCGTACAGTTACATAATAGGAACACAGATGGAAAAGTTACAATAGGCTTCTTTGAGTAAAAAGGGTTTAAGATTAAGTCTAAATTTTGAGGAGTTGGTAAATACTTAAAAATTGGCAGGTAAGGATTCTCATATTGTATACCCTACATGAGAGAAACTGTGTGTTGTGCAGTGTTGGTTATTTCTGGCAGTGTGTAATATAGGGCATGAATCAGACTGATTTCTCAGGTTATAGAATGGGACCATCATGGTGAGTTTTCAGCTAGAGGTCAGAAACTTTCTAAAACTGAAAGTTTAAATAGTGTGAAAGTAGCATACAATCATCCATTTGCTTAAAGTATGCTCATTTATCTTTTTGGGATGGTTACGCAGTGACACTTATAATTTACTATCTCCTAGTACCATAATGGAAATGGACTCATTTCTAACTCAAAGTATGATTAAAGTTCATGAAATTAGTATTGTTTCAGCCTTTAATGTTAGCCAAAAGTCCTCTTTGCTGCACCTGCAACATGTCCAAAACTTATGCCTTCTGTAATTCATATGGAATTGCATGCCTCAGTAGCAAATTTAAATATGACAGTAAATTCTTTTTTATAAGACCTGTTGCTCCTATTACTATTGAACTGTCTTTGTATCCTTCTTCTACATTGCTCTTGTTTCTGCCTGCAAATCCTGGTATTTTATGACTTTGTGTCTCTCTTTACATAAGACACCATAGTCAATGGGTGTACCGATTTCGATGATCAATGCTACTTTTGTCTTCTTTCATGGACTACTATAGCTGGTTTTATTGCATCTATTTTTTGAACTTTTGGTTATGGGTGATCCCATGTGATATGAACTTCATCATTTTCTATAATGTTTTGTGGCTCACGTTTCCAATGTTTTTCAGCTACTTCAGTATTATAATGTTTGCACAATTCCCAGTGTACAGTCTTGCCGCATTATTATGCCTTTCAGTATACAGTCCTGCCATTAGTATGTCACAACCAGCAACAAGGTGTGGGACTGTTTCCAATTCTGTTTTACAAAACTTATATTTATCTGTGTCTCCCACATGTTCAATAGACTTTGTAAACCAATGTGTACATAGCCAACTATCTTGGGCTGCCAATATTAACCTTTCATCTTTTGGTTTAAATTCATCCTTAACCATTCCTGTGTTCAATCCTGATCGACATGAGGTGGTTCCAAGAATTTTCTGTAAATTAATAGTGTAATTTTATGGAGGTTTCGTTACTTATTTTAACAAATATGCAGTTTGCCACATGAATACTGGACTCAGTGACTCTTGTTTTTATTACCGAAAAGCGTACATTTCGGCTACTAGGGGCCTGTTTGGCGTAATCAAATCTGATTAAGGTTATGAGAGTTTTAGCTTTCTGTCAGTAATTTGTACTACCTAACTCCACAATTCTACAGCTGTAATAGTAGCTCGCTATAAATCAGGATTCATTGTAATGAAAGTTTACATTGCCTAACATGTGCATATTTGACTTGCTTTGTATTTAACCTCACAAGTATTTCTCTACTTGCTATCTCTAAAATATTGGAATTACACTGCATAAGACATAGGTCTTCCGTAACTAATACGCTACAATACCTGTAGTTTAACCTATGTTTTTTCCATCTTTCTTAAACAGCCCCCTATACACTGACCGCGTGGCTCCTACACATCCAGTGGAGGCGCAGACGGACTCCGGTGCGAATGCACAAGCAAACTAAACGGACTTCTTTCTTAGTCAACTAATTCCCCAAGAAATTAGGGTAAAAATACCCTCATTACATCTATGTAATTATTGTTAAGCGTCTCGCATGCAGGGACAAAACAGTACCTCTCCCACTTATTCTGGCAGCCCTTGTCCAACTACAATAGTGGAAATACAATCTACTACTGTTTAATGAAATAACGCTTGTGCTTTACTTAGTAGTGGATAAAAACCTAACCTAATTCCCACTAAAGTGCTCAAAATCAAACAATGATTACAGTGAATTAGCTGTTACACTTTAGCAAGTATTGTACCTTACACTTTAGCAAGTATTGTACCTACCGGCAGCTGACTTTAGGACCCTGTAAACTCCTGTCTGGTGTATCCCCGCTCCGCTTCGCCCTCGCTACGCTCGGGCTCGCTCCGCTCCCCACCCTGCCCCCATATCCCACCCGCCCCTACTATAGCTATATTTATTTTGGCCTTAATCCCACCCCACTTCATCTCTAAACCAATCATAGCCTCCCTCCAGTTAATTTACCTCCTCCCACATTTCCATCTAATCACCAATCAGCTTGTTGGCCCTCACATAATATTAACCATCCTTTCTCTACATCTGGGGCAAAACAATGAAGTTCATCATCCCACTTATACCTCTTCTTCTAATGGTTACACACATATTATCATGCTATGAAAACCAAACATTGTTGGGTATTCACCTCCCAAATGGTCACACTTGCTCCCACCTAACCCCTTCCTTGAATCTGATCCCACCTTCTAATTGCACCACTACTACATTCTGCCACAAAAGTGTGTATCTCACCCAGCGCTACCCTAAAATTACCACTTCAAAAACAGGCCTGAAGATACTAAGTAAACTACTACGACTCTTTGACCATCTGAAAGCAAGAATTACCAAAGATGGTGATATTCACCCCAACCCAGGCCCATCCTTTGATTTAGACCCAGTTACCTCCATCCTAACTCCAAGATCTACTAGTTCCCTCCTCATCCTCCATCTTAACCTAAGAAGCATAAACAACAAAGTACCTAACCTACATGCTATGATAGCCACTCATCTCCCAGACATCTTGTGTCTAACAGAAACATGGCTCAAACCATCTACTAGGGACGAAGAAATTCTTCCACCTGGATACAATATACTCAGGGTTGATAGGAATAAAAAAAGGGGGGGAGGAATAGCCGTAATGTTTAGAAGCACCCTGAATATCATTACTAATCCTATACAACCCCCCAAGGTCTCCAATATGGAACTAACTGCCCTAAAAATTTGCCTAAATAACCAAAAGAGCATCAACCTCATCATAGTCTACATCCCACCTGGGAAAAACTTAGAAACTGTGGAGCAAACCCTAAGCTGGCTCACCTCTAACTACCCTCAAGAAACTATAGTACTAGGGGATTTCAACCTTGACTGGTCCCAGTACGCCGACCAGATAAACCCCTGCCCCATTAACCTGTATGGCTTCTCCCAAAATATAAAATCTCCCACAAGACTAGGTAACTCTCAACAAAAAGAAAGCACTATTGATTGGATTCTCACCAATAAAGACACTTCTACCTATACCACAGGGACCCTCCCTAATGATCTTAGTGACCACCTTATCACCTTTATCATAAAACATAAGATGACATGTAAAAACCTTCCTATATATAAGCTAGTTAGGAACAAGAAAAAATTTGTCCTTGAACAATTTCTAACAGAACTCAAATCCTGTAACTGGTCCATCCTAAAAACACTTCCCATTGATGAGAGTGTTACACACTTTAATGACACATTCCTTAAAATACTGGACTATCATGCACCCTACCGATCAATCAGAGCCAAAATCAGGATTGCACCTTGGCTAACTAATGACACCAAAGCTATAATTAAGCGTAGAGACCAGGCCTGGGCAATCTGGCGTACCACCAAAGAACCCCTAGACCGTATCAAATTTCAGCTGCTAAGAAACTCAACAAAGGCATATACTACCCGTGATAAAAAGAATTACTTCCATCATCTTCAAGATAAGCACCAAAATAATCCAAAGAAGTTTTGGGCGGGTTTCAATAACCTCCTATACACTGGGAAATCTACTACCCCTACCCCTGAAAAACTTATAGGCAAAGATCCTGTAGTTATAGCTAATTCCTTTAACTCCTTCTTCACTGAGACCGTTCAGACACTAGCCAGTCAGTTACCTACTTCCTCCACCTCCTTAACCAGTCCTACTGGATTGAATCTACCAGCCTTTAGTTTTCAACCAATATCCACCTCCTATATTAGAAATCTACTAAAGAAACTCAAACCATCCACCCTATCGGCTGATCGTCTCCCAGCTGAATACCTACAACTAGCATCCGATGTTATTGCCTATCCCATTTCAATCCTAATAAATAGAACCATCACGGAGGCCACCATCCCTCAATCTGGAAAATATCATATGTCATCCCTCTTCACAAGGGAGGTGCCTCTACGGACACATCTAACTATAGACCAATTGCAATATTGTCGCCTATAGCAAAAATTATGGAAAGGTGTGTCCACAAGCAAATTCTACACTACCTTACCCTTAACAATCTCCTGTCAAAAACTCAACATGGTTTTCGTCCCCATCATAGCACCACTACTGCCCTCCTTTCCTTTGTTGACTCAATAAACAAAAATCGGAACAACAAATTAATTACTTCTGCTCTCTTCCTTGACCTGTCAAAAGCGTTTGACATGGTCAATCACCAACTAATGCTCCACACCCTTGAATCCCTTCACCTCGACAACCTGGCCCTTAGTTGGTTTAATGCTTACCTTTCTGACAGAAAACAAGCAGTCCAGTGGCGAAGCACATTATCTAACCTGTTACGTAATACCATAGGAGTCCCCCAAGGCTCCATACTTGGTCCCCTTCTCTTCTCTGTATTTATAAATGACCTACACTCAGTCATCTCACAAGCAACCTGCATTCAATATGCAGATGACTCCACCCTGATCTGTTCTGATGTCTCTCTCCATAATCTCCAAAAAGTCACCCAACACTGTTTTGCAGCAGTTGAAAAATGGTTTTTAGAAAGGAAACTTATCCTAAATCCCAAAAAAACTCAGCTACTTCTTATCTTCCCCACGTGTCGAACTCCCATAGGGCTTCATCCACCGTATTCTAACAATATAACCTTTCAAGTTCTGTCTACCAATGGCACCATCATTGAGCCTGTTACTAACACCAAACTGCTTGGTGTTACTATAGACCACAAGCTCAAATTTGATGTTCACATTAGTCAAACTATTAAAATGGTGAACAAGAAACTAGGCTCCTTATACAGAATCAAAAACTTTCTTACTCCATATACCAAACTAACTATAGCACGGTCCCATCTTCTATCCACCCTACTGTATGCCTCCCCTATCCTATCCTTCCTCAATAAAAATGAGCTCAACAAACTCTCAGTCGCTTATAACCACATCGCTAGATTTGTTACTGGCTCACCTTACCGTACTCATCACTGCCTTAACCTAAAGAAACTTGACTGGCTAGAACTACCTAACCTTCTTAAGCTCAACCAACTTGTTGAAGCATTCAAAATAATTATGGAACCTGATAAAACTCCCTCACTGAACAAGCTCCTGACCCCCTACTCCAACCTAAATTGCCTCCGATCTTCTAATAGTGTCCTGGTACTAACAACAAAATCAAATAACTTAGGAGGAGATGCTATCTATGCTAACTCCATCGGAAAGCTCTGGAATTCTCTTCCCAATAACCTAAGACTTTCAACTTCACTCACCCAGTTTAAAACTAGTCTCAAGTTACTACTTAAGACCCAGTGGATATGCCCCTGTGAAAATCCCGATTGATCATAAAACTGCCTCATACCTACAATTACTATGCAATTAATCTCCACCTATAATCTCTCTAGCCCCCTTTTGACCCACTTCTCTTTTTTACGGGGGTCCTACTAGCCGGCACCCTCCTTAATAACCATAGTCTTTACTTATGCATAACCTTATATCCTTTCCCCCTAGAGTCCTAAGCTCCCACCTTATCACTTACTAACATACCCTAATAACAGGGCCTTTACTGCTCATATATTTGGGAAATTAAATAAAGTATATTAGCTACTAGTATCTGTAACTTTTTATGCTATGATTGTTCCTCATGATGTCTATGTATCGTTTGTTGTTGCTTTCTGTTTTTCTACTGTCTTTCTTAAATGTGGAGCTTTTCTCCCCGGGTCTCTGCTGAAAAGGGATATGTATCCAGTCGGACTAACCCGGTAAACAAATGTAAAATAAATAAAATAAATAAATAAATAAATATTTATGCACTTTCTATATTTTTTGTCTTCTCATCTGATCCTTCACCTTATACTCTTTCTTTTGATTTTTGGCACATTCAGTTGCTGCCTGATTTTTATCTACTTCTGGTTTGATTTCCATTCCTGCCTGACACTGATATGCTTCTGCTAAACTAAGCAGGGAAGCCATCTTAGACTTATTTTCCTCATATTTTAAAACTTTCACTATGCTTGGGTCTTGTGAGTTTACCAGACATGTATGCAGTCCTATGACTGCAGATCTGTAATCAATTATGAGGAGGTCCATTCCAGAGGAATATATAGTCTTATTATACACTGAGTTTTATAAATCATTTGATAAGTATAAAGCATCCTTCTTGTTTTCCTGTCCAACCAATCCAACACCTTTTGGGGCCAGTCAGTTACTCCAAAACTGTTAGGACAGGAAGAGCTCATTGGTTTATAGCTTGGACTTTGTTCCAAGGTGTCAGCATTGTTTTCAGTATTAATTTTAGTCTTCTAAAATATTCCTTACTAAGATTTAGTTGCATTTGTTCATGTTTTATTATCGATCTTTCATCAATTCCCAAATATTTATACACTCCTTTTGTTCAAGTTCTTTTATATCACATTCCTGTCCCAGGCTGATGTTTTCTTGGTGCTGCAGCTTTCCTACTTTAAAGATTGCTTTTGCATATTTATCAAGACCAAATGGCATTCTTATATCATCTGACCCCTTGCAGTTGTGCTTTTAGTTCCTCGCCTGATGAACTACAGTTTTAAATAATCCACAAAAAGATGATAAGAAGTCTTATGTACTTTGTTGTTTTCTGGGAACCAAATTGTAGTAATGATCTAATCTGTTAAGTAGACAGCCTAATAAGTTAAGGGCAAGACAAAAGAGCTGCAGTGATAGAGAGTCACCCTGGAATATCCCCCTTTAAATTATTATCCTTGGAATAATAATTTATTCTTTATCACGTATTAACTGCAAAGTGGTTTGTCACTGTTTCATGGTCACTGTAATGTAATTGACCAGTGTAGGGCTTATCTTATACATCTTTAAGAACTCTTTTATCCATGAATGTGGAATACTGTCAAATGCTTTTTTGTAGTCTATCCATGCCATACTTAGATTTTCCCCCTTTTTACAGTTCTCCATTACGACTTTAATAACAAATGAGCCTATGTTCCATATGACTTTCTTCTGTTACCCTTTTGTTCAATTGCCATGATTGAGTTTTCTTCTAAATGACTATGAACTCTGTCAGCATCAATTCCAGAGTATAGTTTATATGTCGTCGGAAGGCAAGTTATTGGTCTATAGTTTTTAAGATAGCTTGCAGGTTTGTTCTTAAGTAGGAGTATTGTTTTTCCTATGGTTAACCTGGCTGGTGTCTGTTTGGGGTGTGCATATAGCGAGTAGTTACTCATGGCTAAATCTTTATCTAAAGATGTTAATACTTTTAGCCAGAAGTTAGGTACTGTACCTGGGCCTGAGGTTTCTGATTAGGGGCTTTTCTTAACTTTGTTTCATTCTCTCTGGTTGTTACTTCATTCCATTTCATATCCTGTATATTTGAACTTCTTATTATTTCTTTTGCTTCTTCTTTCCATTCAGCATCTTTGTTATGTTCCACAGGATCTTCACAGATATTTCTCCAAAATATAAATGTATCTATTTCTTCTTTTTAGTGGTGTTTCAGTTCTTTTTGCCTTGTTTCCCAATTCTCTATAAAACTTTTCTGGTTCATCAATAAATTGCTTATTTTGTACTTTTCCTTTATTTTTATCTGTGGGTCTTCTAAGTTTTTCTGCCTGTGCTGAGATTTTTAGTTTATTATTTGTGATAGTGCATGATAGATCCTGATCTGTTCTGATACTGCACTTTGCTTTTATCACTCCTGTCTTTCTGAGTATTTTTGTTGATTTGTTTCCTCTGCTATAGTCTTTGAACAGTAACACTTCTTGTCTTAATTGTTTTATAGTTTTCTCTATTTGATACTTCCAAGATGGCATTTGATTTCTCCCCTTCCTTTCCCTTACTGCCTGTGTTTTTGTGGTAAGACTTTATCTGTTATTAATTTAGATACACAATAGTATATCTTATTTAATTCTGTTATATTGGATGAATCTGTGTGAATTGTCTTAATTACTGTATTCATTTGTTTTATCAGACTTCTAACTTTTGGGGTTTTGTTAACTTTTGTTCTTAATATGTCTGTACATCTCTATTAAATCAAGAAACTTTTTTCTTAGATCATTTTCTTCTAATCTGAGGACACATTCTTTGTTCTCCGTTTCCTGTGGGTATTCTTACAGAAAATTCCAGAGCATCTTCCTGTGCCACATTCTCTTCAATTTTATCCTGTGTCATCTGTTGCTCTGTCATATGGGAACTCACTGCCTATCACTCCACAACATTGACTGCATCAGAGTTGCCACAGTTTCCTGTTCTTTCCCTTGCTATGCAACTCAAACTGAACTTTTGTACTAGTTTACTATGGAATGCTCCAAAGTATCTTTATATGGTAGCTGAGCTACTCCACTGATTTCTTCTTAATTTGGAGATCTATTGCTTTATCCTGCTGTGATATTATCAGTGTTTGATTTTCTAAACTAAATCCTTCACTCAGTAGGTAATCCATAACCTCAGTTTCAATTTCTCTAACTTCTTATTGCTAATCCTCTTTTATACTTTTCTTCTTTGTTTTTTTTTTGTTTGTATTGTAAAATTTTCCATATCCAGATACCTTTGCCTATATTTTTCTTTAAATGCCTTTGGTGCTGCTCTTTTTGTATTGATTAGTTTTGCTTTCTCCTTTGCATAAATATTCTCTTTTTCTTTCCCATGTCCATATTTCTTCTTCAGATGTCCCCTGTTCTCCTGTTTCTCCTTACATGGGGGACTTGTTGCTCTATCATGTAGTGGTATAACCTGTGTTAGACTTTCTACACTAAATCCTTCACTTCACAGGTATTTTTTTTTTTTTTTTTTTTATTTAACATTTGTTGACCGGGAAAGTTCGACTAGGTTCCACAGAGCCTGTTTTCAGCGGAGGCCCAGGGAGAAATGCTCCAGATGCATGTCTTTGGAATGTGGAAGGAAATCGGAGTACCCAGAGGAAACCCACGCGAACACAGGGAGAACATGCAAACTCCACACAGAAGGCACCCCAGCCGAGAATCGAACCGGAGAACCTCTTGCTGTGAGGCGGCAACGTTAACCGCTGCACCACTGCGCTGCTCATCCATAACTTCAGTGCCTATATTTTTAACTTCTACTGTTCTACATTCGCTCTTTATCTTATTTTTTTGTATTGTGAAATTTTTCAAATCTGGATGTCTTTGCCTCTATTTCTCTTTGAATATCTTTTGGGCTGCTTTTTTGTATTGATTAATTTGGCTTTCTCGTTTGCATAAATATTGCACCATATCAGATCTCTCTCTCTCTCTCTCTCTTTCTTTCTTTCTTTCTTTCTTTCTTTCTTTCTTTCTTTCTTTCTCTTTCCCATGTCCATGTTTGTTTTTTATACCTTTCAAAAATCTCTAGATTTTGTTATTTATATTTTCACACTTCCTCAGTTGCTTCTTTTTCTAAATGGCACAAAGTTTCTTGGTCTATATAATGTTTTTCATAAATCTGTTGTATTGATGAACAAAAGATTTTATTTGAAGCTTCTGACAGTTTTTCTTGTGCAGGAATTTTTCTTTCCTTTAATTTCTCTCTTAATCTTTTTGTATGTCTTCTGTCTGGAATTATGGGCTTCTTGCATAATAGTAACAATATATAATTTATTTCTTATCCACATAGTCCAGTCTATCATCTTTACAGCTCTTTTTTGGCCTATTAGTTTTTGTGATTGTGTAGAATACTGCTTCCTTCTACAACAGGAGGCCATCTTCCCCCTTAGCCTGATCTAGGCCCATTATAGGAATGTTCCTCTCCAACATGGGGAGAAGATTATGTAGTGGCACATTTTGTTGCTGATGGCTTTGCAGAGCTTTAGTGTTTTAACTAGAGGCATTTACAATGAGAGGTAAGATGTATTCTAGTTGACTGGTAGAATTATAGTCCAAATGGCTGTTTTTAACTGATGAGGTGAGACTGGCAGCAATCTTTTTGCAGCAGAAAAGTTTCTTTCTAGTTTTTGTTATGTGTAGTAGAGAGTTTAGTGATTAGTCTAATGGGATGTTGAGTTATTTAAAAGAGGTGGTTTCAATATGTTCATTTCTGAGACCCATCATTTGCAACCAATTTTTGGTTTTGGAAACCTCCTGTCTGGTCTCAAAAAGCACGGCTTTGTTTTTTGAGATGTTCAATATTAATTGCTTGCTAACAATGCAATGGGTAACTGTATGGCGATCTTCTTGAAGTTTGTGTTGAATGATGTAAGGGAGGGGCTTAATCGGAATATGACCACATCATCAGCATGCAGTATGAGATGTATTTGGAAAAGGCCATAGGGAAGCTTGCTAATAAAGATAGAAAAGTTAGGGGGGGGGGCAAGACTAGAGCCTTAATGAAACATTTTTGATAATGAATAGAAAGGAAAAATAGATGATCTGATCTTAACCTTGAATGATATGAATTCTTAGGGAAAATAATTTTGTGTAATGCATGGAAGTGATCTGAGTATCTCAAATAATAAATTAGTATGGATTTTTTTCTAAAGTGACATAGCATAGAAAACACCTAAAGCTAGGAACTCCTTTTCTTGTGAGATTTTATATAGTCTCATGAAAGGAGTTTTGTCTTATAGCAACTTTGGACAGTGGAATTAAAATACTTTTTAGAGAACTTGCAGTATGTGCTGATAATGGTAGAAGTTTTTAATCATAAATACTTTTCTGCAGAGCAAACCGAATCATAAAAAGAACATACAGGAAAATATTAGAATATTGGTTATTTCTGAAATTCTTGAAGGGTTTTAAGCTGCCTTAACAATTTTCAGCAAATGGGGTTTCTGAAATATTGACTAAATGAGTAAAGAAAATGTTCTCAAAACTTATAGCACATAAAACATGTACTCATATGAGCTCAGGGTCTCTTTTGATCAGATATTTTAGTTTTTCATAAAGAAATTTTGTCTTAAAGCAACTTTGAACACATGGTTAAAGATATTATTCAGTGGCCATCATGTGAATGCTGATAAGGGGTTTGGTTTCCTGACTAGGAAGAGGAGAATACATTTTTCTCCTTTCTTGGTTTGCAGACAAAACCACATTAGGCCCTTATCCAGTTTCTATCAAAGCTGTCTTTTCTATGTAACTAAAGATGTTTGATAATGTAAGAGATATTAAAGCACAATTAGAACACGGAGGAATGTTTAAATATAAAGTATTCAGCAGACTTGTACAAGTTGTGCATTTTTTCAGAAAAAATATTCAAAGTGATTTCAACCTTCAGAATATCTGTAGCTCAAAATTAAAACCTCTTATTCTCAAAGAACCCATCTACTTTAAGATCTGTGAACTCCTGGACTATGTTTTTAACATTATTAGTAAGATATAATCAAGTTGAGGTGATTAAATCAAATACTTATCCTTCATATAGTTTGTTTTTCCCAGTATTAACCTTATTTTTTTTGTTTGCAATACATTTTATGAAAACTTTCAAAACAAGCTGTTATTTATTTAACATTTGTTTACCGGGAAAGTCCCACTTGGAACAAAGCCAATTTTCAGAACAGGCCCAGGGAGAAACACTCCAGACACATGTCTTTGAAATGTGGGAGGAAACCCAAGCACCTGCAGGAAACCCACGCAAACGGAGGGAGAACATACAGACTCTGCACAGAGGGCACTCCAGTCAAAAATCAAACCGGAGAAGCTCTTGCTGTAAGGTGAGAAAGCTACTGCTGCACCACTGCGCCATCCATATTGTTTGTATCTTTTCCAGCCTATTAACATTGTTATACTCTTCAGGTTACTGGCTTGCTTTTTACTAACATAAAATGTATGGAAAAGACTGGCAGGTTTCTTGTGTTTTTGCTTTTTTGTTTCTTTACTTTTTAACCTTTTATCCTTTTATTACCTACTATATAAGATAATTTTACTCTTTAGGAAAGCATATACTATTACATCTATAGCATCAATGTTATTTGTGTTTAGTTAAAAATAAGTAGAGAAGTACAGAGCTGATTGCTACTTTCAGTGTAACAACTTCATGGGAAGCCACTGCATTTCTTTTTCATATCAGACTATTAAATTATTCACTACTTAACATCAGTAGGGCAGAGTTTGGTTTATAGCATTGCAGAAGTATTATTGGTTCTTGTGGTAGAATGACTTTCCTAACAGATGATCAGCAATACATCACTCATTATCATTGGTTCTTCATGTGAGTTATCATCATTATTTTATAGTTTGCATGGATTCATGTTATTGGTTAATTATTGCTAGATACTTTGTATAGAGGAACAGGAAGCCTCAGTTCTATGTTTTGCCCATTTTTCTGGAGCTTCTCTATTTTAATTTTTGGAGACTGGACTTCTGATTATCAAGTTTGATGATCAGAAACCTGTAATCAAATCTCCTGTCTTTATATCAAAATTATCAGCAAAAATTACTCATAACTGTAGGATTAAGTGTAATTATACTGGAAACAGAAGGATTTGAACCTGTACCATTTAGTAGTAAACAAACCACACAGTAGAATGGTTCCCTGTTGAAATGCCGGTGCTCAAAATGCCGAGTGCTGAAATGTTGAAAAAAAAAAAAAAGCCTGAAAACCCAGACAAGAGCAAATTCTAAATATCACTCTTCTCCTTAAAACCTTTTTGCAGTGTGTGTGTGTGTGTGGGGGGGGGGGGGCGCCTGCAACCCCCCACCCCTGAACTTATATATATAACCAACTCCGAGACTGCCTTACCTTGGAGAAAAGGGACTATTCAGAGAAATGGCACCTCTGACTTAATATATGCAAGTCTGATCTTTTGGCCATTCCATCTCTGTTTTTCATGACTTGGTCTAGCTGGTCCCAACATTTCAAATGGTTACCCAGAAGAAATACTGCAAAAGTGGAGAAAAGGGAGTATTCCGAGAAATGGCATCTCTGATTTAATATATACAAGTCTGATCTTTCAGCCATTCAGTCTCTGCATTTTGGAACTCTCTCTAGTGAGTCCCAACATTTCGAATGGTTACCCAAAAGAACACCCCAAACGTGTATGGTAGGGGGAAAGACCCCCTTCTTTCTCCATCTATAAGTCTTTAGCTTCCTTTAGTAGTCTTACCAAGACCTTTAATGATTGGCAACACAGACCTACACACATACACACACACACACACACACACACACACACACACACACACACACACACACACACACACACACACACACATGCACACACACAAAAAAAACTGTCTCCCTTTTTCTCATGGTGTCTGAGTTCAACCAATGAGACCATGCAATGGCTGTGGCAAATGATGACCCCTCACTATAGTCTGTAAACCAGTACTGCTAATCTTGTTTGTCTTAGATTTTACACATGGTTTAAAATGTTGTTATGGACCACATTAACTCAAGAGAAAGACCTAGAGACGCTCAAGTGGAGCTTGTATAGATTCAAATCATGCTAAATAGAATTAACTATCAAATTACTGTCTATAGAGCTCCCTCCATGTCTCCTGAAAATAACACAGCATTTTTAAATATTCTTAACAAACTCTTCATAAGTAGGAATGCTGCTAAATCCTGTTATCCTATGTGATTTTAACTACCCAGTAATTAACTAAGGGACTTACACCACTAACATTGGATATGCAAATAAAATTCTTAGAATTTATAAACAAGAATTCCTTTGAACAGATTGCAAATGAACCTAGTAAAGAAGACAATATAGCTGACCTGGTCATAGCAAACTTAGCTTCTGTATGCACCAATCACAGGGTGTCCCTCTCAGTGGTCGAATCAGGCCACAGCCTAGTAACCTTCTGTATTAAAACTTCCATACTGATGGAAAAAATATCAAATAATTCAAGGAGTTAAATGTACAATCCCACTAAGATTATGTCTCTAAATTAGAGTAGAACAGTTCTACCTACACCCAGAGAAATGTATCATTTTGGAAGTTCCCATCAAATCCAAGCCACTGGGGAGATTTAAAAGCAAACCAGTGCCGGGGTCATCCAACATTAATAAACTTTGTAATAAAAGGAAGAATCTCCTAAACCTGCCAGAAGAAGTGACCCCCAAACTAAGAAAAACATCAAACAGCTGGATAAGAGGCTAAGAAAAGGACATAAGAAAAATGAAAGCATCCTGTGATTTCAGTCTGGACACAGAAGTCAAAGACATACACAAGTCTTTCTTTAGTTATTTAAGAAAAATAAAAAAAAATGGCACCCAACATTGTGCCAGGCTTATTCACAGTGCTACCGACTACTCAGATCCACTGGCTAATAAATTTAGTGACAACTTCACTCCTGAGATATCTATTCCAAATCCACTTAGCCCCAATGAAATCATGCCACCAATCATTAAACGAGAGCATGTACTGAAGGTACCCTCCAAAACAAAAAATGTCTCTTCCATGGGGCCTGACAGTATATCAATGTGCCTAATTACTAGCACTAAGCAAGCAAGCATTGGTGGATCCATTCCACATACACTTCAACCTGAACTTATCAACTGATTTTGCCCCCTGACAGTGGTGCACATTTATAGTAATACCACTCCACAAGCATGGCCTTACCTCAGACCCCAGGAATTACAGACCCATCAGCCAACAATTATTATATGCAAAACCAAGAAATGTCAAACCTACTTAATTATGATATCAAAAATCTTATCAGGTTTAATCCCTGGCAATTTGGCTTTGTCAAATATAGTTTATGCCAAATGAATCTTGTAAACTTGTTTGAGAAAGTAACTCAGGCTGACTGTGGACGACCTGTCCACACAGCATACCTTGACCTTGCCAAGGCATCCAATACTATACCACATATAAATATAATAAACAAACTGAACTAATTCCAAATTGACCTGTATGTGGTTAGATGGATAGCCAACTGGCTTATAGATATGACTCATATCGAAAGAGTGGAGGGAGCATTCTCTAAGAAGATGACATTGACCGGTGGAGTCCCACAGGCATCAGTTTTGGGATGTTTGCTGTTTGATATCAACTTCTCTGATCTCGTGTAATCAAATACAGATCTGATTATATGCTAGCAGTAGTCATTAAGTCTCCCTCTGACAAACATCCACTTCAGCAGGAGGTTGTACTTGTCAGTTTTATTTCATAGGTTCATAGGTTCATAGGTTCATAGGTTTATACTAGGCTATCTGCCCTAAGGCATTTATAAGCCTAGCCCAAAGTTTTGTGGCTTACGTCACCCCTTATGTTAAAAAATACTGTGCCCATTAGTTTGTTGTGCCTCTGTCCAGCAGTGACACAGAGATGATTCCCGGGGTAAACCTATGATCTCCCATCCACCGGTCAAGATTTCCCTTGAACAGAGCCAGCGAGGTGCTCTGCCTCACATGGACCGGGATTTTATTCCACAGCATAGGGAGTCTCTGGGTGACAAATCTATCCCTCCAGCATGTCCTATTTATATCCGTGCTAAGGTTTAAGTCACTTGCTCTAGTGGATCTGGTAGATTTGGATGTTTTTGAGGTGGGGCATGTCCATTAATTCTGGGTTGGACATGGCCTTGTATGTCAGGCACAGGTCACCTCTGAGCAGGCGGTATGCGACTGAATAGAGCTGGAGTTTCTTCAGTCTGGCAGCATATGACAGATTTTGGAGTCCCTTTATCCTTTTGGTGAGGAACTTTTGGGGTCTCTCCAATTGCTGCAGGTGTCAGGTGAGATACATCCCGAATGGGGCATTGTACTCGATCATGGGTCTGATAAGTGAAGAGTACAGGGGAACAATGACCTCACTTGATCTGGATGTGAATCCCTTCATGATCAGGTGGGCAATGTAGAAGGTCTTTCTAACCACTTTAGCAATGTGAGTGTCAGAAGAAAGGCCACTGTCAACCTGGGTCCCCAGGTCCCTGATAACCTCTTCTGTGCTTAATGGATTGCCACCTATATGGTAGCTTGGGGTTACCTTGTTTTTCCCGAAGGGTATGACTATACATTTTTTGGCATTTAACTTCAGGCCATGGCTCTGGCACCAGTTATCAGTTTCCGTGAGACCCTCTGAAGGATATCTGTGTCCGATGTACTTTCCACTATGGCCCAGTTTGCAGTCATCTGCAAACTTTGTCAGCCATAGTCCTCCTATGTTTGCCTGTACTTCTGAGAAGTAGATGCCGAACAACAGGGGGCCAAGGACTGAGCCCTGTGGGACACCACTTGTGACCGGCTTGGAGTCTGACATGGTGCCAGCAACTCTAACCCTGTGGGTTCTGTCCTTTAGCCAGTTTGCAACCCATCTTGTGACATATGGGTTCACATTTAAGCTGGTAAGTTTCTCTATAATACCCAAGTGGGGTATTGTGTCGAAAGCTTTTGCAAGGTCAAGGTAGGCTGTATGGACTGCCTTTCCCTCATCAATGGCCTTGGTGACTGTTTCGAAGAAGTCGACCAAGTTCAAAAGGCATGATCTGCCCTTGACAAAGCCAAACTGGGTCGGGTACAATGTCTGCAAGTCCCCTATGTCTTTGTTTATGAGTTCCATTATGATCCTTTCCATAGCTTTGCAGACCAGGCTTGTTAAGCTTATGGGGCAGTAATTATCAGGGTCCGTAGAGATACCACCTTTGTGGAGTGGGAACACAGTTGCCGTACACCACTCCTTGGGCACGTATCCTGTGGTAAGGCTAAGATTAAACAGCTGCCTTATATGCAGGTTTAGTTCCTCGTTGAGTTCGTGTAGCACACAGCCGGGGACACCATCCGGTCCCATTGATGCTGTGTTTTTAGCTTTAGAGAGAGCAGCTTTCACCTGCGCATTTGAGATGTCTGGGAGGCTACACTCCGCTGGGGTAGTTATCTCTCCTTTTGGGGGGGGGGTGAAGTTTGCACTGAACCTGTCTGCCAGTATGTTGGCAATGTCTGTGGGTTCAGTGATTTTTGTATCATTTTGGACTAATTCTCCGCATATCTGGGAGTTTCCACCCAGGTTTCTAACATAGCTGAAGAAGGCCTTATGATTGTCTTTTGAATCTATTGCAATTTTTCTCTCAAAGTTGGCCTTGGATGATTTTATGAGTGCTCGTATTTTTTTACTAATAATGATCAAGGGTGTCTTCTCTTTTATGGATTTTGCTCTATCATGTAACAGCTTTCTCCTCTTATTGCAAAGCTTGTTTATGGCTGGGGTCCACCAGACTGGACGTTTGCCCTTGGTGGAAAGAGTCTTGGTTTTATTAGGGATTGCCTGATCCATGCAGTCCGGAGGTGTTCGTAGAAGGCATTTGTAAGGGCTTCCGCAGCTTGGGTTGTGGTTTCCACTGGCTCAGGGGCCTTGAAGGATACCACACCAGTCTTGAGTAGTGTGAAGTTTGCTTTAGAGAAGTTCTTCACTGTGGTCTTTTTTGTTTGGGGTGGGGGCGGGATGTGGATTTCCAGTGAGATAAGTTTGTGATCTGATCTCACCAATGAGGGATATACTTCCGGTGTGGAGCATTTTGTCCCCATGTTTGTGATGATGAGATCTAGTATATTTTCTCCTCTTGTGGGAACGGTGACTAGTTGTTCCATGGCATTTGAATTTATGAACTCCAGGAACCTTTGGGCTAGAAAGTTGGGGCTTGAGTAATGTTCCCAGTCTATATTCAGGTAGTTGAAGTCACCCAATATAATGGTGTTTGGAGATACATTTATACCCTCCAGTGTCTTCAGGAAGGCTGTGTGGGGTTCCTGAGTTTGAGAGGGTGGCCTGTAGCATGCTACAAATTGTAGAGCAGTTTTGCCTATGGTTAATTGCACCTGGATGGTTTCCGATGCTTCGTGCGTTGCCACCAACCTGGAGGTGTGGGTATCCTTGATGAACATGGATACACCCCCTCCCTTTGTGGTGTGGTCCGGGTTTTGGGGCCGGAACGCATGATATGAGGTAAAACCTGATAGTGCCGGGGTGCTCTCAGGAGCCTTGAACCAGGTTTCAGTCACAGCACAGACATCGATGTTCTCCATACTGAGAAGGGCCTCGAGTGCGTGCATTTTGAGATTTAGACTTCTGGCATTGAGCAGCATTACCCTTAGTTTCTTCCCATTTTTGTTTTCTAGGGTGGTAGGTTTAGAATTTGAGCCTTGCCTAAAAAAGGCACTATGGGGGTGGCAAGAGCCTTAGCCAATATTCGGAATCCCAGGGGTGACAGGTGCAAGCCATCCCTTGCGAAGCAGCGTGGCTTGTCAAGCATGTCGTCCCAGGCAGACAGACACTGGATCCCCTTTGAATGACACCAGAAATTAAGCCAATTGTTAAAGCTGATCATCTTGTCTCTATGTTGTGGCATCATTCTTGGTGAAGGAAGGATAGTGCTCAGGGTCAGGGTCATACCTGCCTGGGCTACATAATCAGAGAGCTCCTCTATGTCTCTTTTCATGTAGTCCAGGGAGGTACATCTCAGGTCGTTCACACCAGCATGGACAATGACTGTGTCATATTTGTACTTGCTGTGGAGTGACCCAAGTGCTTGTGTTATGTGGCGGATTCTAGCGCCCGATAGGCAGCTTACTGTGACCCTCTCCTTGTTCAGCCTGGTGAGTGGGACGTCAGTGTGTCTGACTATGGAGTCACCTATGACAAGTATGTTTGGTGTTGTATTTGGCCTTAAGGGCTGTGACTGCTTTGCACACTGATTTTGTGGTTTATGTGTTGCCTGTGGTGTGTCATGAGGTGGCAGTTGCTTGGATGTCTGCTTTGGAGGCCTCTGCTGTTTAGGTAAATTTTTGCTCAGAGCCTCCGAGTATTACTTTGTGTGTTTATGTGTTTGATTCATTGTTGTGATAGCTTTATGTGAGACTGGTTTTGTGGTGTGTGTAGTTGCCTTCTCCTCCTGTCTGGTCTTGCCAGTCCTGAGTTGAGAGAGCTCAGCCTCCAGTTTGGCTAAATAGCTGCATCTCTCGCAAGTATTTGTGTTATGTGGGAGGAGGAGAGGGTTATCAGTGTACATGAGGCAATTGTAACATTGCCTCAGTATTCCCAAATTCACCAACTGGACAGGAGAGGACACCAGCATCTGGCCCTTCGACATGCTAGAGAAATTTAGAAGTTAGGGGTGTAACTGAATAAGAGAGGACTTAGTAAGGAAGTGGGTACTCCTGGGGGGGGGGGTTTGCTAGTGAGGGACGTTGTATAATACAGAAGTGCTAAACCTGAAAAGAAGATGCTTTTAAGACAAGTAAAAGCTTTTAGGAACAAGTGCTGCGCTTTTTAGTTAAGGGATATACTGTTTAGATTACTAGTAGAGCAGTTCTAAGGGAAAAAATGAAGAACAGACTTTATGGAGCCAGAAAAAGTTTAACCTTGTTAAACCAGCTGCCCGATACTGCTCTAGTGGCAACTCCGCTAAATCGCGCTAAAGCACTCTAAAGTGTGCTTGATAGCAGGGGCTGGAAAGAGCCAGGAATTGACCCAAAACGGCCAATAAAACTACAGTTTCAAGTCAGTAACCACTCCCACGGGGGGTAGGGAAGCAGCTCAATGTTTTACACTGCCACTGATCAACAGAGAGACTTTCCTTTAGCCCAAGCAAAATGGCCTCACAGAAACTTACAAAACAGTTCAAGAACAGCAAGCCTGTAACTTGAACTTTTTTAAATCTCAGAAAAGTGGGAAAAAAGCAAGATTTTTTTTTTGTTTTTGTTTTTTCAGAGATAGCAGAGGTTCACAAGTAATATCAAGTTATAACAGTGCAGTAAATGACCCCACACAAGAGTGCTAGGTCAAAGACAGAAAATATGCAAGTTTTGAGAAAAACGATTTTAAAATTAAGTGCAAACAGGAAATTCAGTAAACAGCTTTTGGTTGTGCTCTAAATACAGCTACTAATGCAGAAATCAAGTTTAACAAGCCAGAAAATGCTCAAACTAGGCAGCTATGCAGAAAAACTTATCAAATAAACAGAGGAAAAATACTTAAAATCTAAAAAGTGGCTCCTTTCTTCTCTCAGCGTTTTCTCCTCTTGGTGGGTGCTTCACCAACAGCCAACAAGCCTGAAAAGACGCCAAAACCACGAGGCAACTAGGTTTTAAGAGAGGAAGATGAAGGAGTTTTGGAAATGACCCCTTTTGGCCAATAAAACTACTATTCTGAATTTGTTAACCAGGGTAGTGCACTGATCCCATTGGACTCCTTTCAATCTCATCTCGGGGAAAGCACAATAGTCACACAATAGTTGCATGACATTATATACACAGTGAATGACAAAATGCAATATATACATACATAGTATATACAAACTAAAGCTCATAGTTGGCTTGAGGGAATAAAGGCAGTAGATGAATGGCATTATATACAAAGTGAGTGAAAAATTGCAATGTTTGCATGCATTATATAAAAGTGTAGAAATCAGGGTTGGCATGCTGAAAGAATCACAATCACAAATAGAGTCAGAGCAAGGTATGTAGACAGAAGAAGGGAATGAAGAGGTTAAGTTATAAGACCATAGAGGAAAGCAGTCTTGAAATGTGTTTTTATTTGTGAATGGAAAATGGGTTAACAGGAATAATCTTTAAGAAAAGAAGGGAGAGATTTCCACAGTCTGGGAACAAGGACTGACAAAGCATAGTCTGTGTGGTGAAGCCTACATTGGGGAGTTTTAGAGGAGAGGACATGAGCGGTTGAAATGTCTAAGGTTGTATGTTGGTGTATCTCTGACTAGTATGGAAGTTAGTGGAGGGAAGGTGTCATTCTTGATTAAATAGCTGAGAGGTAAATAGAAAGTCAACACGTTTCACTGATAGCCGGTTAGCTTTTTCAATAGTTTTGCAACCATGTTCATTTCTTGGGGAGAGAGTGATGAATCTGCCAATGGCACTTGAAATGGACTAAAGAGTGGATACGTTTCTTTTAGAAGTTGCAGCAATTAGGAGGAGACCGTATTCTAGCTGAGCCAGTAAAATGCCTTTACCTATGGTATTTCTACAGAGTCTGGATAGAAAAGGGGAGATCCTAAAAGCCCAGAATAGGATTTGTTGTGTATTTATTCCAGGTGGAGTTGGAAATTTAGGAAGGGGTCAAACCAAATGCCTAGGTATTTGCATGAAGTGACATTTCAAATAGGATTATTAAGATGATCTAGGATTTACCTGGAAATTTAGGAAGGGGTCAAACCAAATGCCTAGGTATTTGCATGAAGTGACATTTTGAATAGGATTATTAAGATGATCTAGGATTTTTAGAGGCCTGGAGATAGAAGTGAGCTTTTGTCTAGTGCCAAAAAGCATTGTTTTTTTTAGAGGAGTTTATTAGCAACTGTTTATCAGTGTCTCACTGAATAAGGGCACGAAAATCAGCCTGAAGTTGGAGATCAAGAGAAGAGAAGAGATAGAATGACTGGAGTAGAATAGGACCACATCATTAGCATAAAGCAGAAGAGGAAGATGTGGTAAGTCAAAAAGAAGTTTCTTAATGCTGATATAAAAGGAGGGATGTCAGAATAGATCCTTGAAAGACACATTTCTGCAGTGGGACTGATGTAGAGGTTGAGGAATTGAAATTAACTGAGAAGTGGCAGTTAGAGAGCTATTTTTTGAACCAGGGCAGTGTGTCATCACTAATACCTGTTTCAGTGAGGTGGTCTAGAAGAATTGTGTGATCAACAAGATCAAAGGCTCTGGAGAGGTCAATAAAATTTGCTCTAGTAATTAGGCTTTTGTCCAATCCAAAAAGAATGCTGTCTCAGTGCTTTTGATAGACAAGGTGGTGAACTTCAGAACGAACTGGCTACCCACCTAAGCACCATGTTCAATCATAGTCACACGTCAGGCTTTGTGCCCAATGAATGGCACACAGCAACAGTTATCCCACTCCACAAAGGGGGAGTCACCACTGATCCTATGAACTATTGCCCTATTAGCCTGATGAGCCTGGTCTCTAAGTCCATGGAATGTATCATCATGGAACTCATAAACAAAGACATTGGTAACCTGCAAACTCTGGACCCCAACCAGTTCAGGTTTGTGAAAGGCAGATCATGCCTCCTGAACCTGATCGTCTTCTTTGAGGCAGTCACCAAAGCCGTAGATGAGAGTAAGGTGGTTCACACAGCCTATCCTGACCTCAACAAGGCTTTTGACACCACCCCCCATTCTGGAATTATAGCTAAACTCACTAAACTAGGTATAAATCCCTAAGTCACAAGATGGGTTGCCAACTGGCTCACTGACAAAACCCAAAATGTAAAAGTTGCAGACTCCAAATCTGACTTCAAACCAGTGACAAGTGGAGTACCATAGGGTTCAGTCCTGGGACCTCTCCTGTTTGGTATCTACTTCTCTGAAGTACAGGCTAACACAGATCTTTGGCTAATGAACTTCACAGATGACTGCAAACTAGGAGCCACAGTCGAGCCCCCAAATGATGTGGACATCCTACAGAAGGGCCTCACTGAGACAGATGCCTGGCCTCAAGCTCAGTGCCAAAAACTGCATTGTCATCCCCTTTGGTAAAAACTCTGTACCCATGAACTACCACGTAGGCAGCAGTCTACTTAACGCCGAATGTGTGATAAGAGACCTTGGGACACAGGTGTACAGTAGTCTCTCCTTTGATAATCACATCACCACAGCAGTCAGGAAATCCTTCTATGTGGCACACCTCATCACAAAAGGGTTCTCATCCAAGAAAAAAAGAGGTCATTGTTCCCCTCTACTCGACACTCATTAGACCCATTATAGAGTACAACGCCCCTTTTGGAATGTACCTCACAAGATATCTGCAGCAGCTGGAAAGGCCACAGAAGTCCCTCACAAATAGGATTACTGGCCTCAGACAGATGCCCTACACTAACTGTCTCAAAAAACTCCAGCTTTACTCTGTAGTGTATCGCCTACTTTGAGGTGATCTCTGCTTAACATATAAAGCTATGTCAAACCCAGAACTGTTGGACATGCTACACCTAAAGAAATCCCAATCCCTCCAAGCTACACTCTCTAGTGACCTAAACCTTGTCAGCACAATAAAAAGGACATGCTGGAGGGATAGATTCCTGTCCCAGAGACTTCCCATATACTGGAACAAGCTACCCATCTATGTAAAGCAAAGTTCCTCATTAGCATTCTTCAAGAAAAATCTTGATGAGTTGATGGGAAATAGGAAGTTCACCCCGGGGATCACTTCTGTGGCTCTGCTCGACAGCGGCTCAGGAAAATAAATTTCTTGGGTGGCATAATCCAGGGAACCTTGTTGGCTAGGCTTAGTTAGGCCCTTGGGCCGATAGTCTAGTACCTACCTATGAACCTATGGACCTATGATTGATGTACCGAATGAGTTGCAAATAAATTAATTTTTCCACAATCTTCTCTAGGGTAGTGAGAATAGAAATGGTCTGAAAGTCTGATGGATCGGAGCAAGGTTTCTTAGGGAATGGTTTTAGAATGGCAGTCTTCCAGCTATTAAGCATACTATTAAGTGAAATAAATAGGCTGTAGATATGTTTCAATGGGGTTATGATATTGTCTCTACTTTGATAAATAAATCATGGGTGAAGGTTATCAGTACCAATGGGGCTATCAAGTTTAACCTGTTCATACAGAGGGTAGATGTCCTTGGATGTGGTAGTTCTGAATTAGAATGTAGGGATGTATAGAGGAGAGGTTGGAGTGTCATATGTTATTTGGGATTGGCCAGAGAAAGAGCTAGAGAGGCTGCTGAAATGTGAAAAGAAATAAGAGGCAGAAAGCTGAGAGGATGTGGAATTCATTGAGGGAAGGCTCTTCCCTCCTGTAAGAATGTTGACTTCATTTTAGAAGTTTTTGGGTGATTTTATTAGTGAAGTTTGGTATAATTTCATCAAGTGGCTTTTATGATGGAGTATAGTTTTCTTGGCAAGGTTGTGTAGCTGTGTATAGATGTGGATGTTTATAGTTGTAGGAAGTGCTTTCCAAGAATGTCATGCCTTGTCCTTGAGTTGTACAAGGGCTTTAAGCTCTTAAGTTAACCAATTGTTAGTTTTAGGTTTGTACAGTCTATCTTTGGATTACTGGGAAGCAGGAGTTTTGCAGGATAGCCAAAACAGAGGTGAGTAGTTCTGCAGCAGTTTTAGGGTGAGATGAGTCTAAAACTGGTGACCAGTCAATTAAAGAGATGGTGCATTTACATTTGTTAATGTTATTTTATGATTTATTACAGCAGGATATGTGCTTTGGGAGTGCCTTTATATATGGCTGATGAATATGAAAACTAATAGGGCAGTGGTCAATAAATTATGGTGAATGGATGGTGATGTCTGAGATAAGATGTTTGTTAGTTAAGATGAGATCTAGAAAGGAGGAGGAGTGAGATGTATTGATGTTAGGTCTAATACATTGAGATGTGAGCTTGGTGAGGTTGAAGTATTAGAAGAGTATCCAGATCATTAGAAATTACATTAATTACTAATTGCTGGTCTAGTAAAAATGGGTTAAGCTGAATGCCAGAAAGTGCAACACTGTAGCTATTGGTAAGCACACTCATCTCCTACTTACAACATAGATAACACACCATTTAAAAAATAAAATGTTGTAATAGGTCTTGGTACATGGGTTGACAGCTCTCTTACATTTCATCATCACATTTCAACAGTGGTTAGGAAATCCATTCACTGTGCACAGCTCACAGTTAGAGGTATATCCTCAAGCTCTAAAGAAGACTTTACCTCTTTTTACTTCACATTAAGTAGACCTATCATTCAGTATAATGCCCCCTTTGGGGTGTACTTTATTAAGTATATCATGCATTAGGCGAGACCCCAGAGGTTTGTAGCTAAAAAGATCAGTGGCTTAAAAGACTTTACCAGGAAAGACTAGAAGCTTTGTCCCTGTATTCAGTTAAATATAGATTCATTATGGGTGACATGTGCCTTGCTTATATGGTTATAAATGATTCAGTACTCCAAGAACTCTTATATCTTAAACAAATAAACAGTCCAGCTAGGACAAGGACCACTGAACTAAATCTACTCCAACAAATAGATAAGACTAAGAAAAGAAGGATACATTTGTCACACAGTACTTGCTCCTTCTCTGAAATAAACTCACTGTCCAAATTAAGCAGTCTGACACACTGTCTGAGATTAAAAAAAGAGCAGGATAACTGGGCAGCTATTCATAAATTCACTCATGATATGTCTGGGCAGACCCTCCTTGAAAATACAGGCAAGGCCTAAGAGTGGGTTTTGGCAAGACAGAAATGGCCTCATGGTTCAGTTACCTTTGATCCTATGATGATCCTATTATAAATGTGTTTATGGATAATACAAAAACTGGGAGTGTGGAAAGAGACAGAAGAAGCTTAAATAAACATAGTAGAAGATTTAAAACACAGTCTAAAAGGTGGCAGCTTTATTTCAACCCTACAACATGTATGGTGTTTCACATATGGAATGCAATATAAGCAAACAAAGGTCTACTACAATTACCTGATTTTCAGGCACTCAAAGATTACTCACAACCAAGGACTCAGACATGTTGTAGTTCACATGGACTGCTGCTCATAAATTAACTTGACTACATTTTCATGCAAGATGTGACAGTCACAATAGAGAGTGTGCAGCTGCCACAACTTGCCCAAACATGAAGCTGAGTTTGAGCAAGGAAAGTCAGCAGTCAACAGGAGTGAGTAGCAGGGGATTGGGGTGTCACTTAGGATTTCAAGGAGTGATCAGGAGGGGGAATTTAGGTTTATGGAGCAAAGGGAGTGCAGGGATTATGGAGTAGGAGGGAAGTTTACCGTTAAGGGTAGGGGTTAAGTTATAGATCTATAGAAAGATTGCAGACTTTAAGCTTTGGGAGGGAGGAAGAGATGAGTTTTACATTTAGGGAGTGACTGGGGACCTTCAATTTAGGGAGGGGTAGTAGAGATTTAGGTTTAGGGAGTGATTGGCAACTTTAGGTTTAAGAAGAAAGAGCAGAGACTTAAGTTTGGGGAGTGATTGGAAACTGTAGAATTTGGGAGCAGAAGGGAATAATTACAGTAAGTGTGTGAGGATTCAGGTTAGAGAAAGGGAATGGTGTGAATTTTGGGGTTAGAATTAGGACTATGGTAGGGCTATGTAATATAGTAAGTTCAGATTAGGTAATTAACTATGGTTGGGTTTCTGGGAGTTAGGGTATTTGCCATTTAGAGCAAGTGTGTTTTGAGTTATTAGGATATGAGCACATATAGTAGTCTCAGAGTAGAACATGCAGCTGAAGGAGAAAAATTTTTAATTTATACATGGGAAGGACCTGCAGATTGCTACTGCAAGAACTTTAAGTATTTAGGTACCCAGTGAAGAAGTATAACATCAAATAACAGGGTATACGTCTGTGGCAGGAGAGGTTATAATACAATGATCAAAATCTAATAATAACACAAAATCAGCTACTGATGAAGTTCTGTATGTTGGCCTTATAAGCATAAGGAAATCACGATGTTCAAGAGGTGCACAACAAGGAATTGGGGGTAGTAAGAAGGTACCGGCATCAGACAGTAAAACATAGGAAGATAAACAATAAGAATTTGTTTTCAAATGAAAAGAGAAGAAATGGGCTTGGGATGTGGTAATTTTCCTGGATATAGTATGGTGTCCGGAGTCTAAGCCTATCAACAGACTTTTTTTTTGAAAGCCATCAATAAAAAATAAATAAATTAAAAAACAAAACAGAAAAAAACTATGGCAGTGAATAAAGCATGCAGCAAGTCCAGTGCAGCCTACACATGGCACCTTACCTCTATAGCCCTCTTACTTATAAGACCAGCCAGGGGAGCTTATGAGTTTTCAGTGAAACATTCTGTTGAGAGTAGGAGTCAGCAGATTGCATTGTTTCTGGTTCTGTGTACAAGACAATTAAAGGAAGTATGATGAAATTCAGCTGGTAATATTAAAACAGGAAAGACAGTGCATAATCAGTAGTTCAAAGGAAACAAGTTAATCCTGTTCCAAAGAAGGGCTGTGCAAGAAACATGGAATCAGTTTCCAGAAAGGATGCTGGAATCTTCTAGGATGATGTTGGAATAACAACACTCAGTGGGCTTGAGATAGTTATACAGAACTAGCTGCAATATGCAGCAGCCAAAGTGGGCTCACAGTTTCATTTTACCTGCTGTTTTTGTTATGTGGTGACAATGCTTACATTTTAGAGATGTCATTGCAATTGATATAAGGTAATTTAGTGAAAGGCAGTTGTGTGATTTCAACTTGGAATGGAACAAACTATATCTGCAAATAATTCTGCTTTTTTTTGGAGAAGACACAGCTTCCCACAACCCCACCAGAGGTGACACTCTACATCTGCTTTAATATAAATACATCTGGAATTACTGCACCTTAGAGGTAAGGTGAAATTAATTTATCATGCAGTCAGCCTTTGGTTAAAAAAATACCATCTGGGCAAAAAATGCAGCTTACACTAGAAGGTATCTGCCATTTTTATTCCCTTTACAAGTCTATGAAACATGTATAACCAACTTATTCAAGAAATCTTGTCCATAAAAAGTTAACTTCTTCATGTGACTCTTTTTATGAAAAGATAATATAACATGAGTTTTATTAGCAGCAATTCTCTCTAATTTTACTTGTATCTAGAAAATGCCATCACGAAAATAATACTAACTCATAAATGTCATGCTATAAGAGAAATGCAGCACATGCTAAAGGATTACTTCAGTGGATATAAAAAGTTTCCACACCCCTGTTAAAATGCCACATTTTTGTGATATAAAAAAATGAGACCAAAATAAATCATTTCAAAATATTTCCTACCTTTAATGTGACCTATAACATGTACAATTCAATTGAAAAATCTGTTAGGGGAAAATGTAAAAAATAAAAAATGTGCAATAAGCTGGCTGCATAAGTGTGCAGACCTTTAAACTAATACCTTGATGAAGCACCTTTTGATTTAATTACAACATTCAGTCTTCTTGGGTACACATTTGCGTTCAATTAAAGAGACTCTGATAAACCCCAAATAAAGTTCAGTTGTCCTAGTAGGATTTTCCTGACATTTACTCAGTTGCCTGCTACAGCAAAAGCCACAGTTTGGAGAGAGCTTACAAAGCATCAAAGGGATCTCATTGTTGAAAGGTAACAGCCAGGAGAAGAGTATAAACATGTCCACAGCATTGGATGTACCATGGAACACAGTGAAGACAGTCATCAAAAAGTGGAGAAAATATGGGACAGCAGTGACGTTGCAAAGAACTGGACGTCCCTCCAAAATTGATGAAAAAACAAGATGAAAACTGGTCAGGAAGGCTGCCAAGAGACCTACAGCAACACTGAAGGAACTGCAGGAATTTATGGCAAGTACTGGTTGTGTACTACATTTGACAGCAATCTCCCGTATTCTCCATATGTCTGGGCTATGGGGTAGGTTGGCAAGACAGAAGTCTTTTCTTACACAGAAAAACATCTAGGCCCAGCTAAAATTTGCAAAACAATACATCACGTCTCCCAAAAGCATGTGGGAAAATGTGTTAAGGTCTGATGAGACAAAGGTTGAACTTTTTGGCCACAATTCCAAAAGGTACATTTGGCGCAAAAACAACACTGGTGGCAGTATCATACTTTGGGGTTGCTTTTCTTCAGCTGGAACTGGGGCTTTAGTCAAGTTGGTGGGAATACCTGTCACGTTTGGCCCAAAACCTTCAGGTGTCTGCTAGAAAGCTGAAGATGAAGGGAAATATCACCTTTCAACATGACAATGACCCCAAGCATACATCCAGACCAACAAAAAAATGGCTTCACCAGAAGAAAATTAAAGTTTTGGAATGGCCCAGCCAGCGCCCAGACCAAAATCCAATAGAAAATCTGTGGGGTGACCTGAAGAGGGCTGTACACAAGAGATGCCCTTGCAATCTGACAGATTTGGAGTGCTTTCGCAAGGAAGAGTGGGTAAATTTGCCAAGTCAAGATGTGCCATGCTGGTAGACTCCTACCCAAGAGGAGTGAATGCTGCAACTAATTGAAAAGGTGCTTCAACAAAAGTATTAGTTTAAGGGTTTGCACACTTATGCAACCAGCTTATTGTACATTTTTTATTTTTTATATTTTCCCCTAACAGATTTGTTTGTTTTTCAATTTAATTGTACAGGTTATAGGTCACATTAAAGGTGGGAAAGGTTTTGAAATGATTTATTGTGGTCTCATTTTTTTATATCACAAAACCTGGCATTTTAACAGGGGTGTGTGTAAACTTTTTATAGCCACTGTATTTGCCTAAATATTTTCAACTGAACTTTCTTTAAAATTCCATTCAATTAGTAAATGGCTTCATTGTCTGCTAATAAGGAATCTCCTGTTTCCAGAAGTTTTTCATTTTTTTGTAGAAACTCATATTGATATTTATACCATAGACAGTGAGGTGTCACATTAGGCATTAATGTGAAGGACGTAAAGTAACTTTCCTACAGAGAAAAATAATTATAGTTAGAATCTTAAAACTTTTCCATTACTGCTTCAGAATTACAAGCTGAATGAAAATTTAAATGTGGCATTAAATAGGGATTACAAATATAATTCTAACCAACAACTGTTAGCAAAATTAACAACCTTATTATCAGTGGACTTACAAAAAAAGATGCTCAGTAGTGAGCAAAGTGTGCAAGTGATTGTCCCCAGGGGCATAATGACAAAAAGTGTGCAAGTGATTGTCCACAGGGGCATAATAACAAAAAATGTGCAAGTGATTGTCCACAGGGGCATAATAACAAAAAATACAAACATGGTCATTTATTGTACAATTATATTACATGTAGTCTCAGTTTCTTTTAATCATAAGAGTAAAGAATCCTTAAAAGATTCAAAGTGTACATTAATAATGGACAAATGGACACTAAGTGGGAATGTCCCAGGAAAAAAATATATGCGGTAAGACAGGAGGTAAATATCATGCCACAGGTACTACTAAGACAAAACCCAGTCAAGCAAATTTCTATCCAGGCGGAGATGAAGTCTATGACATAATAAGATTTAATAATAGTACAAACACACACACATGCATGCGTGCACATACACACACACACACACACACACACACACACACACACACACACGCACTTTTTTCTCCCTTGTGGCCAGAACAGTGCTCAAGCTTGGAGAATTATGGTCTTATACATTTGATATTTATATATTATTAAGTTAAAATATGCTCATCCCTTCCTCTCCCTCTGAGATGTACAACGATCACAATAAGTTAGTGTTTGCATTTTTCTAGACTAGGACAGTTTGACAGCCAGTTTTTGCTGATGCATACATTCAAGTTTCTTATATGTGCTGCCAGCAAAAGTGTTCTGTACAGCAAACAAAATTAACCTGAATGTCTGTTTACCATTAACTTAAGACACATGTATTTCTTGTATTCTGTAAATAAAAAATATTGAAATGTTTGTTTAATGTTTGCCTATGACAGAGGTGTTTCTTGCAGATGGCAAGCAAAAGATATAAGCATTTCATGTTTCCCCTAAAACACTTTCTCCTGTTGTGAGAATTGTAGATTTATAAATGATGGACCTTATGTAAGTGTACAGGGTTTCAATAGGACTATCCCATGCCCAGGTAAGGTGAATTGCAACACTCAAAGAGTGGTTTATTTAACAATGTGTACCAGCTGTAATGCTTTTTACGTTGGTAAGACTATCCGAAGGTTGAAAGACTGGATAGGTGAACACCTTAGGGCTATCAAGAATCATGATTCTCCCAATGCTTTATATTCACACAGTATAGTTTGTACCAACTTTAAGAGATTTTTGTTTTTTGTCATAGACAGGGTGTTGGTAAATGAAAGGGGAGGTGATGTAAAACTAAAAGTGGAATTATTAGAATATAAATGGCAAGTTTTGTTGAATGCAACAATGCCACCTAGATTGAATGATTTCATTTCACTACGATCCATTTTGAGACAAAGGGCATACATAATTTAGATACTATTAAGTGTATACAGCAAAAGTTAATATGGTTGAATTTGTGAATATTATATATATTTTTCATATATATTTATGCACCTGCGGGGAGGGTACCTATTTTGTATGTATTTTGTATTTAATTTGATGTATGTTTTATTCAGTTATAAATGAAGGGACAGTATCTTTTTAAGATGGTTGTTTCTTAAATATGTAATTGGATGATTAATGGATGTATAAATATGGTTTGCTGATGAGTTACCACTCACTCTGATGAAGCCATGTTTCAATGGTGAAAACGCTTAGTGTGTGTAGTATTAAATGCTTCGGAAGTACTCTGGTGGTCATGGTTCTTTTATTTTATCAGTTTTATACCCAGTTGGGTTATTTTTGTTATCTTCCATTATGTGTTGTTGAGCTATCGGTTATGATGTTCAAATTTTATATTATTTTTACTTTAAGATGAGGAAAAGGGCACTGATGTTTTGCTAGTGTTGTTGAGCTATCAGTTATGATGCTCCTTATCTGTATAAATATTTTGACAACATATCTTCTCCATGTGTACATCCTTGCATTTTCTCCTGACAGTATCAGTTCTTCTGCCCCTACAATAACATGTGCTCTCATACTCCTTCTATGATCCTTTGTCACCAATTTACAACTCAGTAGCAGTAACATATTTACTCTCGTTCCCCCTGTCAAAACAGATTTAATTAACTATTTATCATATTATGATTTTTACATTTTATTGTTTCTTAACTGTTTTAAGATATTCTGTATTTTCTCTGGCTGTAGCACTGCAAGGGTTATTGGAAGTTTTGCTCTAAGCTTTTTTCCCCATTAACAGCTGAATGCAAAAACACCCACTTCTTATATAGGTGTATTTCTATATTCAGGTATTGAGAGGTAGCAGTTACCTGTCTGAGAAATTTCTCACTTTTTCATAATTATTGCTATAGTTTTAATAGTTCTTTTTACTGTGGATATTTAGTAGTATGCTTAAATTCACACTCTTTTCATAAATTATAAAATTCTGTACTTGCAAATTCTGAATGGATGCATAAAGATACTTCCCCTTGTATATCATGAGGAGAAAACAATAGTCTTAGATACAGTTATTACAGTACAATCTGTAGTGTCAATTAAGAGAAATGGAGTCCTAGTCTATGGATAATAAGTCCTGTGAGTTCTTATACTGTCATAGATCAGTACCAGTTTTATGCCATGAGAACCACGGAATGTGACATGAAGTTGTTTCTTCTTTAATATATTGACTGTAATTTGCAAGTGTCTCTCTCTCTCTCTCTCTCTCTCTCTCTCCCTCTCTGTACATGTGGTGACGCCTTAGGCTGAAATGATGTATGGTTCAGTTGACTTAAATGAATTGAATCAGTTTTTAGAATATTTTTACTCTGAGTTGAGGAAAAGGGCACTGATGTTTTGGCAATGCTGTTGAAGAATAACATCTGTTTACATATTTTGTCAACATATTTTTTTTCTTCATGTGTATATCCTTGCCTCTTCTTCTCAAACTATTGTATCAATTCTTCTGCCATAACAGCAGATGTTCTAATGGTCACTGCTGCAGTAGTTGTAACTATTTGGGTTATATCCTGCCAAAGATATGACAGCCAAAGCTTCATGACACATTTCACGTGCCCAAACTATGAGTCAGCTCAAGCTGAGCTAGCTAAAAAGACAGGCTTGTGCACCAAGTCTTTTATAGCTTTCATGCCAACAAAGAGAGAGATGGAGCCTGAACCCTGAAAGGAAATTTTAGAAATAACAAAAAATAAGTATTCACACCCTGGCATAAACACCGCATGAAAAAACAAGGGGGAAGGAGGGAGGGAGCAGTTTCTGCAGCAGTGATCATTCAAACCTCTACTGTTATGGTAAGTTTACTTACACAGCTGCACTATGCTCATCATGATGATCACTGCTGCAGTAGCCCTTTTTATATGAGTAGATTACTTCAGTTTGATAAACTAGGAAGGTGGAGGGGAATGGCCCCGGTGCCCCTGGAGAATGGTCCTAACAAAACCTGATCTAGACCTAGAGAAGGACTCATGTCTGCAATGCCTAGTTCATATATGTATAGATGACCAAGCAACAGCTTCTAGAATACAAACCTTACCAAAAGCAAAAGATGAAGCCAAGGCCCTGGTAGACAGGGGCTTGACCCTGTCTGAAAAAGTTTTGTTGTGATGAGTATAAGAAAAGGTAATAGCCTGAGACAAATATTTGGAAATAGTCTGTTTTGACACAGGCTGTCCATTCTTCTTACTTTCACAAGAAATGAGCAACTGATCTTAAGATCTGAAAGATTTAGTTCTTTTAAGATAGTACCCGTGTAGTCTGTGGACATGAAAGACAGATTATATCCTTTCTTCCTCATATTTTGTTCAGGAAAAAATGGGGAGATTGATAGTTTGGCTTTAAGTAAGCCTGGATACCACTTCAGACATAAAATAATTATTAGTTCTCAAAGAAACCCTGTCTGTGTTGAAAATGAGATAGGGTTGACTCACCATAAGAGCTCGTAACTCAAATACTCTTTCTGTAGAGGTCAGAACAATCAGTAAAACAAATTTTCATATTAAGAAACTCAAGTCAGCCAGATTATCTGGTTCAAATGGAGCAAGTGTTAGCTTCTCTAACCCAAAAGTAAGATCCCAAAGAGGGGCCACCAATTTTCCTTGAGGCCTCTGATCCAAAACCCATTTCAAAAATTTTTTGATGTGAGAATACGTTGATAGGTATTTACTAGGCTAATGACCATAAAGGCTGTTTTAAGCCTAGCCATGCATCCCAAATCTCTGACAAGTTCTGGTACCCTTGATAAGTATAAGCAGGAGATTGGGAGCTGGAACATTTGCAAACAGGGGCCTGGGAGATGAAACATTTACAGGCTGCCGGTGACCATTAGAGACATAGGTGCCATACCAGGGATGAATTTCCTGTTCCCCATCCAATTGTCCAAATTACACTTGGATTGGTTAGGGAGGAACTCTGCTTCACATGGATGGGAAGCCTGTTCCAGCGAAGGGGTAGTCTCAAGGATACATACCTGTCTCTCCAGCAGGTGTTTTTTATATCATAGGCAAGGTTTAAGTCTTTAGAACAGATAATTCTGGTGCTGTTTGTTTTGCGGATATGCAGAAAGTCCATCAGAGTAGGGTCTGAAAATGCCTTGTATGCCAGCCATAGATCTCCTCACAATAGCCTGTAGGAGACATAACCCATGGATACAGCCTTGAGGTGGTCTGCATAGGACATGTTACTTATACCCTGTATTCTATTACTGAGGACCATCTGTGGACATTCCTACTGTCAGATATGCCCAGTTAGGTACATACCAAAGCAGGCATTGTACTCAACAATAAGTCTAATAAATGCCAAATACAGTGGAACAATGACTTCCTTGAACCTAGATGCCATACCTTTGTTTATAAGTTGCACAATAAAGAATGATTTCCTCACTATTGTAGACACGTGATGATCAAAGGCTAGAATACTGTCTGTGTGTATCCCTAAGTCCCTGGCTACCGGGTCAGCTCTTAGGGGTGTGTTGTCAGTGTGATAGTTACCAGGGGTGGATGACTTCCCAAAGGGTGCTATTATGCATTTCTTGACATTTAGTTTTAGACCATGGCTCTGACACCGGTTGTTTGAGTTGTTTGTCTGTGCCAGCCCTTCCTGGAGAACATTTGTGTAGATGGGCAATTCAATGACAGCTCCTAATTTGCAATCATCTGCAAATTTAGTCAGCTAGAGGTCATCAACATTGACTTTGACTTCAGAGAAGTAAATCCCAAAAAGGGGCGGCCCCAGGACCAATCCCTGAGGGACTCTACTTGTGACTGGCCTCTTTGTATAGGTGGACTTTTCAGTTCTAACTTCCTGGGTCCTGTCAGTGAGACAGTTGGCTATTCACCGAGTTACATAAGGGTTTGCACCTAACCTCTTAAGTTTGTCAACAATGCTCAAGTGAAATATTGTGTCAAATGCCTTGGCCAGGTCAAGGTAGGCAATGTGAACCATTTTGCCCTCATCCATTGATTTGGTGACCTTCTCAATGAAATCTACCATGTTGAGAAGGGATGACCTGTCCTTGATGAAACCAGATTGGGTTGGTTCCAGTGTCTGGAGGTTTCCTATGTCATTTTTGATCAATTCCATAATTCCTTCCATGGCTTTTCATATGAGGCTAGTGACATTTATGGGTCTGTAGTTTCCAGGGTCTGTAGATGGCCCACTTTGTGCAGTGGGAAGACTGTTGCTGTTCTCCATTCATGAAACGCAGAACCTGTTTAGAGGCTACAGTTAAAAAGCAATTCCACAGGCCCTGATAAATCATGCTTCATGGTATTAAGAAGGCATCCTGGGACATTGTTTGGGCCCACTGATGCAGTGTTATTGGCCTTAGAGAGAGTAGTAAGGACCTCTTCTCTAGTGATACCAGGAGGAGTTATATTTGATGGTATATCCTGAGGGACTTTATTTGTCCTCTGAGTTGTTTCTTTAGTTTGATGGCAGCATTTTTATCCTGCTGGGTGATGATCCACGATTTTTTTTCCTTCTGTTATACAACCTGTTGATGTTGCGATTCCACCAGGGAAGCTTGCTTTTTGAGTTAGTTCTGTACGTCTTCCTGGTGGGTATGCTGCCTCTAAGCAGCTATTAACATGCTTGTATAGGATTTCATTGAACAGTTTTGTGCAGGCAACAGAATTCTCAGGGTTTATGGGGGCTTGAACTTTTACCAGGTTATCACATTTTAGTTGGAACTTAGCCTTAGAGTAGTTCCTGAATATTTCAGAGTTAGCTGGGGTCTGACATTTTAGTTTTACTTTAAAGGGGGCCATTTTGTGGTTTGACCTTACCAGAGCAGGCATTACACTACAGGGTGTGCAGCACTCTTCCATATTAGTGAGGACAAGATCCAGTATGGTTACATCCTTTGTTGGTATATTGATAATCTGGTCCAGGGAGTTTGTGTTTACAAAATCCAGGAATCTCTGTGCCTGTATATTTCCTGTCATATATGATTTCCAGTTAATAGTGGGGTATTTAAAGTCATACCATGAATTTGGTAATGGGTCAGAAGATTAGTGTTCACAATATGTTTAAATACATGGTATGTGTTTCCTGGGTCATAGGGGGGGGGGGGGGGCTATAGCTTGCTAAGAAGTGGTATTGGATTTTTTTATGGTGATTTGAATGTGGAGAAGCTCAAGTGCATTGTCGTGTTTGACCAGCCTTAAGGTATATTTATTTTTGATGTAAATCAAGAAACTTCCACCTTTAGTCCTCATCTGTGTAGTACCTGGTATAAATGTGTGGAAAACATTATAACTTGGCACTATCAGTGTGGTCTCTGTGGCTTTAACCATGTCTCACTGACCTCACAGACATCAGCATTTTCTACGGTGAAGAAAGTTTCTAGGGAGTGGAGTGTTTTGTTTAGACTCCTAGCATTGAGCAGTAACACCATTAGAATTTCTTGGTTTTGATTTGCTATGTTGGAAGTACTTTCAGTTTAGCATTGCCTAAGAAAAGAAGAGGATCAATGGCAGGCATGCTGAAAAGGTCAATAAATAAACCTTGATGGAGGAGCATGAAAGGCCATAGGATAGTAACTCACACAAATATTGCAAAACCTGAGAACAGCTACCCCTGAAAGGGTGCTGGTTATGTTTCTAGTGCCAATTAGAAAACTTTTTCTGTTTGCTAATGTATGATTTTCTAGTAGCTGGCTATCTTGCCTCCATAAGTACCTGCTGTACACCCTCAATAAACAGGTACCTAAAGGAATTAAGACTCTATCATACAAGCAGTCAGTTGAAGTTAATTGGGGTTAGTGTGTATCAAACACCCTTGACCTTGTGTAAGTAGATCCATCTGTGAGAAAGTTTGTGGTAATTGTCCCTGGCTATTTCTAAAACAAGGGAGAACCACTATTGCCTGGGCCAGAAGGGAGTCACCACAATGATCTTACAGGATTCATTCTGAATCTTCAGACATACCTTGGATATTAGTGGAAAGGGTGCAAAGATAGACAAGAGCATTCCTGTCCAAGGAAAGAAAAAGGCATCTGTTGTCTAGGCCTTTTTGCATGGAGTTCTGCAGTGGAATCCTGCCAGCTAATTTTTCAAAGAGGCAGTAAATAGGTCAATATGAGGAACTCCCAACACACAGATCAAATCTTGGAATATTCCTCCATTTCTGAGGGTCTGCCCTTGTCTTTCTCAGCTTGTCTACCATACAATTTTCCCCTGATGGACTGTAGGATGCCTGTAGAGTGAGACTGTGCTGTGAAGCTATATCCCAAGCTAACATGTTTAGTCTGCAAAGGTGGGTATGACCTGGTTCCCCCTTCCTTGTTTATGTACAACATAACCATGTTATTGTCTGTAACAACTTGAAGAGGTCCAGGGGACAAGAGATGATTCTGAGAGTTGAGTTCCTTGATAAGGGCAAGCATTTCCTTTATATTTCTGTACTTGCATCTGTACTTAGTGTCCCACAAACTTTGCACATTTATTCCTCCTAAAACTGTTCCCCAAGCAATATCTGAAGTGTCTGTGGTGACTGACTGCTTAGGAGTGGGAGGGAGAAGAGGAGACCTGGGTTTAGGGAAATTTGATGCCTCCACCAAGTGATTTCTCTTCTGATAAACCCCAGCACTGCAATGGATATTGGCACCAGGATGAAACAGACTTCAGATACCATTGTATCTTTCTCATGTGGAGTCTTGCCAGGGGTATTACGAGAATCATAAATCCCACAAGCCCCAAAATCCCGAAGTATTTGCAAACAGTGACCAAAGTCTAAGTTAAAACCATAGAAATAAATCGAGATATGGATCTATTTTTTTCCTGTGGAAGAAACGCTCTTTGAATTGAGGTGTCTAGCTGATACCCCAGAACACAATCCTATGTGAAGGAGTCAAAAAAGACTTTTTCATGTTCTCTTACAATCCCAGCTTGTATAAGAGATATCTCACCCAAGTGAGAGATTTCTAACCCTTTGAAAATGACTCTGCAAAGATAAGAAAGTCATCTAAACATGGAAAAATGTGGCCACCCCATAGCCTGGAATAAGGTATAATTGGAGCTAGACACTTTGTGTACACACTTGGTGTAGTGGATAGTCTAAACAGTAAGGCAGAGAACTGATAATATTAAGAAATGCCTGAAGTCTGGATGAATAGGGATGTGATGATAAGCATCTCTTAATCTTAAATGATAAAGAAGAGGTAAGAAATTCTGAAGTGACAGCATTTTGAACGTAGACACTGTCAATAACAAGTTTTGGAAAGAAAGATCCAGAACTGATGGTAAATAATCTTCTTTATTTGGAACCAAAAACATCCTTGAATAAAAACCTTTCCCAACCTGAGAAGGAGGAACTGATTCTATCACTCCCCGAGACCATGTGTTGAAAGACAGGGAGAAATAGAGCAGCCTGCTCTGTTTGTTGAGAAATTTCACCTTGGATTTCCTGCCACTGCCATCTGTAACTCTGACAAATGATCTTGAGAACACATTTGTATGAAACTATCTGCTGCCAAAGAGAAAAGGGGAGATTCAGACTTTCCGGTAGGAAAATGAGATTGCCAGAGTAGGAGGGGGGAACAAGGTTTCTTAAATAGTCATTTTGACATATTGAACTGTCCTTGATTTTTTGGGGGGGTCCAGAAATCTTTTTAGAACCCCCCACCATTTCTTCTTAAAAATCTGTTTACCTGCATTTTGGTGAGGCTGTTTATTTTGTTTTGTGTTGAAACTGGATGAAGAGCTAGATAATCCCTTAAAAATTTTGGAAAAGGAGGGCTGAAAATCTTAGAGATACTCTATATAAACTTACACTTTCATCACAGTTTTAATAACCTCTGCTGCAGAAGAACCAAAAACTAAATCTCTATCCAAAGGAGAATTTAACATCTTATTTTTCACATTGTCTGGGAGGTTCTGAGAATGCAGCAAAGCAAATTTCCTCAAAACAGTACCAAGTGGCCATAGTCCTGGCAGAAGTATCAACTGGGTGATACACACACTATAAACAATGAGTTGTGGCCTGTGAAATTGAAATAACGAAATTATTTAAAGCAGATTTTTCCTAACAAGAAGAAAATACAGGCAAAACATTTCTCATACTTTTACAATTGATCAGAACAAACTTTTACCTATTAGCCTGGCAATTAAAAATTCTGAAAACTAAAGTTGCAGAAACATACAACTTTTTCCATTGTATTAATAATCTTACCATCCTTCTTAGAAATATTAAGATTGAAATTATCCAAATGATTAGCAGCACTAGGATTAACTAAAACTAGAGCTGGTGGGTTTGGGATGAATGTATAAGAATTTAAAAGACTGAGGAACTTTATACATTCTATCTGCCTTTTAGGGGCAGGAGGCTATGAAGAAAATTGTAGACTGTGACTCTTATGTCCTCCAGAGCCAGGGATGCTAGATTTGTTACAGGACAGGTAGGGACCAAAAAAAAAAAAAAGATCCTTCACTTTAGTGAAGACCAAAAAAAAAGATCTTTAATGCGAAACATCAGGCAGTTCCGCATTAAACACAAGTAACTCCATATTTGGCAATTTTTGATTGGCCCATATGCCAGTATACAAGCCAATCAAAAAAAATTACACAGCAGATCCTCTCCTGTTCAATGCAGAACATCAGGCAGTTCTACATTAAACAGAAGTAGCTCCGTTTTGCGATTTTTTGATTGTCTCATATACTGGCATATGGGCCAATAAAAAAAAACAAACAAAGCAGAGGCTGTTTTGCCAGGATTTTAACTGGCAGTGCATGACTCGGGATTGGGCTGTTGATCCCGGGATAGTTCTGCTCAAATAGGGATGTCTGGCAACCCTGTCCAGAGCTGATAGAACTTGAGGACTAGGCACAGGTTCTGGAAATTTCTTCTGTAACAGCTCAAAGTATTTCCTGACAGACTCATAAACCTTAATGTTCTCTCACTGAAAACACTGACACATTCCGAGAATACTCTAAGAGAAAGATAAATCACCATAAGGAGAATCATAAATGGAACTCATTTATGAGTCTGACTCAGATAACTGAAGAGAAAACCCTGTATCTGTCCCTTTTTTCCTGTACAGATTCAGAATCTTGAATCTTTTCAGAAAAAGAAGTATCTCTCTTTCTTTTACCAGAGAACACTATATAAGAAGGATCAATAGCCTGATTTAAACCCTGTGCCAGCCTCAGTAAGCTACTCCTATCTAAGGAAATTTATGGAGGAGTACATACATGTTTAATTTTTTTGTTTGTTTCTTTTTGATGGGAAAGATGGGGCCAACGGTGTTATTAATGGTGGCAGCAACTTCTCTAGGGTTGTGCACAATATTCCATTATATCTGTTATTCACTCGGTCATATAAACATGGGGAGATTCCTCAAGATTGGAGACATGCAATTATTAAGCCTGTCTTTAAGGGAAAGGGGAGTAGGACAAACTCCGAGTCATATAGACCCTTAAGTCTACTTTCATGTTGTGGAAAATTAATGGTGATGATAATATTGGAGAAGTTATTGTCAGAACTGGATAGGTTGGGACTTAAAATCATATATCAGCATGCATATGTTGAAAATAGATCTATTACTACCTGTAACATGATGTTCTATAACAATATAATAACAGCTATGAATGAAAAAATTATGCTGTGACGTAATTTATATAGATTTAACTTCAGCATCTGACACGGTCATACACAAGACACTGATAAATAAATTAGTACAACTAGGTATTGATGTGCTCTTGATTAGATGGATAGCTGCATGGCTTACAAATAGGACATGGCAAGTATCATACAGCAACTGGACAGGTGAAATCCTTGGTTACAGTCAGGGTGCCCCACATGGCTCTGTCCTAGGCCCTTACTTGTTTAGATTCTATCTTTCAGACCTAACCTTTTCATCTGAGGTGTTCTACAGTCTATATGCAGATGACATGAAATTGGGTAAACTGATTACATGTATTACAGATAAGGCATGTCTACAAAATAACTTGACTAAATTGACCATTTGGGCACAGGAGAATAATATGTTGATAAATACATCAAAAACTAAGCATATGAAGATTGGGAGACATAAATTGAAAGGTGAATGTTTAATACAGCACACAGTGATTGAAACTGTAGACTCATTTAAGGACCTGGGTATATGGGGAGATTCAGCTATGAGTTTTTCTAATCATATCAACCAATTGGGTAATGATAGTTATAGAACTACAGGTTATATAAAAAGATTTATAAAGTCTAGGAAATCAAAAATGATGAAGTCATTGTTTATTAGTTACAGTAGACCCAAACTTGAGTTTGGAATAACAATATGGAAACCCTATAAGAAAATAAGCATGAGTAAACTGGAGAGAGTACAACAGATATATACCAAGGGTATCCATGGATGTGAAAATTTAAGTTATTATGAAAGACTAAAATATCTGAACTTGTACAGTGTCTCTTATAGATATCTAAGAGGAGATCTTATTCGGGTGTATAGGGCATTAGAGACAACTACCTCTGGGAATGTTTGGGGTTAACAAAAAGTACTAGAGAATCATCAGATAACCTATGTAGAAGATTCTATAGGAATGAGAAGTGTACTAATTGGTTCTCTGACAGAATAGCTGATGCATGGAACAGGCTACCAAATTACATTAATGCAAGTACTAGTTTAGATATTTTTAAGAACAGCCTGGAGACTTATTATGGGAACAAGTGTTTTGGTATATTGGCAAGCTAGAAGGGCATTAATGCCCATGCTTGAAATATTTGTATGTATGTATGTAATATTCTGACCAAACAAGGAAGTCTTCTTTGTCTCTTTCCCAAGACTAATGACTGGATCTCCCTTGCCCATTGAGGGGACCCCCAACAGATACAGAGGACATGACTAACCCCCTGGTCCATACTGGCTGCAGGTGCTACACAAGAAGTATTTGGGGTAAAAGCTCAGTGGTCTGAAAAACCAAGCTATGGACACAGCAGTGTCACATACCTGCAGCTGATTCAAATTGCTAGCCTGCTGTGGTGGCAAAGGCTGTTTGCTTTACTTTTTCATTTTGTGGTTGAAAAAGGGACCAGTCATAGAACCAGTAGTTTGTTCCAAGGTCAAGCAGAAAATAGTTCCTCTTTCCCAAGAAAACCAAACAGCAAGAACTGGTAAAAATTTAAATTCATTAAAAGTCACCTTTTTAATACAAAAACACAGTAAAAAGAAGTTTAAAATGCTATGTCTGCCCCCAAAACAAAATATAGTTTCTCCACAGAAAAAATGGTTTTCAATTACTTTAAACAACTTTTAAACTGATAGGGAAAAAGTGCACACTCATTTAAAAGTACAGTTAAGTCTTGTGACAGTCTGTTAAAACAAACGTCTGTCTAGGAAAATGACTTTTCCAAACAGTAAAGTACAATAAAATATATATATGTTTTTAAATGTAGAAGTTTTTTTCCCCAAAGGGAACTTATCTACCCAGAAAAGGATCCACATAAGCCACCAATTAATCATTGAAAGCCTACAAAGTGCCACCCTCTTCAACACCAGGAAAGCTCTAAAGGGCTTGGTGTCCAAACCTATCTTTTTTTTGGCTCAACTCAAACTGACTGTCAGTTTTGGTGCATGTAAGGTGCCCTGGATCTTTGGAATCTTGCCATTTGTTATATCCTTGGCAGGATACAACACCTATAGCTAAGACTATTTATTCATAGACTCTGGTGTGTGTCATCCTATAATACCCTTCAGTCATGCCTTCTCAGATCACCCTTTTGATACTATAAATATACCCTGCTTAATGAACCAGCAATGTGTGTTTGATTGCCAGGTATATTACAATCCCCTAAAACACATCTGTAAAGAATGAGTCACTGTGTAAAGTTTAACTGGAATCATGAACAAAGACTTTTTAAAAATACTTTGCAATGATTATATGACCCAGTACTGCCATAACAGTTTAAACACCTATGTAGTTATAGATTTTTGACATCCATAAATGTTTTCCAGCATATCCTTTTCCATACCTTGTATATGATTTCTACTTAATATTGATCTGTTCTTTTGAAGCAACATTCCTCTCTGCTCTGATTGACTGCTATAAACCTAGTAAGAACCTGACTGACAAACATAATAAAAATTCAAGAATGAGGGGTTTAGGTTGGAGCTTCTGTAACAGCCATTTCAATATTTAAGAGGTCTTTACTTGCCACAAAGTCTGAAAAAATCAATTGGCAGGATGCACTAGTAGTTTTCTAAGTAACACTGTTACCTGGTGAGCTAGGAATAAACTATAAGAGACAAATAACCATTCCTAGAAATCACATAAAAGTAGACTTGTCTTGCAGTTTCCGCATATTGACTATAGTATTAATGTTTACTACATCCGGTTTGGGAATCTTAGAAGCCATAATATAACCCATACATTTGAGTTAATATGCAAAAATGTGACTTTTGCTTGAAGTTTCAAACTTTTTGCCTTACTCTGTGCAGTAATGTAATCAGTTTCATATAATGCTTCTGTTAAATTTCACATTATACAAGCAAAATATGTTTACAATATCATAAGACATTCAATTATTTCAACTACAGCTCTCTGAAATAGCTTTGCTGCTGATGATATGCCAAAAGGCAATCTCAAAAATTTGTATTTGACAAAATGAATATTAAAATAAAAATCTGACCTAGCTTAATTCAGTGTAAGTTGACAGAAGCTTTGGTTTGCATCCAGACTAGAAAACATTTTAGCATTTGGCATGCCTAAATCCATTTCTTCCATAGTGTGGAGTGGATAATTTTATTTTAGTTCATCTTTTTAAGTCTTATAGATCAATACATAATTATCTGGCTTCACAAAAGACACCATGTTATTTAAATTTGCAGTTGGTTCAGTTTTCTTTACAATTCTTTTAGATACACATATGAAAAGAATAGCATCTGCAGAAACTTAAATGACATATTGCCATGTTAAATCATAAAAAATCAGCATTTTTCTGAAAAAAAAATATTGTAGTTTGTCATGGACTGATCCAGAAGTAGTAGAAGTGCAGGCTTTGTTTGTGCATTCTTTAATCTCAAAGAACTAATCAGAAATTCTCTGACAATGGTTTTCTTCAGTGCATTATCTTTTGAATTACTTCTCAGATTATAATTTAAGCTGTTATTCTTACAATCAAGTTCAATATTGCCTTTAAAGTCTTTTGTAATTCTTGTTATCATGACATTTCTGCAATCATACTACTAACATTATTATCATGAGATGTGAATTGTGTTTATACAAATGTGGATTCTCTTAATCATATCAGCATTCTAACAAGGTTTATGATCCAAACTACTTAGTTTATTACCTGCATTCTTCAAAGTAACTATCTGAATCAGAAGCTTATACTTTTTCTCATTTGTCATCATGAGTATACATAACTTGATGCATTTATTTCAGCTTGTGGCCTGAACAAGTCAGAGATGTGCATGCAGAATTATACAGTTTCATATTCAGTGATGTAAACAGAGATTCAGATGAAAGTTGAGACTATGCTCCAATATTACACTTAAAAGCAACATTTTTGCCTAGAATAGTCAGATTTTCTAAACAAAATTTGTTCTTGGTGCTTCATATGTTATTAGGTTTGTAATTATTTATTTATTTATTTGCTTGTTTGTTTCTATTTGTGAACCAGAATACTCAAAATAATCAAATGGCAGATTTTAAGCAGAGGCCCTCAGAGAAAAGCTCCAATATACAATTTAAAATGTGTAAGCATGTTAACAACAAAATACAAGTCTAGATATTTATAACACTTCAAGATCAGGCTCTTATAACAGAATATCATGGAGAAGTGATCATACAAGAAATGTAGTAAAGGTATATACATTATCCGCACTATGTTAAAAATCATTCTATTGAGCTGGTTAGTGAAGAATTTTAGTAGAGGTTAAACAGGAGTGTTCACGTTCTATAGTCCATAGCAAATTACTATTTGCCATAGGTCCTAGTGGAAATACAGGTGCAGAATTATCAAAGTTGAAAGGAAGAGAAGTAAGGGAGAAGGAAATGAGAAGGGGAGGTTAGCAACTTAAACACTGTGTAACGTTAGTGTCTTTGTTTGCACCCGCTGATCCAGATGGATATTAGATATGCATTTAGTTGTTTTGCGAATGTGTTGACTAGTTTAAAATTTTGTTCTTTTCAGGTTGACTTACAAAGTTTAGAATCCAAGGTACACGCACGCAGGACAACGTGCACGGTCCCAAAAACAGCCAAATCTGTAGACAAAAGTGGACCAGCACGAAAAGGATTGCTTTAAACAGAATTTTAATAGCTAACCATCAATCCATCCAAAGTAATGGTAATAACCATTACTGAAAGCAAACCAGTTTCGGCTTACACAAGCCTTTATCAATGCTGAATAAAGCATTGATAAAGGCTTGTGTAAGCCGAAACCGGTTTGCTTTCAGTAATGGTTATTACCATTACTTTGGATGGATTGATGGTTAGCTATTAAAATTCTGTTTAAAGCAATCCTTTTCGTGCTGGTCCACTTTTGTCTACTGACTTACAAAGTTTGGCAACATACACTGAATAAAGCATCTCATGATGGTGATTAGATTTAAGGGAAGCTATCTGATTTATATTCCTTGTGATCCAAGTTGTCTTGGTGTATTATATTTCTGGATTATGTCTGCCATTGGTGAACATTTAGTAGGCTTGAATAGTACATTGTGGAGTATCTTTTGCTGTGCAAGAGTTAATGTGCATTGCAATTCAAGCCAGTTGATTTTGTAATGTTGTGCAGGGATAGGTATTATTTGGTACATCAGCATTGTCACTCATCTTGTGTATCTAAATAAGACGATGAGGCTTGGGTGTTCATTAAAGTAGTTTATTACAAACAAAAATATCAGGATGGATGACTAAAACATTAAACTTAAACAAACTGACTGACTGCCACACACATACATGCTTTCATTCTGGCTTCTCACTCAAAATGGCACTCTTGCTTGCACATGCTTATTACTTATATGCACGTGCCACTGACTGGAATGCTTCTTAAAGGTACATCACACACTCTGATCTACATCCTCCCTCTTTGAATGATCTGTCTCACATTGACAATGACAATTGAATAATCATGCAAATTATGCAGACAATAATAAACAAAACAAGAATCATGTTCAGGTTGCCGTGTATCTAGGATTAGGTCTTGAAATATGATCTGACCTCATAATATAATAGTTAGCACTAGGTTTAACAACAGGACAGTCACTGGGGAATGTTCTGCCTCAGGATGTTCAGGGATATTTTTAGGAACAGGAATGCATGATGGAATGTTCTCTGGAACAGTAACATTGGACAAATCACTCTGATAATTAGAGTCTCCATTACAGGCAAGATGCTGTAACACTGGCTCGGACAATGGTAATAAATGCTTCCGATTCCACCGAAATTCCATTCCCTGTGATTCCAGAATGTACAATCTTGATTCTTCGCACAAACTTTTCACAAGAGCAATTTGATCAAATAATTTTGCTGTCTGAATCCTTACTATCTCTCCTTCAGAGGTTTGCTGGTTTTGTCATAGTAGGACTTTTGGGGACAAATGCTTTTTTAGAAGTTGGGCTTTTAACACTCTGTTGTTCTTAGCACATGGAACCAACAAATTCGTACTGATTGGTAGTGTGGTTCTAGTTTATTTTATTTATTTTACATTTGTTGACCGGGCTAGTCTAGCTGGATACATGTCCATTTTCAGTAGAGGCCCGGGGAGAAAAGCTCCACAGATAAGACAATACAGAATACATTTACAAATGGTATAGATTGGCATAAAAAAACATACACAGTGAAAGCCATTAGAATAACATATTTATAAAGTAACAATCAGTAATATTATACAGATAAATACTAGGTCGGCGACCAGTTTGTCTTAGTTTGTTTGTCTTAACATAAGTAACATGACCTAGTTTGTCTTAACATAAGTCTCTGGGCAGGTTAACCAAGTAAATTATCATGACGAATGTTTCTGACATTAAGCAAGTTTAGGAAAACATCAGTATTGTCTCATTTGGATTTCATTGACAGCTGTTTTGCACTTTGAACTGCATGCTCAGTCAAGCCATTTGATTGTGGGTATTCAGGACTACTTTTAACATGAACAAAGTCCCACATTTCAGCAAATATTTTGAACTGTTGAAATCTTTTGAACTGCTGATTTGTAAACTGTGCACCATTGTCAGAAATGACTCTGTGCAGAATACCATGGACAGAAAAATGTCTCTTCAACCTAGTAATGACAGTATTGGATGTTAGGTTAGGAAGTAGGTCAATCTCAAACCAATTTGAATAAGAGTCTGCTAACACCAAGTAATGGTGACGATTCCACTTGAAGATATTTGTAGCTACTCTTGACCAAGGTAGTTCAGAAATCTGGTTTAAATGAAGTGGTTCTTTTTGTCAATGTGGTTTAGTACTATTCCAAACAGAGCAAGATGAAATTTCTGAAATTTCCTTCTCAATATCTTTTGAACAGAAGACCAAAATACTAGTCCTGTCACCCTTCTTTTGGTAGAATCAGTTCCTGGATGGCCATGATGCAAGATCTTAATATACTCTTGTTGCAAGGATTTTGGAACAATCACTTTTGGATCTTTCATGATGATACTATTGTCTGACAAAATTTCATCTCTGTAAGGAAAATACTGCTGCACATTTACTAGTAAACAAGATTGCTTTAACAGTCATCCTTGACTGATAAAGTGGTTGAGCTTCTGAAGAACTGGATCTGAAGCTGTGCGAGTTCTAAGCTCATCAAGACGTGGAAGAAAAATTTCTCACTTCTATGACTTCAAAATCAGATTGCTGATTTTCATGCTGTTCAGTGGTTTTTCTGGGAGATTGCAATAAAGTATCAGCAAGATAAAGAAGTTTGCCTTTTGTGTAAACAAGATTGAAATTGTACTTTTGCAATTTGAGCATCACGTGTTGCAATCTTGCAGTTGCTGTGTGCATTGATTTTCGCTTTCTTAAAATAGTGACTAGAGGTTGGTGATCAGTTTTGATCTGGATAGGTTGGCCATAAATATAATCATGGAACTTCGAACATGCAAACACAATTGCCAAGAGCTCCTTCTCAATCTCGGCATACTGCATCTAGGTTTGGGTAAGAGTTCTCATTGCATAGGTACCGGTCTACCCTCTTGAAGAATGACTGCACCAAGACCAAACTTTGAAGCATCACAGGAAAAAGTTACTGGTTTATGAACAACATGGTATCTTAAAGTAGGTGGACTGGCAATTTTCTGTTTCAGAGCATCAAATGCTCTTTGGTGTTGTTCTGACCACGACCAAGTTACATATTTGCATGCCAGCTCTCTTATTGCTGAAAGTTGACTCAGTTTCAGAATGAACTTGCCTAAATAGTTGACCATACCAAGAAGATGTTGTAGGGCTTGGACATTGTCTGGAGCTGGTATCTCAAGAATTGATGTTTGCTTGGAAGGATCTGGTTGTAAGCCTGAACTAGTAAACAAATGTCCTATGTAAGTAACTTCTCTTAGCCTGAATTTACATTTCTGAGGATTCATCTTAAGATTCACTCCACAAGCTCATTACAGAACTTTCCTAAGGTTTCTATCATGTTTGGCTTCACCATTGCCTCCTACAAGAATATCATCTACTATAATAGCATATGGATAGCCAGAAAAAAATGTATTCCATCGCACGTTGAAAGACTTCACTGGCAGAATTTATTTCAAATGGCATTCTCAGAAATCTATACCTTCCAAGTGGTGTACTGAATGTGGTTAGCAATGAAGATTATGGATCAAGCTAAATTTTCCAAAATTAACTTTTTGCATCTAAGACAAAAAAAACAGTGAGATAAACTTACTAAGCTGGGCATTAATCCCTACATCACCCAATGGGTTGCTAACTGGCTTACTGATAGAACCCACACTGTAAAAGTAGCCAACTCCAAATCCAGCTCCAGACAAGTGACAAGTGGAGTACCTCAGGGTTCAGTCCTGGGACCGCTCTTGTTTGGCATCTTCTTCTCTGAAGTACAGGACAACACTAAGGGACTCTGGCTAACAAAGTTCGCAGATGACTGCAAACTGGGAGCCATTATTGAATCTCCAAATGATGTGGATACTCTACAAAAGGGCCTTACAGAAACACATGCTTTGTGCCAGAGCCATGGGCTCAAGCTCAATCCCAAGAAATGTATAGTTATCACCTTTGGGAAAAAACATGTACCCGTGAATTACCATATAGGTGGCAGTACACTAAACACCAAAAGTGTGATAAGACATTTAGGGACACAGGTGGACAGTGGTCTCACCTTCGATAACCACATCGCCACAACAGTCAGGAAATCCTTCTATGTGGCACACCTCATCACTAAGGGCTTTTCATCCAGAAAAAAGGTGGTCATTGTCCCGCTGTACTCTTCCCACATTAGACCCATTATAGAATACAATGCCCCATTTGGTATGTACCTCTCAAGACATACCTCACTAAAAGAATCACAGGCCTAAAGCAGATGCCCTACGCTGACCGCCTTAAAAAACTCCATCTATACTCTGTCACATATTGTCTACTCAGAGGCGATCTCTGCTTAACATACAAGGCCATGTCAAACCCAGAGCTGTTGGACATGCTACACTTAAAGAAATCCCAATGCCTCAGAGCCACACGCTCCAGAGATCTAAACCTTGTCATCACAATAAACAAAACATGCTGGAGGGATAGGTTCCTGACCAAGAGACTCCCCAGACTCTGGAATAGATTGCCCATACATGTCAAGCAGAGTGCCTCTTTGGCCCTCTTCAAAAGGAACCTTGACAATTGGATGGGAGAAAGGAAATTCACCCCAGAGATCATGTCAGTCGCCCTGCTAGACAGGGGTCCAGGGAAGTAAATAGTGTGGGAAGAAATAGCCAGGGAATTGTTATGGCTAGGCTTGTATAGGCCCTAGGGCTGATAGTCTAGTATCAACCTATGAACATATAAGTGGCATTCAGCACGAGGGCAGCCACTTCCTTGACTGTACGCATAGGATGATGAGGTCTTTTTAGTGCTCTGTTCAAATATCTTGAATCAATGCTTGTTCTAATATCATCTGAGCTTTTCTTATGAGCTACTACCATGGAAGATACCCATTCAGTTGGTTCTTCTACTGGACAAATTACTCCTAGCTGCAACATTCTGTCTAGCTCAGCTTTAACTCTGTTCTGCATGGCTACTGCAACTTTCCGTACAGGTCTGATGACTGGGCTTACCTCATGGTCTAATTTCATGGAGAGCACAACTAGGAGTTTGCCTAGTTTGCCTTCAAAAATATCAGCATACTCAGAAAAAAATGGCTTGGATGAAATTTGAGCTGTTGTCATTCAAGCTTACATGACAGACATCTTTATTAAATGAAAGCAATCCCATTCTCAAACTGTCTCTGAGGCCTAATAATGATTACACGTGTCTCTTGATTACGTAAAACTGCATGTCATAGCTGTCCCCAGCAGAGTAATATGAAAGTACCACTGAACCTTCAGTTTGAATTTCTTCACCATCATAAGTAACAAGCTTTGCAAACTTTGCCAGATTAAGTTGTTCTCCAGCTCTTATTCTAGCAAATGTTTCTGCTGACATAACATTGCACTTTGAATCAGTATCTACTTTGAGCTCTATAGGTTTCCCATTAATCTGAACAATACCGAATATTTCACTTTTTGCCCACAAATCTACTGCATTGACTGTTTCACTAAGCACAGACATACCATCAACATAAAAAGTAGGGTCACAGCTTTCTAATTGGTCAACTTGTCTCTTTGAATGTTCTCTTTTAATAAAATGTGCTCCATTTGATTTACAGAACATTTTGAAATGATTCCACTTTTTACATGAGTGGCACTGTTGACCAAAAGCTAAGCACTTTTCTCATTTGGGTTCATGATTTCCACCACAATTATGACAGTTGACTTATGAGGCTGGCTGGCTACAGGTTTTGCTGAGTCACCCCACTCTTTTACTGAGAGTCCCCTGGGTTTTCCTGAAGTTGAAGTTGCTCTGGGTTTTGCTGAAGTGACCACGTGTTTTGCTAGGGACGCCCAGGGCATGGTCTCATGCTGCATGCTATCAACGTTAGCACTAGAATACACTGCTTGCATGCTTTTCTCATTTGTAAGCATATTTGTGTGCTTTTCTGTGAGCTCATATATCTGACTAATCTCTATGGCCTTATTCAATGTTAAATCACTGTCTCAAAGCAAAATCTTTCTCACTGCATCATTATTAATACCACACACAAACCTGTCTTTATCAACTCATCTCTCAGATTACCAGATCTGCACATTTTAGCCTTATTTCTCAAGTTGGTTATATATGCTGCAAAAGTTTCACCAAGCTTTTGATCTCTTGTGTAAAAAGTGCCTTTCTATTGTAATATTCATTTGGGGGTTACACATTTCTCCAAATTTACCTTTTAAGCACTCAGGGTCTTCCCGTATTTCAGCCAACACCACAATATGGTGGTCTTCCCCGTTCCCTGCAAACACAGCAGGTACATACACAAATGAATGCGCTATTCAATGGCTTCTGACCCAGTTAAATTAAGCAGAACAAAGCCTTTGTAGTGTGTCTTTGTCAGAAAAAGCATCCGGTATGAAAAAATTGTACTCCTGCTCAAACCCTCTCAAATTTTCTGCAATATTGTTATCAAACACAAGCGGACTTGGTCTGTGAAATCCTTCTGCCATGTCAACAAATTACTTTGAAACACAATATAAACTTGGCCCTTGTAATTATGTACGAAGATGTACACACACCAGGTACTTGTAATAATATTCAAATGCACAATAATCTCTTCAGAATGACTGTACTTTGTGAAATAACTGTACTGTAATACTATACACACGTCAACACTTTGCACACTTTGGATACTTCAAATAGATTTAGTTAATGCGAAAAAGTAGCACATTGTGAAAAAATACGATTGTTTTCCCTTTTTTATACATTTTATGCAATTCAGATATTGTTTCAAATGTTTTTCTGATTATTTTGAGTATTTTTATCAATATGTCACAGTTTCAGAAATTTTGTTTAATTAGAAAATTGTTTTGAGTGCTTTGAATGCTTCATTTTATATTTGTTGTGCAAAAGAATCATTTAACTGAGTTTTAGTACCTGGAAATTTGTTTCTGATTTGTTTGTGGGTTGTTTGAGCTTCAGGTGATCCACTCATGTATATTCCTCCATTTCTAACTGTGTGCCTCATGGTTTTGACTCTGGATCCCATTCTGACACCATGCCACTCATCTTGTGTATCTAAATAAGACGAGGCTTGGGTGTTCATTTAAATAGTTCATTACACACAAACAAATCAGGATGGATGACTGGAACATTAAATTTAAATGAACTAACTAACTGACTGACTGCTACACACATACATGTTTTTACTCTGGCTGCTCACTAAAAATGGCATTCTTGCTTGCACATGCTAGGGACTTATATGCATGTGCTCTCTGACTGGAATGCTTCATAAAGTTACATCACACACTCTGATCGACAAATATGCTTACGATATTGTGTGTGTTTATTCTACTTATGTGCTTGTAATTTTCAGGTGCTTGTTAAGACATTAGATACATATAATAGGTTTGAGAGTAGTAAAATATGCAAAAACTCTACAGAGCACAAAAAAAGAAACAGCTCGGATGAATGCTCCACCTGTGTTGCTCTATCTGGTAGTAATGTGGATTTATATGCAAAAAATCTAGTTGAGCTTGTTATGTGACATAAGATTTAGATTTGTAGAGCATATCTAGTTTTTGGCTATTATATAGTCAGCGTGTTGTTTGTACCCAATATAACTTCTAATAGTTTGGTATGACTGGTCTGCTTGATTGGTGTGTTATTTAATGATTTGATGCTTAGTTGTAATGTTTGCCTTTCTGAGTAGTTTGCTTGAAACACTATTGGTTTTATTTTTGGCATTAAGTAATACTTGTGAGCATGACAGCTATCTTTCTACTTTGTTGAGCGGTTCATGTTTTTTTTTTTTTTTTGCAGCTGACCTAGCTTCTCCGCAGCATATATTACGATAGAATCATCCACGTATTATACATTTGCAGCTTTGTATGATATGGTGTGTGCATATTATTCATGAATATATTGAATAGTAAATGCCCGATGACTGATACTTGGATCACAGCTGCTATGATTCATTTGAAAGCAGAATAAATATTTTGCCATTGAACAGATTGTGATCTTTGAATGAGGCAGCTATTGAAACAATTGCTGGTGTTTTACTCATACATCAGTACAGGTCAATCTACTAATTAATAGGTTGTGTGATACAGAGTCATATGCTTTACACAGATCAAGGTAAACAGAAGATATAAGAAGTCTTTAGTTTTTATGTAGGTTTATAGCATTTAGGAAAGTTAGGGAATGCTGTTTCAGTACTGTGAGCAGGACAAAAAACATCCTAATTTTGAGATCAAAGACTTATTTGTAGTTAGATGATTTAAGATTTGTTTGTGAATATATGTTTCTAATATTTTAAAAAGGGTAAAAAAGGAGACACAGAGAAACCTATCAGTAAAAACTACAAGAAAAATCTAGACAGAGTTTCTACTGTGTGATTCCTTAAACCTCTTGCATTAGAGGCACATGGGATATATGCAAATGATCCCTTAAGGACATCAGGTGTTTCAGCTATATGGCAGCTCTGCATGCCAATGACTTTTTTCTTTTGAAGTCTGCTATGGACAAATTCAGGCCAATAAAAACCCCAATAGCTGTGGACATGCTTGGTTCAGTCTTCTTATGGCCTTGTTAGCACAGCATAAGTGGACTGTTTCACTTATCTTTAGAAATACAGGGTTGTCATATCTAGGGCGTCTGCAAAATATTCCAACTAACAAACTAAAGCAATGAGTAAAAAAGGTCACACAGACAAATCAATCAGTAAAAACTACAAGAAAAATCTAGCCAAGCTAGAGATTCCACTGTGTGATTCCTTAAACCTCTTGTATTAGAGGCACATGAGATATATGGAAATGACCACTTAAGGAATCAGGTGTTTCAGCTATATGGTAGTGCTGAATGCCCATGACCTTTTTTTTTCTTTTTAAGTTAGTTATGGACAAATTCAGGCCATTAAAACCAAACTCCACTAGCTGTGGACATGAATGTTATAGCCTTCTTATGGCCTTGTCAGCACAGCATAAGTGGACTGTTTGGCTTACGTTTGGAAACACAGGGTCATCGTACCCAGCTGATGTCTATAACCATTAGGGTGTCTGCAAAATATCCCAGGTAAGAAACTAAAACAATGAGTGCATCCAGAAATGCCATATAACTGAAACACCTGATGTCCTTAAGGGTCATTTGCATATATCCCATGTGCCTCTAATACAAGGGGTTTAAGAAATCACACAGTGGAAACACTAGCCTGGCTAGATTTTTCTTGTAGTGTTTTACAAAGGGAATGTGAAGGGTTTGAAGTTTGAAATGTCAGTCTGTGTTATTACCTTTATGAACTGGTGTTATATTAGATTGTTTCTATCTACTGGGTATATAATGGTCTGATAATTACCCATTCACTACTAGGACCACTGGATAGAGAATTGGCTTCAGCAGCAATTTGTAGATATTCTTGGGGAAGGTAGTATGTTTTCCATTTTTGCAAGGTGTTTTGGATTTACTGATACTGGATGAAGAGTTAATGGGAGATGATTTTTCTGAGCTATGATACAGAATTGGAATTGCCTAGACATGGTAAGGCCTTGCAGTCTCTAATTATGGTGGCTGCCAAAAAAGCAATAACTAGGACTAGAAGCAGTGAATATAGTAACAGAGATAAACCAACTGGAAGTGAGATCTTTAGAAAAAGGTAGGAGCAAACTACATAGGAAAAAATGGGAATTGTGGTAACAAAACATATGGGGAGGAACGAGGTTTAAAAGAAGGCAGGGCTTAAATGAGCTATGTAATGTTTGAAAATGATTGGGTAGATTATAATTAATGTATAATGTTTGCAACTGGAAGTGTGTCAGTATGGTTTGTTATGTAAAATACTTGCAACTAGGATTATGTCGTGGTTTGTTTTCATTTATATGAATGTATGATTGCTTATGTCATAAGTGATGGTTTAATAAAGATGTTTCTTGTTTAAAAAAGGAACACTTGCAGTCATTTCCTTTAAATAATGGGTTCAGGTTGTGTTAAATAGTGAGGTGGCTACATTTGCTGAATGTTTATTATGTTGCAGGCAATGTTAAAATCAGTGTCTTTGGGTAATAACTTTGGTCATTATGTTTTCCAGGCTTTATTACATTTTTTATGAGTTCCAGTATTGTTTGGGATTGCTGGTGTGTTCTGACTGCAAAGAACAGAAGCACATTTTCTTGTCTACCCAGACTTTCTTTTTTACCAGATTTCTAAAATGTCTGTAGGTCTGAATACTTTGTACAGCCTTCCACTGTCTGTTTCCATGCTCTATTTCTTTTCGTCAGAATTTGTTTAGCTTCACAGGTCATCCATGGTGTGGGATTAGGTTTAGCTTTATTTTTCCTTAATGGTTAGTTGAAAATGTTCACTGCATCATCTAATATAGTAATAACCCATGCCTGAGTGTGGGTAATGTGGGATTTACCCACGGTTGGCGTGGTTTGGTCCCGAGGGTGAACAGAGACAACCGTGGGTAAATCCCGCATTAACCACACCCAGAAGTGGGTTATTGCTATTATACTATGACATTATTTAAGAAAAGAAATAAGTACTTTTCTTAAATAATGGCATTGTATAATGCCTCTTTGCTGCCCTTCCGCAGCTGTCTGGTATCCGCGGCAGTTCTGATGTACTGCGCATGCCTACGCAGTACATCAGAGCTGTGGCCAAAAGCAACAGAGAAAGCAAGATCTCCGTTGCTTTTTACTGTTTCGCTAAGTTAAATGGGTTTAACATAGCACAACAGCTTTAAAATAAGCAACGGAGATGTCTGTTGCTTATTTTAAAGCTGTCTCGCTATGTTAAACCCATTTAACATAGCGAAACAGTAAAAAGCAACGGAGATCTTGCTTTATCCATTGCTTTTTTTTTTTAAACCTGTTTTGCTATGTTAAATGGGTTTAACATAGTGAGACAGCTTTAAAATAAGCAACGGAGATGTCCGTTGCTTATTTTAAAGCTGTCTCACTATATTAAACCCATTTAACATAGCAAGACAGGTTTAAAAAAAAGCAACGGAGAAAGCAAGATCTTCGTTGCTTTTTACACACTGTGTCGCTATGTTAAAGGAGTTTAACATAGCGAGACAGCTTTAAAAAAAGCAACAGAGATCTCCAATGCTTTTTTTAAACCTGTGTCGCTATGTTAAACTCTTTTAACATAGCGAGACAGTGTTTTAAAAGAGACTTATACTAATGGAAAAAGTCCGGGAGACCGGACCTTTTCCCATTAGTATAAGTCGATTTACAACGTGCACACTGGCCAATCAGCGTGCACGTTTTGGAATATTAATGGGGGGTCATGGTATAATGGTACTTAATAATGGTCCATCTACATTATTTAAATATGTTTTGAGTGTGTGTGTGTGTGTGTGTGTGTGTGTGTGTGTGTGTGTGTGTGTGTGTGTGTGTGTGTGTGTGTGTGTGTGAGTGTACCCTGTTGTAAGTGACTTTTTGCTTATTTATTTTGTTTTCAGATGACATATGTGAGATGATGGCCACTTAAGGTATCTGCTAATACTCCATATAAGTATGCTATGTTTGTTTGACTAACACCCCATCTGATATACTTTCTTTTCTGTTACTTTAACAACTCAAATTGAAATGTGTATTAGTTGTACAAAACCAAATAGGTTAAAGTTTCATTTGCTGACTTGAAATTGTTGGTCAGATCGGTCTACTGATATTAATATTCTCTAGTTTTGCTGTGGTTTGCACTGTGTACATTGTTATATGTAACAGTATATAATTTAGAACATTATCCATGAGACCAAGTAACTGACAGATTTACTGGAATTATTTCATCTTGGTCAGTGGAAGGGATTGGTGGTTGGGAGCTGGGTTACTTGTAAGTTTTTGAGTATATTATATAGATAATTCCTGTTCACTGGATTGTGTACTTGTTTTGAGGATGTTATACTCTGGAGGTAGTACTCCTTCAGCCTGTATGGATGGGATTAGCCAAGTTTCAGAGATATTCAAATGTCTGATGTATAATATTGTATTCAGATATGCAGTTCAGTAATTTTATTACATATACTTCTTGCATTTATATGATAAATCTTTAGAATCTGGGTGATTGGGTCAGTATGCTTAGATTGGTGTATATGTTATTTTTTGAAGTGTGTAGGTCCTGGGATTATTTGCATGCCACCACATAGTAGCTCTAACCAAATTCCCCCTAATAATATAAATACCACATTGAGTTTCCCCTGAAAAGAGGCTGTTAGTCTAGTGGGACAAGCCCAATCAACAAAAGATGTATGACTGGATAAAGAAATAAATAGGCAAGCATCTATACTTTCTTTGGCCCATCCGTTTTTGGTAAAAAATGGATGCAATATGCATGGAGGGCTTTTCTTTGGCTCACACTATTAGTGAAATGTATTTCTCATCACCCTGAACTTGCTCTTTTCCTCTTCCCTGAGATTAAATGAGCTAAATACATTTATAGCTTTCTTGCCTGTGATATGTGGTAACACTGCACAATGCACATTATTTAATTTTTCTGCAGTTCCACTAGCAATGAGTTACAGCTCAAATGTTTTAACCACAGGTTTCATACAAGTTACCATGCCATCTTCACAGGCACTGGTAGGTGGAGTATGGGTAGACTCACCTAAAATGAGGGGAGTCTACGAATGAAGAGAGACTGGTGTTTTATGTTCTCTTTCTCTCTACAAAATGTGAAAAATGCTATTATTTTGCAAAAGGAAGAATCTTGTAAAATGGTACCTTTATGGTTTGTAGATTCATAGATTGTTAGTTACTAGGCTAATGACCCAGAGGGGCCTTTCTAAGCCTAGCCATGTTTTCCCAAAAGAATAATGATGTCCTGTATCCAAATAAGACCTTGTGAGCCAAGCATTTATAAGCTACATGTTTCCATAAGGAACACGGGTGCCAGACTTGGTGTAAATTTCCTTTTCCCCATCTAGTGGTCTAGTTTGTACTTAAATTAGGTAATCGAATTAAAGAGCTTCACATGGATAAGAGGCCTGTTCCATAAGAGGGGCAGTCTCTGGGACACATATCTGTCCCTCCAGCATTTTCTGTTTAAGTCATAGACAAAGTCTGGTTCTTTAGAGCTTCTATTTCTGGTACTGTTTGACTTACAAATATACAGGAGATTCGTAAGTGTAAGGGTTGCGAATGCCTTGTAAGCCAGGCATAGATTACCCTTCAGCAAGCTATAGGAGACTAAATAGAGGGTAGCACTCTGCATAAGGCAGGTTTGTTATGCTTTGTATTCTTTTTGCAAGGGACCTCTGAGGTCGCTCTAGTTGCTGCATATGCCTGTTCAGGTACATATTGAAGGGAACACTGTACTCTATGATTGGTCTGATAAAGGTGGACTACAGTGGGATAATGACATCTTTGGACCTAGATACCATGCCTTTACTTATAAGTTGTGCAACATAAATGGATTTCCTCACCACTTTGATCATGTGGTGGTCGAAGGTAAGACTACTGACTACTTGAGTACCCAGATCCCTGACAACTAGGTCGACACTTAGGGATGTATTATCAACAATGGTAATTAGCCAGGATGGTTAGACAGGATTTTCCCAAAAGGTACAGTTATGCATTTCTTAGCAGTGAGTTTAAGATCATGGCTTTGGCACCATTCATTAGCCAGAGATAGGCCTTCTTGAAGAATGTTAGTATCTACAGGGGAGTTGATAATAACCTCCAGTTTGCAATCATCTGCAAATGTAGCCATAAACCTTTAGCATTTACTTCCACTTCAGTGAAATAGATGCCAATAAGGGACCCCTGAGGGACTCTGCTATTAACAGGCCACTTGGTGGATGTGGCCTCACTTATTTTGACCTCCTGGGTCCTATCCGTGAGACAGCTGGCTATCCAGTGGGTGATAAAAGGGTTTATACCTTATTTAGTGAGCTTATCTGTAATACCTGAGTGGGGTATTGTATCAAAAGCCTTGGCTAGGTCGAGGTAAGCTGTATGTACAGTCTTGCCATCATCCATTGTTTTGGTGACCCTCTCAAAGAAGTCCACTTGACTTAACAGGCATGAATTTACTTTAACAAAGCCAAACTGCGATTGGTCCATTAATTGCAGGTTATCTATATCCTTATGTTTCATGTCCATGATGATTCTTTTCATAGTCTTACATATGAGGCTGGTCAGATTTAAGGGCCTATAGTTACCTAGATCAATGGAAGGACCTCCTTTGTGCAGGGGAATGACTCTAGACATCTTCCATTTCTGAGCACAAAGCCTGACTACAGGCTCCAGTTGAAAAGTTATTCAAGTAGACCATAGAGGTCATGCTTCATGCTATTTACTAAGCATCCAGGGATGTTATTAGGGCCCATCAATGTAGTGTTTTTGGCCTTGGAAAGTGCATTGAAATCTTGTTCCCTGGTAATTGTTGGGGGTATTGTGGTATGCGGTATTTCCTTTGGACTATTGGGGGGGGGGGATTTGAGCAGAACCTGTCAGCCAAAAAGTTGGCAATGGCCTCCAGTTCAGTGTGGGTGATGCTATTTACAATAAGTTTTGCACACTGTTGTGTATTTCCCCTTCAGGTTGCAGACTTAATTATAGAATGATTTGTGGTTGCCCTTTGCCTGAAAAGCTATTTTTTAATTCAAATGTAGCCTATGAAGTTTTAATTAACTCTCATAGCTGCCTGTTTAGATTTGTTGGGGGGGTTAGTATGTTGGGCTTTGTTCCTCCTATGCTTGGTCTAAATTTTTTTTCTTTTGTTATATAAATGATTGACATTGTAATTCCACCAGGGTGGCTTGCCTTTTGAATTTGTCTTATTCCTAATATGAGTGGGAACACTATTGATATGGCTGTAGAGGGATTTTTTAAATAACTCAGCATGTGCTATGGGTTACTGGGTTTGTGGGTGCCTGGAATGTAGCCAAGATGTCACTTAGTGGTAAGAGGTTAACTTTGGAATAATCCCTAAAGGTTGGTTTCCCTGGGTCCCTGGATTTAATTTTTATTTCAAGCAGTATTGACTTATGGTCAGATCTGATGAGCAAGGACATTACACTGGTTAAGGAAAATCACTCTCCCATGTTTCTGAGTACAAAGTCAAGGATGTCTGTACCCTTAGTTGAAGAATGGACCAACTGTTCCACAAATCTAACTTAAAGATCCAACCCTCGCAAAATGAACCCACAAACTTCAAAAATGCTGAGACAATACTCATTACACTCATCCTAAACCAGCACAGACATTTAAACTTACTCGGGATATATATTCCACCAGGCGACAATTAAACACTCTAGAATCAATACTGCACTGGGCTTTCCACTCCCTCCCTCAGGAAACCATCATGCTAGGTGATGTCAACATTGACTGGAACTCTATCCACTCTCCAACACCCACAACCATATTAACATATATAACTTCACACAAGTCATACAAACTCTCACACGTATAGATAAGGCCACCAAAATGGAATCCATATTACACTAGATCCTTACTAACCAGGCCAGCACTGCCCACCAGTGTGGTACACTGCCCAACTCTCTCAGTGACCATAACCCAACCTTTTTCCTTCGACATAAACTTAAATGTAACAGCCCATCCTCCCTACTACAAACCCTTTCTCGCAAAGACTTCCCCTCAGACCTATTCACAGAAACCTTAAAATCTTGTAAATGGGCTCCCACCAACCCCCCTCCCTGGACAGGGCAGTAGAATACTTTAATTCCACATTCCTAATGATCCTAAACCAACTAGCCCCAATCAAAACAATTAGAATGCACAGCAATCCTGGCCCCTGTTTACCAAAAAACACAAAGGCTTTACTAAAGCAAAGGGACAAAGCATGGAAATCCTGGCAACAACATAAAACACCCACAACTAGACAAACCTTGTTAGAACTTATAAATAAGGCAAAAATGCAGGGTAAGATAGACAAACAAAATCACTATCTAACCTTGCAGAGAAAATATGGTAACAACCTACAGAAATTCTGGGCTGTAGTGAACAACATTCTCCAACCTGGAAAAACCACCACGCCACCACCAAATATAGAAGGCACCAGCCTTGACATAGCATCCAGCTTTAACAACTATTTCACCTCCTCCATACTGAAACTCATAAACGATACAAACTCCCACACCTCCCCCACCAACCACCAAAGCCTAATCAATCACCATCCCCTTTTCACTCAATCCATTATCTATATCAAGCATCCAAAAACTCCTAGCTAATCTCAAACCAACTACCCTCACTGTCAACGACCTCCCAGCCAAATACCTCCAACTTGCATCTAGGGCTATCACCTACCCAATCTCAATACTAAGAAATAGATCCATTGATGAACACTACATTCCATCCTTGTGGAAAGCCTCATCCATCATCCTGCTTCACAAAGACAGCCCCTCCACTGACCTCTCCAATTACTGCTCCATCGCAATACTTACACCCCTATTGAAAATCCTTGAAAGATGTATCCATCACCAGGTTCTCTCTCATTTACCTCCCAACAACCTACTCTCCAAAACTCAACACGGATTTCAATCTGGCCATAGCACCACCAGCACCCTAATTAACTTTACAAATACCATAAACTCATACAGAAACTAAGGAAAACTTGTCTCTGTCAAAGCATTCTATACCATTTCCCACAATAAACTAATATCCTCCCTCTACAAACTCAACCTTGATAATCATACCTTACAATGGTTCAGCAGCTACCTAGACAACCGCTCTTAATCTGTCAAATGGCTCAACTCCCTATCCTCCCTCTCCCAGTCAAATGTGGCATAACTCAAGGCTCTATACTTGTCCCCCTTCTCTTCAATATCTTTACAAACCAACTCCACTTAGCAACCACAAAAGCTGACATAGTCCATTACGCAGATGACACTACCCTTACCTGCTCTGCACCCAACATCCAACTGCTACAAACCCAAGCCCAAGAATCCTTCTTAGAAATAGAAAATTGGATAAACAATTCTCAACTACTACTGAACTCACAAAAAACACAGCTCATGTTATTCCACCCAACAAAGACTATAGACCCCACCTACTCCATTCTATCTGCCAATATGACACTCATAACTCTTTTTTCAGAGGCCAAACTACTAGGTCTTACAAGTGACCAGCAACTTAAATACAATAAACACATATCCCTAACCATCTCCAAAGTCCACAAAAAGCTAGGTTTCCTCTATCACAGCAACAAATTCTTAACCTCAGAAACCAGAAGTGCCATAGCCAGAACTCATCTCTTATCAACCCTACTTTATGCATCCACAGTACTAACAAATCTAAATAAAACAGACCTGCACAAACTTTCAACATGCTACAACAAAATAGCTAGAGTTGCAACCAATGCTAAATCACGGTCTCACCACTGCCAATTCCTACATAAACTGCACTGGCTAAAATTTCCAAACTTACTTCACTATCACTAACTCAACTTAGCCCATCAAATACTGTATCACTCTGATAAAACCCCTACCCTAACAGGCCTCTTAAACTTCCATAACACCAACAGGAAACTATGATCCATTAACAAAGCCCTAATTGAAGTCATTCCATGTAAAACAGCTCAGGGGAATCTCTATTTCCTTATGAAGTTGCAAAAATATGGAACACCTTACCCCCAGACCTCAGGCTAAAAAGCCACACTACCACATTCAAAAAACTCCTTAAATCACATCTATATGAAAAACATATATGTAACTGTAATGACCCTCCCTGAACCCACCTCATCCAGCCTACAACCCACAGGTGACCCAGAGGAACAGAACACTATTCCACTAACTTATACTCTACCTAGGCAGATTTGTACATAGTATACATATCTAGTACACTTTTCACTACTATTAAGTCAATTGCATATATACTGTACTTGTACTCATGTACAAATGTACTGGGATCAGTATTTAAACTATTGGTAAACTTTTTTTAACTATTGCTAAACTTTTTTAGACCATTGTTAAACTTTTTAAGCTATTGTTAAACTTTGTTAACTGCTTTTTACTAAATTACATTTGGAGCTTTTCTCCCCAGGACTCCACTGAAAACGGACCCCTGTTGTCCAGTTGGACTATCCTGATAAACAAATGTTAAATAAATAAATAAATAAACAAATAAATAAATAAATAATCTTTAGGAATTACTGTCCTTCTGTATTAGAAGTGGTGTAGGATTCCCAGTCTACAGAGGGGTAGTTGAGATCCCCCATGAAGATTGTATTGGGTTGAACAGTGAGGGACTCTAGTAAATTGAGATAGGTAATGTGGGTTGCCTGCGACATTGAAGGGGACCTATAGGTTGCAAGGATATGGTATGAGATCTTGTTTATGGTGAGTTGCACATGTATGAGTTCCAGTGGGTCGTAAATAACTAGCCTGAATGTGAGGTTTTTAATATAGACTCCTCCACCTTTAGTTCCCTCTTTTGCAGTCATTGTCTAAAGACATGGAAAGCATTATAACCTTGCACTGCAGGGGTACTCTCCATGCCATTAAACCATGGTGCCATTACTACACAGGTGGCTATGCTCTCCAGGGAAAGGAAAGCTTGCAAGCAGTTGAATCTCTTGTTAAGAATTCTAGCATTTATCAGTGCCACCTTCAAATTTTCCTTTATAGATTTGGTTAGGCCAGGAAGTGTATCAGTTTGGCATTGTCTAAAAGGCACTGTGGGGTGGGAAAGATGTTTGCCAATATCCAAAAGACTAAAGGGGATAAGTGCAAACCATGTCCTTCCAGGCTGTTAAATATTGTACTCCTCCCCCTGATTGGCACCAGAAGCTAAGCCAATTGTTAAAATCAATCATTTTGATCATCCTTGGAGAAGGTAATATGCTACTCAGTGCTAGGCTCATACCTGCCTGAGACACATAAACAGTGAATTTGATCATGTCTTGCTTTATATAGTTAAGGGAGGTATGTCTCTGATCATTAACTCTCACACTGACTATAACAGAGTCATACTGGTACCTGTGGTTCAATGACCAGAGTGCCTGTGTGACTTGATGGATCCTAGCCCTGGAAAGGCAGCTGTGAGTCTCTCTCTCTCCTTAGTCTGTCTGGTGAGGCAGACATCAGTATGTCTCACTACAGAATTACCACTGACCAGGAAATTAGGTTGTGCACTGGTTTGCCTTAAGGGCTTAGTAGTAGAGGCACTGGATATAGTTTTACTACATGTAGCTGTGGGTGATTTTTTAACGGTGTGTTTATGTGATGGCTAAGGACCTTTTTTTTATTGTGTTGTGCAGGAGGCCTTAGTTTTTTAAGAAGGTTACCTGTAAGTGCATCAACATAAGAATTTTAAGTGTAGGGTATTTACCCTGTGCAGTGGGTGTAGTACAAGTGTCACTGACAATCTCTAAAAGATTAGTTTTGGTTGTACAAGAGAGTTTTGCCTCCAATGTTAAAGTGTATTTGTACTTCTAGCATACTTTATCTGTTTTATTAAGAATAAGTGGTTGGTCAGTGTACATGAGACGATTGCTACAATGCCTCAAAATGCCCATCTCAACCAGACTGACCACAGACAAAGTTGGGAAGAACATATCCTTGGTTGCTGATCTACTAGGGAGGAGTAAGGGAAATTTAAATATTGAATAGGTGAATAACACAAGGAAATTGATGAGGAATGCTTAGCAGTGCACAAACTAGATGCCCAAGTAGTTAAAAAAATCTGTCTACACAATAAAGATATTTTAAAGGAAACTTACACAGCCTTGCAAACCATATAGCTTCCTATCTGTCACATAAGTTCACATTTAAAGCCATAGAGACAATTCCATTCAATCCCAGAAAATGAGATGTCATGAATCGAACAGAACTATGTGAAGTTAAATGGACTGCAAATTTGAGAGGTTCATGTCCTCCAGGTTTGAAAAATATGATCCATTTAAAACCAATTCTGAAAAACAGATTTCTCATAATCAATAAGTAATTTTAATGCATTGTTTAATACTTTTAATGCTTTCAAAATGAAGGTTTGTTTTTGATTTTTAGTCATTCAACATTGTCTTTTATGTCATGTTTCATACCACAGCTATGGACTTATTGGTTGCAACTAAAGACGTTGTTTTTTAGTAGATGTTGGTATAGTGAATACTTAATATTACTTAATCTCTAGCTAAGGTTTTACCTATAAGAAATAGCATAGACATGTAGTATGTTTATCTTCAGTTTCAATTCAAATAATTGATAAGCTGGTATAACTTATGCAAGCCCGAAATCCAATGGTCTTTTCATTATTATTAAGATAATCATGGACACTCTTTTGATGTCATAAGGTTGTTTTATTAAGAAGTAACAAAATGTTTGTTTACGAGCAGATTCACTGAGTATGCATTCTCTGTTGCCGTGAAAGCTGGAGGATTGCTTGTGATTGTTAAATTTCTTGTAAAGTTATTTACAGTTGAGTTTATATTTTTTTTCTTCTCCCCAAGAAACTTATCTGTCTACACAATAAGGATATTTTAAAGGAAACTTATACTGTGAGAGATTGGTGTCCACACAGACTATAAGGGGAATTAAGCTGCAAGGTATCAGCATCTATACAGATCACTGCTAGGTGCTGCTCTGCATAGAACAGCAGTTCTAACTAAAGACTGTAAAAAAAAGGTCAAAATGTTCGGATATTCAACACAGAAACACTCAATTGATGTTGCTGTGTCAAAAACAATGTGAAAAACAACTGATGAAACAGTGGATCTGGTAAGTTTTAGCTTGCTTGTAGATTATGAGCCAAGTGTTGTGCAACTGTGACACTAAAAGAGCACAGCAGATTCAATGAAAAAAAATGCCCTGTGGCCACCCAAAAACAGCACACTCTTATTTTCATTACACAATCCTGGACAAGAAAATGACTCCGCCCCCCTTTATTCTCATTAAAGTGGAAAAAAGGCAGTTCTAACTAAACACTGTAAAAATGTTCAAAAAGTGCTGACATTCAACACAAAAACACTCAATTAATGAAGAGAAAAACAAGTGCCAAAATACTGGATATGGTAATGCAAGCTTTGGCTTTTGTAGAGTTTACGCAAAACCAAATGAAAACTGTTGGACAAAAGTTGCCAGAAACCAAGCAAGCAAATGTACACAACAAAAAACAAAGAATCCAGCAACTAATGTGGAAGAATAAAATAAAAACTTAACAAAACTGTCAATGTTTAATTCAATAGCTTTAATACGAACAAGGGTAAGCACTTTTATAGTTTTAGAACTGCTTCATCAGATCAAACTAAAACCAACATGACAAATAATTAAAGGCAAAAACCCCTCCCACACTGCACAATAGATAAATCAATTGAAGCAACATTCAAAATAAGCACTTAAAATATGGACTAACATGCTTAAATAATCCTATGAACGTTTCTGACCCAGAGACTCCCCAGACTCTGGAATAGATTGCCCATACATGTCTAGCAGAGTGCCTCTTTGGCCCTCTTCAAAAGGAACCTTGATGATTGGATGGGAGAAAGGAAATTCACCCCTGGGATCACATCAGTCACCCTGCTAGGCAGGGGTCCAGGGAAGTAAATAGTGTGGGAATAAATAGCCAGGGAATTGTTATGGCTAGGCTTGTATAGGCCCTAGGGCTGATAGCCTAGTACCAACCTATGAACCTATGAACCTAATCTAATTAAAACATGTAAAACTTTTTATAAAATACACAGTCAACTAAAAACAATAAAGTACAAAAGTATTTCAAAACTTCCAATGCTGAAAGTTGATAAATGCACTGCCTCTTGTTTCTAATCAAACATAACTTTTATTAACGGTGCTATAACTGAGGATGTCACCATAACTATATAAGGAAATTGCAGATCACAACTGTGATCAGTTAAACATTGATCGGAATATAATACTACTAGACAAAAAATCATAACAACAAAAAACATATATTTATATACAAATTATAAAAAAATAACATTCTCAGCTATATAAATAAATACTCTAAAATGTGTGTACCACAATTTTACAACTAAACTATTCCAACCAAAGTGTTTTAGTGAGGTAGTGGCTAGTACATGTAATAACAATCCCCCATCAATTGTTGGTACCCCCCTTTTTTCTTTATTAGAGCCCCTTCTGATAACTACGGAGCACAGACAAGGGAGATCTCGGAGTCATTCAATTCAAAAAAGGGGTGGACCAACCACAAACAACAGTCCATGGAGAGGTTCACCCAGATGATGACTCAGAGCAGGACTTAAACAGCCTAATTTTTAATATATCTTCTGTTACACTCACAGCAGAGCAACATAATGTTTTGAGTGAAGGCATGCCTTTTGTGCCAGCTCAGAAATCTAATTTATCTCAAGTTCTTTTTGATCTTAGGATGTTCACAAGAAATTTATATCTTTTGCTCATGTCTTTAGGTGAGAATGTGACATAATTTAGTTTTAGAAAACCTAGTAGTTTTATTCCAGATAAACATCCTATTATAGAGGCCTCTACTGTGGTTTGTGATGAACAAATCAGGTCGGTATTGATTGACAAAAATGCTGGTTCTTTTTATAATTTAACTGAGGCTGAGAATATTGCCTTAAGTGAGCTGAAGAGACTTAATTCAGTTGAGATACACCCAGCTGATAAAGGAGGTGGGATTGTAGTTATGGACGGGGAACTTTACTTATGACCGTGGAACAACTTTTGAGTGATAGTGCTACATATAAACCTATCTCTAAATTTCAGGTAACAGCTATTACAGACAGAGTCTCATTTTTATTGTTTGATATGTTATTGACAGGTCTGATTACTGAGGACTTATTTATTTTACAGTTAAGCACCCTATAATTTCTATAGTCTATGGACTCCCCAAGGTTCATAAGAACTCGTATACCCCCTATGCATCCTATTTTGTCAGGCAGATGCTGGGTCACTGACAATCTATCAATATTGAGAAAATGCTATGACCTTTGTTGGACAATGTGCAGTCTTTTCTGAAAGACACCAAGGACTTTTTAACTGATAAAAACAAAAAAAAAATGTGGCAGGACACTGCTATGTATCGCCAATCTTTAATAAAAGCACAAAAATACAAGGATAAGCGCTTTCGGGTAACAACCCTTCTTCAGATAAAGACAAAGACATTCATTCCACCAATTTAAACTAACAACCAGCCAATAAGCAGTCAATAAACCACCCACCTTTTCAGGAGGGTGGGCTTCATAGGTACCATGTCATTAAGGCCTGGGCTCCTATGAGCCATCAGTTCTAAGATCCATTTTGATTCTATGGACTCCGTAAGAAGTTTAATATCACCTCTCCTATTATTCAACCTTACATTAACTATTGCTCTGAAATGAAATCTATGTGTAGGATGTACTTCAATATGCCTATAAAGGGCATTGTGTATATCATTATTCCTTATAGAGGAAGGATGTTGAAGCACCCTCACCTTAAACATGTTGTTCGTTTTTCCTACATAGAAACAGGGACACTGTACGCATTCTGCCAAATAAACCAAGTCAGTTGTCCTGCATGTAGCCCTAGCCTTCAGGTTGAAAACCTTACCACTGACTGGATGTCTAAAAATTGTGTCCCTATTAATATGCGGGCATTCTTTACAAAGTCCACATGGTGCACTACCTATTGTTTCCTTAAAGGGTTTTTTTACTAATTATTGTCTTTTCTCCACAAAGTAAGTCTTTTAGATTTTTGTTCCTCCTATACCCAAAACTAGGACTCTCACCTATTATATTCCTTAATTTATTATCACTTCTTAGAATATTCCAATTTCTATTAACTATATCTCGTATATCTCCAATATTACTACTATAAGTGAAAATTAGTTTGGGATTATCTAATTTAGTATTTATTATAGGGGGTATCCTCACTTCTCCTTCCGCATGTCTAAGCCAAGGTTTAAACTTGTTTTTCCTTAGTCCCTTACTGCCATCTACCATCTTGTTCACCAATCCCTCCCTGTAGCCCCTGTCTCGAAAGCAATGTTTTAAGTTGGTCATCTCCTTTTCATATTGAGCATCTTCCAGGCATACCCTGGATGTCCTACTGATCTGCCCCTGGATAATGTTAGGAAATGTGAAGCGGGGGTGCATACTATCATAACACAACAAGGTATTCTTCCAACAGTCCTTCCTGTGTAAACATCATCATGGTGAACAACATGGTGAGAAACAGTAGGTAGTGCACAATGTGGACTTTGTAAAGCATGCCCGCATATTAATAGGGACACAATTTTTAGACATCCAGTCAGTGGTAAGGTTTTCAACCTGAAGGCTAGGGCTACATGCAGGACAACTGACTTGGCTTATTTGGCAGAATGCGTACAGTGTCCCTGTTTCTATGTAGGAAAAATGAACAACATGTTTAAGGTGAGGGTGCTTCAACATCTTTCCTCTATAAGGAATAATGATATACACAATGCCCTTTATAGGCATATTGAAGTACATCCTACACATAGATTTCATTTCAGAGCAATAGTTAATGTAAGGTTGAATAATAGGGGAGGTGATATTAAACTTCTTACGGAGTCCATAGAATCAAAATGGATCTTAGAACTGATGGCTCATAGGAGCCCAGGCCTTAATGACATGGTACCTATGAAGCCCGCCCTCCTGAAAAGGCGGGTGGTTTATTGACTGCTTATTGGCTGGTTGTTAGTTTAAACTGGTGGAATGAATGTCTTTGTCTTTATCTGAAGAAGGGTTGTTACCCGAAAGCGCTTATCCTTGTATTTTTGTGCTTTTATTAAAGATTGGCGACACATAGCAGTGTCCTGCCACGTTTCTTTTGGTTTTTATAAATACTTGTATCGTTGGCAGAGTTTTGGTGATAGCACTAAACATTGTTTTTGGACTTTTTAACTAATCTGTACTGTACCGTCTGTGATGTTAGATATGATCAAAATCTTTTGTTTGTTACGCTGTATGTTGTATCTCTGTTCATTGTAATTCCTAATGATATTGGTATTAACTATGTTAGATCTTTCTTACAGGATCAAGCTGTTTTTTTCAAATATGAAGATAGAATTGCTTTGCATGCTTTTTGAGTTGGTGTTAGAGAACAATGTATTTTTGTTTGGTGATCAATACTACTTGCAGAAGGTTGGAGTGGCTATGAACATAGCTTGTGCTAACAGCTATGCCAACCTTCTTCTTCTTCTTTTGGCTTTTTCCCAGTTAGGGGTCACCACAGCAGATCACCCAACCACTCATGATTGGCAGTGGAGTTTTACGGTGTTGAGTTGCCAGTCCAGCGCCCAACCTTCCACAGAAGGCACACACATGCACACACTCATACATAGGGCCAATTTAGAGAGTCCAATACACATACAGCATGTCTTTGGGATGTGGGAGGAAACTGGAGCACCTGGGCGAAACCCACATGACCACAGGAAGGACATGCAGACTCCACACAGAAGGCACCCCAGCCGAGGATCGAACCGGAGAACCTCTTGCTGTGAGGTGGCAACAACAGCTACGCCAACCTGGTACTTGCATATTGGGAGCAGAGAGATTCTTCAAGGGAATGATTTTTTCACAATATATTGTATATTACAAACCTGTTGATGATTTTTTTTGTTATGGGGTGGTACTAGGGTGCTGTTTGGTGAGTTTTTTGTACAATTGCAGAGTACCACTGACTTTTTGAAGTTTTGTTGTAATTCTTCTTTTGAGTTGACAGATTTATTGGATATTACTGTGAGGTGGTGGTGCTGTGGTAGCGTTGTCGCCTCACAGTAAGACGCTGTCCGGTTCGATTCTCAGCTAGAGCGTCTTCTGCGTAGAGACATGCGTAACTCGGCACATAAAAATCAACTACCAATCATTAGCGGACCAGAGTTTTCGCTGTGGTGACCCCTAACCGGGAAAAGCCGAAAGAAACATCACCACCACCACTGTGAATAGGGACACCCTGGGCAGGTTTAAGACTGAAATATATTAAAAAAACAACTTGTAAGAACAATTTATTACTACATAAAAGTAGTATGTACCCTAGACATATTTCTAAGAATGTGCTCAGAGGATAGTTCCTTAGAGTCATGCGTCTGCACACTGGCAATTAATCTTTGGATAATTTTGTTAAAGATTTGAAGGAAGAGTTTTTACAGAGAGGTTATACTGCTAAAGATATTGATTCTTGCATCTCGACTGTGAGATCAGAGAGAGGTAGTAAGGCCAGACCATATTTTTCTGACCTATGCCCTGCTGTGGATGAAGAGCAGGCTAGATGTAATAATAGAGAAGTGAGATGTGTGTTTACATACTTGAATAATATCAATTGTTTTCGCGCTGTAGTCAGGAAGAATTGGGGGATTTTACAAAGTTGTCCAGAACTTTTGGATATTTTAGGGGACATCCTTACATTTTGTTTTCATTACGATTTGTCTCTCAAGAGACAACTTTGTTATAAGAATGCTGGTTTGAAAAGGGATTTTTAAATGTCACATCATAGAAGTACTTTCTCATGCAGGAACTGCAAAACCTGCAAGCACATTTCCTCCTAACAGGTGTTTAGGAATCCGATTTTGAATCATACTATTGATTGTCAATTTTATGTGGATTTTAAAACCATGTATATAGTTTATTAGGGCTTTTGTGAATGTTGTTATGCTTTTTATATCGGAAAAAAAACAACAGATGTCTCCAGGATAGGATCCTTGAGCATATGAATGACATTAAACATGAAAAGAGTAGTAGTGCTCTTGCCTCACACGCACCTGCTTTTGGTCAAGAACATAAATGTAAATGTTTTATTTTAGAGGTAATTCAACAGGGCTTGAGAGGGGGCAACCTTAGGAATATAACAGAATCAAAAGAGCAGAAATGGATACTTGAATTACGGTCTTATAGACCCCATGGTCTTAATGATAAGGTATTGCTTAAACCAGCTTTAAAAGGATGTCCCCTCCCTCACTAAAACACTTGGAATAGTTTGGTTGTAAAATTGTGGTACACACATTTTAGGGTAACTATTTATATAGTTGAGAATGTTATTTTTTATAACTTGTTTATAAGTATATTTTTTTTGTTATTATTATTTTTTGTCGAGTAGTATTCTGTTCTGATCAATGTTTAACTGATCACAGTTGTGATCTGCAATTTCCTTATTTAGTTATGGTGATGTCATCAGTTGCAGCACCGTTAATGAAAGTTCTGTTTGATTAGAAACAAGAGGCAGAGCATTTAGCAACTTTCAGCATTGTTAGTTTTGAAATGCTTTTGTACTTCATTACTTTTAGTTGACTATGTATTTTATAAAAAGTTTATTATTACTTGTTTTTAATTAAAACCTTCATAGGACTATTAAGCATGTTAGTCCATATTTGTAAGCTCTTATTTTGAATGTTGCTTCAATTGATTAATCTATTGCACAGTATAGGAGGGTTTTTGTCTTTAAATAGTTGTCATGTTGGTTTTAGTTTGGTCTGATGAAGCAGTTCTAAAACTGTGGAAGTGCTTACCCTTGTTCGTATTAAAGCTTTTGAATTAAATAATGATGGTTTTGTTACATTTTTATTTTATTCTGTTGCGTTAATTGCTGGATTTTTTTTTTGCTGTCTACATTTTGTAGAGTTAGCAGAAACCAGCAACACTCTTTTTCTCAAGTTACTTGGTCACTAAACTTTGTCAGATGCCTCAGGCATAGAGGTTCAAATTTTAAACAATCTAGCCCTGTAGCCAATCAAAGGCACAATAAGACTTACACCAGCAATTCTCAGCTCAGAAGGGCATAGTCTATCCTCTGTTGCCACAAGAGTATAGAACATAATGCTTTCTAATGTAAAATAACTAGAATAACAGGCACAATAAGCCTTCAGCTAGCAATTCCCAATTCAGAAGGGTATAATCTACCTATCCTGCCACAAGAGTGTAGACCCCACACCTTCCTAATGTAAGATAACTAGCTTGGAGTTCAATTGCTTAAATCAGACCTAAGAGACTTAAAATAGTTAAAATGTAATTGGGATATTAAAAAGCAGGAAAAAATGCAGCAGATTAAATGCAACTAACACATTATGTAGCTTTTTGCTGTGTGTTCTTAAAGAGGAATAAGCACATATACAGTAACTAAATAAAGTGTAATTATTATTATTATTATTATTATTATCATTATTATTATTTTAGTAAGTGGGAAGGTAGGAAACAGAAAATAATTCAAGTTTAAGAGGCTAAGGCGAGGCTAAGGGGAGGCCTACTCAGATGATCTCCCAGTGCTCAGTAGAATGAGCTGATAAGATGAGACTGAGAAGCATGTCCACAGTCAGATTTATAGTAGGGGTGGGCAACTTAAAACCCACCAATTTTAAAAGCACAACAGGAATAGGGAAGGTGGATGGGAAAAAATCAAATGCAGACAGAGATTAGCAATACTTAGGCAGAGAACAAGTCATGCAGCACTACAGCTAAAGATGCCACTAAATATTTGCAGTTAAATGAGGAATGCTATTTCTCAGCTCATCCCACTAACTGGCTGGATTATATTTACTGTTTGCAAAAGAATTGTTTTCTAATTGACCCTAGCCAAGACCTCTTAAAACTCCAAAAAGAACAAAACACTAAAACAAAATGCAATATAAGAGTAAAGATAAAAAATGGAAGTAATCAAACCTTAAATGAATAACTCCAGTCCAAAATCAAATGCTGACAGTCAGCAACAATATTTAGGCAGAGAACAGCAAGTCACACAGCACTACACTATAGATGCCACTAAAATACCTATAACTTCAAACTAAAAAAATAAGCGTTTAATGAAATGTGATAGTTATTCTGAAATGTGAATAATTAATATTATCATGCATCTTCACTGTAGGTGCACTGCATATTGCAGTCTTTTTTTCCCATCTTTAAAAACTACAAAGTGAATCCTCAGTAGAATGATGCATATAATATCAACTTGAGTAGTAAACTGACGAATTGTTAATAGGACTTCTCAGCTGTTGCTTATTTTCAGGGATGTGCCTAATTGTGACTCAAATGTCAGCTCTGTCCCTCTTAAGACCACCTAAAACTGGTGACTTTTAGAGGAAATGCAGTGAATTACACTTAATAAATAATAGCAATGATTAAAGTTATAGAATTCTTTTCATTTAGAAAATGTATGTTAATTCACATTCTCTTATTCTATCAATGTCACAAGTTGATAGTATTGATCTGTTAAAAGTTTCTCTGCTTGTCCTTATTTTTTTCTGGATTTGTCCCTGATTCTTTGAAACTCCATCTGTCTCTGATTTAAAAAAGCTTGAAAAAGCCCTGCATGGATTTATTAAGTACAGAGCTTGTGTAATGAAGCTTACTGATTTCTATGATTATGGTACAAGGCAAAAGATGCTCCCCGGGATTCATGAAAGGTAAAACTCCATGCAGGAACAGTGTAACAGCTCCTGCACAGAGTTTGGCCATCGAGCGATTCAACAAACAGCTGATCCAATGTGCACGAGCCTGTCATCACTGTTCCTGCATGGAAGACCATGCTGCATGATAATCACCTGATTTGCTGGTGGAAACCATGCAAATGAGGTGAATTAGTGATTCAGGAAGCTGTCAGGCCTCCATGCAGGACCAGTGTCAGTGCAGAAATGTGTTGGGAAGAATAAATGTTTATTTTTTTTATAAAATATTTTTTTTGTGGCTAATCTTGGCTGTTTAAGCTATGCAGTGGTGCACAAACACGATAGTGCCAAAAATAAAAAAAAATGTGAAAACCCAAGTTTAAAGAAAATCTGCATTTTGTCATTATAGTCTATGGCATGCAGAATCAAAACAATACCAGGGGACAGTGGTTGTCAAGGGGAAAGGCTCCATGTCAGTGCAGTATATATGGGCAAAGGCAGTGGGGTATGCAAATGAGGGGAAATTTACTGAATCACAAAATATTCTAAGTCCAAAACCTGCACCTAACTGTGTAGATACTAGAACAGGATCGTGTAGACAGGAGGAGCAACTAACATGAAAAGGGGGTGTGTCATGCTTAGTCTGAGTACATTGGAGCACTGTTGCCTGGGTTTGTGCTTAGCTAAGCCCGGCTAAGCAAGAGGGTGTGTCTGAGGCTATAATATCTGTGATGGATCCACACAGTCTACCTGGTTTTTGTTATGCCTCGAGCCACATACCACTGTGTATGTTTGATTATCTACCTCACTATATGCTGCTAATCACTATATGCTGCTAATATTGTAACAATACAATATGCTTAAGAGCAGGCTTTGCTCACTGATTACTGGTATGACTGAACTTTTGTTGACCTGTATCAGCTTAGAAGATATTTACCAGAATATGGGGGATTCCAATGAGGAACTATATCACAAGTTTGTGAGCTAACTCTTCTTTAGAAAAGAGAAGTAAGGCATAAGACCAGACATTATGAGACTTGTTTACAACTTAGGAAATGATCTGTAATTTTCTAAATATTCCATCAACTCATGATAAGCTTGTGATCAATATGTCATAAGTTGAACCTATTGACCTTATTGTTTGTTCAAGACTATAAAAAGCTCAAAGGCTAAAATTGAAATCATCATCATCCGGATTTGATCACAGCATCAGCCTGAACTGAGCATAGAGCCATTTTGCCAGTGTCGGCCCTGCCTTGACTGAACAGATAGCTGCACTAAATAGGATTGAAGTCTCCCTATCAGTGGCAAAGATGATTTTGTGTACGCATATGCTTGTAAGTACATGATTTATTAGTTTTTTTCTGTTTATCTAGTGAGTTTGTGTTTAATAAATTGTTAAGTTTGAGCCTTGGTGTCTTGTGTCATTTCTAATTCTGTATTAGCCTCAGACTTTAAAGTAATAGACTAGTTCATTTTGGCACAGCGAGCAGGGTCTGAGGTTTGCAGTAGAAATGTCACAACAACCAATGTTTTTTCCTTTAAAACATATAGGCATAGGCAAGAAGGATATTGTGTCAGGTACCCCAAATAAGGTGGGTATTGGTACTATGATGCCAGCATTGTTTGGGAAATGGGATCCTCTTGCTAAGGTATTAAGTCAAGTTTCACCCCCTCCTTCCCCAAAACATTTGCAAGAAAGACCTAAGGCAGACCCTGATAGTCTAGCTAAGGCCCTAACATTGCTAAAATTGGATGATAAGGGAAAAAAGGTGAAGGAAGGGGTGGGAGCAGCCAGATGGCTGTTCTTTGAGGCAATTCAGGAATTAGATAAAGATGTATAGAAACTAAAAGAAAAAGTCCTAGAGTTAGAAGAGCAATGTAAAGAACACACGCATACACACAGATTGGATAAGGATGCCTTGGAGAAGGCAGATATGACACTTGCTAAAGTAGGAGAGGAAGCTGAACACTGGAAATCTAATTCAGTAACTCTAGCTACTTGAATAATTCAACAGCATAGACAACAAAATGGGAGAAAAGTACACCACCCGCCCTAAAGGCCCCGGGTTGGTGCTTTGATGTGTAAGGCAGATTTTGACCCCAAGAAGTGGGAAGGTGATCTCCCCTCAACTGATGAGGGTGATAGTGATTTTGAAATAGTAAATTCACCATCAGTGGAGGCACATCCAGTTACTGAGAGAAAGGGACAGTATACTGGGGGGGGGCAGCGCCACAACAATGGGTTGAGGTGCGCGGAGCTATATCCAAGCTGAATTATTAAATATAATCCAAATCTATAAGCAAAAGCTGGGGAAACTGTTTTAGCATGGTTTCTTCAGGTTTGGGACACAGGGGGAGAAGCAGTGTCTCTAAATGCTGAAGAGATGCGCCAATGTGCATGTTTGGTGTTCCACCCACGTTTAAAGCAAATAGTAAACAATGTGAACCATGATGATCCCCAGGTGAATACACTGGTGGTGTGGTTGGCCATGGCTTTCCAAACTGCTTGGCCTGATGCTACAGCAGTAGCCGATGAACATAAGCCTTAAAAAACAATAGCAGAGGCAATACAGCAGTTAAGAGAAATGGCTATGTTGGCTGCCATTTATTCATTGGAATTAAAAAATGGGGCAGTAATGCTTCCAAAAGGACCAAATGCACAAATAACGACCAGCAATATGAGAAGTAAATTGATCAGAAATGCACCACAGTGGTGAAAAGGGCAGTTGATGGCAGTCCTAGCAGGCTGTGTAGGTCAGCAGGTATGGGATGTAATAGTCACTCTAAATCAAATGGCAGAATTAGTGGAAGAAAAAGAACAGAAAAGAACTAGAAAAGCAAATGAAGAGAACCCAAAGGATAAATCTGGTGAAAAGGTCAAAAGAAAGCAAATGTTTCTGTATCTATTAAGGTGTGAGGTAGAAGTTGCAGAAATAGATGGGATAGCTACCGAGGAATTATATAAAAAATGGAAACAAAAACAAAAAGAGAAAGGCTCAAACTCTATAGGCAAAAAGCAAACCCCTACAAAAAGTCCAACTAGAAGTACCACTGAAGGGAAGGTAGGGTGGAATTAATTATATCCTGACATCCCTACTAATGAGGAGCTAGCACAGTGGCAAAAGGGAGAATTCAGTGATGAGAGAGATTGGGGAAAACAGGAATGGAGAACCTGGTTGAAAAAACAGAGACAAATTGACTAGTAGGCAGGTCCCCAGTAGCTAAGGGTACGGTAAGAGCAACTACACCTGGGGACCGACGCCCTTACATACCTCTTGCCATTTTTTGGAGGGGAGGGACACAACATGTAATGGCTCTGGTAGACACAGGATCAGAAATAACCATTTTTGCAGGCAAGCACCATAAATTTCGTGGACAATATGTAGAAATTTATGGTTATGGGGGCAAAAACACTAGGTACCAAAACTAAGGTTAAGATAGCTTTCGGGGATGGTGTTCCTATTTTTATTGAAGCAGTAATAGCACCAGTACTTTTAGGAATAGATGTGTTAAAAGGAAGAATTTTGGAAACCACTGTAGGGCCATTTAGGTTTGGAGTGTGGCATTGTTCAGTCAATGTAATCAAGGCTGTAGTCCGAGGCAATGCTAAGTGGGAACCACTTTATATTCCCACACCTAAAACAATAGTAAACATCAAACAGTATCGTATCCTAGGCGGGCACGCCGAGATCACTGAATAGATCCAAGAACTGCTTTGGGTTGGCATACTTGAGCCAACTGCGAGTCCATTCAACAGTCTGGTGTGGCCGGTAAAAAACCTGATGGGTCATGGTGGATGACCACAGATTTTCAAAGTTTGAACAAAGGTGGTCCCACCTTTAGCGGCAGCTGTTCCAGATATTGTTACGATCGTGGAAAGATTGTCTTCATCTGCTGGGCCTTATCATGCAGTTTTGGACTTAGCAAATGCTTTCTTCTCCATTCCAATAGCAGAAGAAAGCAGATCCCAATTTTCTTTTACTTGGGAGGGGAGGCAGTACACCTTCCAAGTGTTACCACAGGGATATCTACACAGCCCTACCCTGTGTCATGGACTGGTGGCTAGAGATCTAGCCAAGTTACATCTGGACAAAGTGACTGTTTTTAATTACATTGATGACATAATGATTACTGGAAAAAAGTCTGATGTAGATATCGCATTAAAAACTAATTCAGCACCTTCAGAACAGAGGGTGGGCTATAAATGAAAATAAAACACAACAAGGGACATCAGTAAAATTTCTTGGTATGATTTGGAATGGAGTGAAAAGAGAAATACCTGCAGCAGCACTAGACAGCATTCAAAAAATTGCAGTCCCAAAAACGAAAGAGCAGGCACAGGCCTTCTTGGGAGCAATGGGCTTTTGGAGGGTGTTTGTACCTCACCTTGGACTGATTTTATGGCCCATTCACTATGTAACAATGAAAATGTGTGACTTTCAATGGGGTCCCAAGCAGCAAACGGCTTTTGAAAAAGCAAAAAAGGCCCTACAGCAGAGCGTGGGGCTGGGCCCAATTGATCCACAGCAACCCTTTATTCTGGAAGTAATTGTTGCCAATAATGTTATGTCTTGGGGACTGTGGCAAAAGGATGACACTGGGAAAAGGAGACCATTGGGATTTTGGTCCAAATCCTTAACTGGAGCGCAGGTGAGATATAGCCCCCTTGAGCAACATGTGCTGGCAGTGTACACAGCATTGATTCATGTGGAAGGAATAACTAAACAACAAACAGTGACAGTTAAGATAGACTACCCAATCCAGGGGTGGTTACGAAATAATAATTTAATGAATACTCTAATAGCACAATCTTCGACTGTACAAAAATAAAAGTGGTATTTACAGGAAAGGGCCAACATTGTACCTGGAGTATCTCAAGTACAACAACAGTTGGCTGGACTGGTAATTTTGGATGATGCTGATGCAATAGAACAGCAGCGACATGAGCTTCCGAAGTCGCCAATCACTGAAGCGTCACCATTTGATAATTTAGATGCAAAAAACAGAAACACGCATGGTTTACTGATGGTTCTGCTAAAATTGGATCAAATGGCAGGACCTGGACTGTGGTGGTTTATTGCCCACGAACAGAAACCGTTCAGGCAGAATTACGAGCTGTTGCCCTAGTCATTGATAGTTTATCACCTGGAGATGAGGCATACATCTATACTGCAGCTGGGCAGTTTTTAAAAGACTGGCAACCTGGTTACCTGCCTGGCAACAACAGAATTGGAAGATCCATGGCAGACCTCTGTGGGGAGGCTCTGAAGATTGGCAAAAGATTTGGGAAAAAGCTCAATAATGCAAAATCAGTGTTGGACATGTAGATGCCCATGCATCACTTGTGACAAATGAAAGAAGGCATAACCAGCAGGTAGACAAGATGACTGCAGTACGTGTTTCTGAAGAGAAAATTGAAGGTGCTAGTATGGCAAGATGGGCCCATGATTGGAGTAGGCACTTGGGAAGAGATGCAACAATAGAATAGGCACAAAGGCACGACATGCAGTTGAATAAGGAAATAACTACAGATGTTATAAAGCAGTGTGAAATCTGCCAAAGAAATAAACGAAAGCAACTGCAGACAAAAGCATGTGGACACATTCAACGAGACAGTCATTCAGCACAAATCTGGCAAATAGACTTTATTGGTCCTTTACCACTGGATCAAAATCAGCAATATTCCCTAACGATGGTGGACACATTCAGGATTACTAATGGTGTCTCCATGCAAAAAGGCAAACCAACAAGCAGTGTTAAAAGGATTGAATAAATTATGTGTGACATATGGGATTCCCAGTGAAATCCAAAGTGACCAAGACAGTCACTTTACCGGAGCAGAAGTTCAAGACTGGGTGAAGAAAAATGGAGTTCGATGGGTGCTGCATATCCCATATCATTCTCAAGCTGCTGGTTTGATTGAAAGGTATAATGGGCTCCTTAAAGAACAAATCCAAAAGAATACAAGTGATGAAACATTATGAGGCTGGGCAAAGGTAATGAATCAGCTGAATAATAGGCCTCAAAAGCATCAAGTAACCCCTTTGCAAATGCATATGGATGTTGTATTTTGAAATTCGAAAAGCTGAACCCAAATGCCATATACCCTCTTTTGACAAATGCTGATCAAACCCGGTTCTGGCTATGCGCATTGACTGAACAAAGAGTGCCAGCACAAAATATAGTATTAGTTGAGACAGGTTGGAAACTCTATCTCCCAAAAAATTGGCACTGGGGGTAAAAAGGACTATTAGGGGAAAATTGGGAGGTTTTTACATTATGGGAGCCAGAATGGGAAGTGATAGTAAAGGCTATCAATTTAGATAACAAGACACAGATAATTCAAAAAGGACAATCTTTAGTAGAAATTTGTTTGCATCAAGATGCTGTTATTTTGCTACAAGACTGTGATACTAAACCAAGCAAATAGCTAGGAATGAGAGTTTTAGTGACCACACCCAATCAGCCAAATAAACATGGAACTGTAATTTGTGATGGACCTGGTGATACTGTTTTAGTATTACTTGATTCTGCTAAACAACCATTGTACTTTCCTCTCCATAGATTATTGCCACTGTTTTGGAAGGTGCCAACCTTTTCCGATGACAACACTTAGATGGGCCATATGACTATCTTGATCCTATCCCTCTATTTGATGAGGAAGATGTTGCAAATCTAACGGCAGACTGTGACTTTTACTGGAAATTGGGGGATGATCTATATGCAGTGACACCGAAACCTGCCTTAACTTGGAGCATCACTCAGACGGAGAACATCACAACTGTATGTAGACTAAACTGTGATAGACATCCTGAAAAGTGTGCTTCCAACCCTTTTGGAAGTTTATACCAAAAGCTAAATGAGTCGGAATTTCCACTGGCCAAGTCTCCATTAGATTCCTCCTGCATAGCTGAATTTCAAAGGGAAAATGACACCGCAGAAACCCTATCTCTAAGTTTGGAGATATATGCCATGGACAATAGTTCAACTGTATTTGATGGTTTGGGACATGTGGTAAGGTATACAAGAGGATGTAAGACTGTGAGTAGTGCTAGAGTTATACAATGTATTAAAATGATAATTAACATGACAGCAGTTGATATTACTACCAGGTATCCACATTGTAAAATTGTAAAATTAAAACCAGTTAATTCCATGCATATCAAATATAGACATTACAAATATAAAAGGAATAAACGTGATGTTACAGGTATTCTTGGTACTGCACTAGGTGCAGTCGGAACAGGGACTGGATTCTTAAACAGTGTAGATATAGATACCCTACGTAGCAAATTAGGCCGTTTGGGTACTGACCTAAATATGGCCTTTAAGCTACTAGCAAATCATGATCCCGAACTGGGACAAAGAACAGTAGACAGTATTTTAGCTCAAACTGTCATGTGGAGGTGGATTGAAGATGCTAATACATATACAGAACAGATTTTAAATGACAACAGAAGTAAATCAAACCTTTTGTATTCTCTCTCAGTTGGCTGCTAATCAACAGTATTTGCAATTTACTCAAACTTGGGGGCTAAAAAGCCAGCCCATTGTCAAAGGGAACTGCAACTATATCATTGGTTAAAGCCAATAGACTTTGCATGTGAAAATAACTCTTGTATACTGATTTTTGACTATCTTGCTAGTAAAAAAGGAACAAAGCAGGTCTGTCCATTTGTTACATTGCCCTTGCAAATTGGAAATAATTGGTGGGTACCTCAAATTGAGTCTACTTTGATTGATTATAATGATGTACCCATTGATTTGGCAGGTTGTGAGGCTGGCCCCAGGGGTGGGTATGCATGATGGTGAAAAGAAAACCTCACCCATGCTTACGTAATGGAACTGGGGAATGCACTTGGCACAGGTATATAGTAAATGGTATGGACATCTACCAACTAAATGATACTACAGTTTGTGTAATATCCTCCTGTAAATTAGCCTGGAGTGATGGGATAATCACAAACAGTGGAGCATACTGTAAAAGTAATATCCATGCAATTATTGATTTTTGTACTGGAGAACTTATTAGATTTACTAGATGGATGGACATCACATTTAATGCCAGCATTGAACCATTACACACGTTTAGATGACCATCTCTAGTCCACCCGGACTGTCAACAAATTAAGCAGAAAGGACAAATAGTGTTGCAACTATTAAATAAAACACTAAATGATGCGCATCAAACAGTGATTACAATTATTAAAGATAAAGGTACCATTGTAAAAATTGCAAATGAAATACAGAATATAACTGTTTCGCACTGGTATGATATTTTTATGTGGTCATCTAAGGCTTCAGTGTGGTTTCATTTGTCGTTGCATCCCTTACTATTGACCACAATAGTGTCAGTGTTATTTTGCTTAGTGTCATGCTGCATTTACTGTAAAGTAATGAGAAGATACAAATGAATGTTGTCAATTTTAACTCTCATAAGGGATACACAGTGTACGTTGCTCGATGCAAGGGGTGGTCTGTGATGGATCCACACAATCTACCTGGTTTTTGTTATGCATCGAGCCACATACCACTGTGTATGTTTGATTATCTACCTCACTATATGCTGCTAATCACTATATGCTGCTAATATTGTAACAATGCAATATGCTTAAGAGCAGGCTTTGCTCACTGATTACTGGTATGACTGAACTTTTGTTGACCTGTATCAGCTTAGAAGATGTTTACCAGAATATGGGGAATTCCAATGAGGAACTATATCACAAGTTTTGTGAGCTAACTGTTCTTTAGAAAAGGGAAGTAAGGCATAAGACCAGACATTATGAGACTTGTTTACAACTTAGGAAATGATCTGTAATTTTCTAAAATATTCCATCAACTCATGATAAGCTTGTGATCAATATGTCATAAGTTGAACCTATTGACCTTATTGTTTGTTCAAGACTATAAAAAGCTCAAAGGCTAAAATGGAAATCATCATCATCTGGATTTGATCACAGCATCAGCCTGAACTGAGCATAGAGCCATTTTGCCAGTGTCGGCCCTGCCTTGACTGAACAGATAGCTGCACTGAATAGGATTGAAGTCTCCCTATCAGTGGCAAAGATGATTTTGTTTATGCATATGCTTGTAAGTATATGATTTATTAGTTTTTTTCTGTTTATCTAGTGAGTTTTTGTTTAATAAATTGTTAAGTTTGAGCCTTGGTGTCTTGTGTCATTTCTAATTCTGTATTAGCCTCAGACTTTAAAGTAACAGACTAGTTCAAATATCTCACACCATAAAATGAAAAGCATGTTCGCATCCAGGAAGGGACATTTCTGCTAAAACATGTTTAACTTAGCTAAATGAGTGTGCACAGCTCACACTGAAACTTAAAAAAAAAAACAACCAAACAAAAAAAAAATCAGCACTGTGTATATGTAAACAAAGGGGTGGTGTCTGAGGCTGTATAGCTTGTTTACCTTGCCTAAACAGGTGTGCATGGCATGCACCAGGATTTAAACCACAAAAATAAAAAAAAATATATAGGAAATGTCAAGTGGAACAAGAAAAAAAAGGGAAATAGCAGAATAGAGGCACTCAAATACATGTAACAGAGCTGGCAGGTGGAATGTATCATACTCAGCCAATCCAACAGTCAGCATCTGCAACACACCACTATAAACTATGCAAACACCTTTCAGTCTGTTTTTTTTCCACAAACTCTACTCTACCAGTGTACACAGATGGATAAATTTTACCTGATAAAACTAGCAAAATGATAGGGGCTGCTGTCACTCTCATACATCAGTATGTGCAAGAGTTTGAGGGTGGTGAATAGGACAATGCTGACAACTGCTCCAGACTTATGCGTAGGAGGAGGACTGTTCAGGCCCAGGGTAAATTACCAGGGGCTACATGATCTGTAGATAGTAGGGTGCTACAGGGTGGATAAGGACATACTGCAGCAAATTGTGGTGCTGTGCCGGCCTCACCTCACATCCACAACAAACAGAGGGCAACCCATCCCAGTGGATACCAAGGTATGTGTGGTCTAAGAATACTAGCTACAGGTACTTTCTAAAGACCAACTGGGGATATCATGGGGGTCTCATAGGCACTGCGTCCAGGATACTTCACCAGTTCCTGGATGCCATGTGACCACATGCCAAGGAGCACATTAAATTCCCCACCACCCGTGAGGAGAGGACCTGCAATATGTGCCTCTTCCACCATGTAGCAGACTCCCCAGAGGTACTGGGTGCCATAGACTGCACAGACATCCACATCAAAGCACCACCTGGTGACCAGGGTAGGGTCTACATAAACCATAAGGGGTTCCACTCCATCAACTGGCAGGTTGTGTGCGATTCCCAGGGCATTATCATGAATGTGTGTGCTGACTGCCCTGAAGCTATTATGACTCCAACATCTGGCATTCCTCACAGCTGTATCAGTGGTTTGCCAAGGGGGACATCCCTTATGGCCATTTAGTGGGGGATGCTGTTTATGCACTGGAGCCATGGAAGATGACACCCATCAGAAATGTACACACACCTACACAAGGACGCCATAATGAGGCACATACACAAACCAGGATCATTATACAGCGTAAGTTTGGGATGCTCAAGTCATGGTTCCGCTGCATTGACATATCCAGTGGAGCCTTGCAGTACTCTCCAGCTTCACAATATGATCCTGCAGAAACAGCTGCAGCAGGAACAAAATGTGGAAAGGCCACACAGCTTCCCCACCATTGCCAAGGCCTCTACAGGCACAGAGGAACTTGGATGAGGAACATCCTGAACCTGCCACTGTAGGCAGATGGAGGTGTGCCAAGTATGCCCCGGCCTTGACAAAGGGGCAACGCATAGCACATACACCGACACTGTAGGACCCCAGGGACTGATCTCTCTCTCTCTCTGACTCACACACACAGTAAAATGGATGCCAAACATCACACCACCTATACCTGACCATGTATAGGCAGCGTATTGTGTGCATCCGACATAGTCAGCCCTCAAGCACCACTCTCACAATGGCTGCAGGCACAAGGTAAGCCAGTCTTTGTAACAAATTAAAATAATGGGGTGGAATATTCTGATAGCATATCTATGGTATTGATCAAGCATGTATGGGAATGGGGTGGCTTACTGGGATAGCAGCAGACAACTGACAGCTCTGTAGGACAGCAGGATGTATATCCCCAGTACTTCCCTACCCACACCATGCAGTATTACCCTAGTTGACAAATACCACTGCAGTATATGTGGTGAACCAAATAACTGGGGGGGGGTCATAGGTCACATGCATGGATGTCAAAGTGGGGGTCCCATATCCACCACCAACCTCACACATGAGATCAGCTGTAAACAACCATACAGAAATGCTTGGCAAAAGCCCCCACATGGCAACATCCATGAAATCCCCACCCACAGACTTTTTCACAGTGATATCACAGCAGGTCTGGAAGTAGTAGTATGGCTTTGAAAGGTAAGAAGTCTGAAACTACAAATGTCTATGCCAGAACAATCTGACCTGTGTTTGATACTGTTATGCCTGTAGTCTGAAAGATAGGGCACATCACTATGCTACATGAGACCAAAATGTTAAGCAAATACCAGCACAGTCTGTGCAGATGTGTATTGTGTACATTTGTGTCACCCCCCCCCCCATAGTCCCATAGAAATGTAGTAACATGTTCCTAGACTTAAGCAGCATCCAGCTGTCACATAGACTGATGGTGCAATAGTAACAGAAAGCAATTGTCAGTGACACCTACAGTCAACTTTCTGGTGCCATCCTAGGGGTGTCTCCTGCCAGCAGCTTGGGAACATATGATCATCAGGATGCACTGCTCTGCTACAGATGGCCTGCATCTGTCACACCTGACCTACAAGCCTCTGGCAAATTCCTATGCCTCACGCACAGTGGCCTTTAGGGAGTGTCATAGGGTCCATGACACCAACATAACACAGTCCACAAAATGCAAAGAAAGGCCATGCTGACAACTGCTAGGAGCAAACCCGTCAGCCTCAGAGAGCCATAAATCAGAACAAAGCCATAATAATGGGGTGATGAAGGTCCAAAGAGTAGGACACCTGTGAAATACTGTTCTAATAATGTTATAAAGTTGATGGAACGATTTGTAGTAGTATGGAATGTGTGATGGGTATGAAGTCTGAAACTGCAATGTCAACTGTCAGTAATATCTGACTTCAACCCTGAGAAACTTGCAAAACACTTTTGCCAGAAAACCACTTTTGTTTGGGTAATGAACAAGATATATGAGTCATGGATGTGAACATTCTGTGATACCCTGTACAGTCAACAGGCATGGCTGGAAGTTTAAACATGGGAATGCACTCACTGCAGGCAGGCTTAACCCTGGAAGATGGTGACATGTCTGCACCAACAGAACCCTGGACCACAAACATGGGGAGTAACACACCCCTCACTGATCACTCATCCTATGCAACATCCTGAATCCAACATGTGGCCATCCAAGCAAAATGAGGTGGGCCATACATATCTGTGTGACAAACACACACCTCCAGGCTGGTCAGACAGTCTGACACATACAAGACCCTCCAAGTGCAGTCAACCATTGAGGAGAGGCCAATGCAAAGAACTGGTAGCTATAGGCAAACATGTCTGCCCAGGACACCCCCCCCACATACCCTGTCCCCTACAATTCTATATGGAGTCTGCCTATCACCCTGATCCTGTCTGACATATTACCCAACTGTGGACTGGAAATCAGACCAGGGCAGAACATAAATGCACAGAGATTCCACCATTGTAATATATCACCAAGATGCTGGACCATTTCCACAGCACCAGCAGTCAATTGCTTGTAGGCATACCCCTCAACAGTCTGGATAGTGCAAGAATGCATAGCATTTGACCCATAAACTTCATGTGTGCATCATCCATCCTGCATTCCTCTGGCAAATCACTGTGATTATCTGAGGAGGTTTGTCACTAGGTACTGAAACAGTACATGACAGTGTCAAATGGCATATATGACAGATGTCTGCTAAAACCAGCCCTATAACCCTTGCAACCAATGCCTTACTGAGAGAAATTGTAACAATAATTGTATGGCCCATTGTCCCCATATTTTGATAGGCTATCTCCAGATATCCTGCACCAACAGGTTGAGAGTTATGGCTGTAGCACATAGCAAACTGGACTGGAGTACAACAATCCCAGGAATGGAGTCTCACATGGACCATAGAAGGACACACTGTGCATACTCATTCACTTAGATAAATGTCAGTAGGATCTAGGAATGAACAGGTCTACCCCATCCAGTGCACTTCCCATTGTCCCACCTTAGCAGTCCTGAAGATGTCTGTCACCATAGAAATCACATTTGTTGGGCCCCCCATAAGCTCTGTGGCACGTGTGATAACTGCCTCACACTGTAGTACAAATAGCTAGTTAAGTAGGAGTTCTAATCTCAGTCCTGGCAAATGTAAAAGTGAATGTGTATGTGTGTGTTCACAACTAAAAGCTTTTGGGTCCATTCAAAGCCAGTACACTTCCCCTTTCCCTACTTTAGCAGTCCTGCAAATATCAGTCATATTAGAAGTGCCTTCCATCACACCTCAACCCCATAAGCTCTATGGCACATGCAATAACTGCATAGCATGATAATACAAATAATTAGTTAGGCTGGAGTTCTAATCTCAATACTGGCAAATGTAAAGGTGTGTGTGTGTGTGTGCGTGTGTTCACAACTAAAAGCTTTTGGGTCCATTTAAACCCAGTGCACCTCCCCTTTTCCCACTTTAGCAGTCCTGCAGATATAAGTCATCTTAGAAGTGCCTTCTATCAGCAAAAACACATCCAAGAAAAGCAAAAAAGAAACACCAAAATGAAGAATGCAGCCAACTGGATAAATCTTTACTTCTTTACTTCACTTTACTAGATTCTGGTACCTCGGCCTTCGCCTTCAATGGAATAAATTACTTTGTACAAAGCCAGTTTTTAAATACACCAGTTAATTACAGTTAATTACATAATCCAACAATTAAACAATTAATTAAATTCATTAATTAAATAATCTTTGTTAAAGAACTTTTTCTCTAGGGTCTGCAGATGCTACCCCTTTATAGAGAGGGATGACTGTAGCAGTGTGCCATTTTGGAAGGGCAAAGCCTGAAGTGAGGCTGTGACTGACCAGAGCACACAGATGTGGTGCCATATCTCCTCTTATGTCATGTAGAACACAGCCACATATATGTTGGGGTCCCATGGAAGCTGTATCCTTGCCTGTGGACAATGCAGCTCTAACCTGGTCTGCAGTAATGCTGGGTGTCTGACATTCAGCTGCCATTGTGATTGTCCCCTTGGAGGGGGAGAGAGGGGTGAAGCTGGCATTGACTGTGTTGGCAAGACTGTGGCCAATATCTGTTGTGTCAGGATAGGAATCAGCATTTGTGCAGTAACTCACAGCACTTGTGGTTATTGCTGCGGAGGTTGTTGATATGACTATCAAAGGCTTTTGTGATTGTTGTCAGTGTCTGCTGCAAATCTGTCTTCATAGCTGCCTGTAGGTGATTTCATGAAGGATCCCAAGTTGTGTTTGAGGCTAATAAGGGGGTTCACCAGTCTTGGGACACCACCATTTTCTGCAGCAGTGTCCTTCTTCTGTTGTACACTTTAGTAATGCCAGGGGACTACCACAATGGCTTCCAGTGTCTGTGTTCTGTTGGCTACGGCTAGTACCATGCATTCATATATATGTTTGTGCAGTGCATATGCATATGATGTGCCAGTCATGCAGCTATTTCCCAATGGCATGGGTGCAGTGAAGTCATCCACTACTGGTTTTATGACTGCAATGTCAGCATTGGAGAGGTTTTGCAAGGTGGTTACCTTTGTAGGGGATGTAGGTGTGATGTTGGGCTCCATGTTGATTACATCATGTTTGGATCTGACCAAGTAGGGACTGACAACTGTGGTCGAGCAACAGTCCCATATGTAAGTAATCAATACAGGTCAAGGTTGTTGCAACCTCTACAGGGGGTCAGTATGAGTTGGTCCAGGCCACTGGAACTGATGAATTCCATCAAGCTCTGGGCCAGTGTACTGGTGCTTGACTACTTTCCCCAAGTGATGGAGGGGTAGTTAAAGTCTCCTACTATGTCAGTCTTGGGTTGGACCTTCACAAATGCCATGGTGTTGAGGAATGTGCATTGACAGTCTAGGGACATAGCTGGAGACCGATAGCAGGCTATGCTGTGGACTGCACTATTCCCCAAAGTCAGTTTTGCAGGAAGTACCTCCGATGCATTATGCTGGGATCCTAGTCTGGAGCTGTGCATATCCATTATGGACATGGAGACAACACCACCTGTGGAGGTGTGGTCCATGTTTTGGTGGCGACTGCTGTGGAATGAGTCATAGCCTGTTAGTGCAGGGCTGCTGTCTGCTGCTGTGAACCACCTCTCCATTACAGCACAACTGTCAATCTCCTCCAGTCTGAGGAGTGCTTTGAGTGACTGCAACTTGACAGTTAGATGTCTACTGTTGAGCAGCATGACCCACAGATTGCATATATGTCTAGCTGTTACGGTGGTAATTTGATTTGGAACACTGCCTAATAAGGCACTATAGGGGTGGCAAGACAGGGCTGACAGATTTAGGACATCTCTGGCAAGGCATTGAGGATTGTCAATCATGTTATCCTAAGTGGAGAGATACTGGATCCCCTGAGAATGACAAATAACTTGTAAGCCAATGTTGCAGTCAATTATCTGTTGATAGTACTGCAGCATCACTCTGAGTGATGGCAGTATAATCCCCAGGGCTACTGTCACACCTGCCTAGACCACATAATCTGAGTATTCAACCATGTCTCTTGTCATGAAGCCCAGGGAGGTGTGTCTCAGGTCATTCACATCCACATGGATGATGACAGAGTGATACTTGTAGCTGTTGTGGAGTGGCCTGACTGGGAGTGCCATGTGTTGGATGCTGGCATGTGATAGACAGTTGGTTGTTACCCCCTCCATAATCAACGTAGTGAGTGAGACATCTGTGTACTGACTCACCCATGATCACTGTATTGTGCAAGTTGGTCAGCCTTAGGAGCTTAGGTTGAGGGGCACAGTGTGTAGGTGACATATGTGTCCTTTGGCATGTACTATGTCGTGGTGTCTGAGTGTGTGTCTGTCTTGCTGGTCTGTGCTGTTTGTGTCAATGTCCATTGAGTGCCTCTGAAGGTAAATGTGTGGCTTTTCAGTGTATGTCAGGGCTGTCAAAGTGGGTGTTGTGGCGAGCTATGTGGTCCACATGGTGTGGTGCAGCTGTTGATCTCATCCTCTTGGCCAGCTAGTCCAGTCTTTGCAGGAGAGTGCATATTTCCACATTTGGTGGTATAGGGGTAACTCTCACTGGTCTGAGTGTTTGGAGTTTAGATGAGAGGGTTGTCTGTGTACATGAGGCAGTTGCAACAGTGCCTCAGAATGGACAAGTGCACCAGGGTTAATGGGTGAAAGCACAGAAAACCGCACTCCAGTCATGCCAGGAGGGGTGGTCAAAAGTAGTAAGTACTGGGGCTAATTCCATGATGAACGAGTACTGCTGATGGCTCCCAGGTGTGATACATTTATTAATACAATAACCTGTTGAAGTGGAAAGCTATAATGCTATTTGAAGTGCAAGACAGAAAGAACTAGCAAGATGTACAGTAAAAGCTGAAGGCAGACTTCCTGCCACCTGTAATACTTTACCTCAGCTGTGCAGTTTTGAGCACCTTTGGCCAGTTGTAAGACCAGTAAGCTCTGTAGCACATGCAGCAACTGTATAACACTATGGTAGACATAACTAGATAGGCAGGAATTCTCCAGCCAATACTGGCAACTGTGTGTGTGTGTGTGTGTGTGTGTGTGTGTGTGTGTGTGTGTGTGTGTGTGTGTGTGTGTGTGTGTGTGTGTGTGTGAGAATCGGATACTGTGTGTCTCATACCATTACACTTCCACCACCATACTTTACTAATGCTATTGTTGTCATTCACCTTAGAAGTACCTTTGGACAAGGTGAGATTGTGTAAGCTGCGTGGTGCATCTGCTAATTGCGTAATATCATAATACTAATAACTAGATAGGCAGAGATTCTAACCTCAATACTGGCAACTGTTTGTGTGTGTGTGTGTGTGTGTGTGTGTGTGTGTGTGTATGTGTGTGTGTGTGTTTGTGTGATAATCATGTACTGTGAAGGTTATACCATTTTGAGTTGTGTACCACCATACTCATCCTAATTTAGTAATCCTGTTGATATCGTTCACATTTCAAGTACCTATGGATGAGGTGAAATTGTGTAAGCTCCATGGCATGTCTAATAACTGCGTAACACCATAGTAGACATAAATAGATAGGAGTTCTAATCTGAATACTGGTGTGTGTGTGTGTGTGTGTGTGTGTGTGTGTGTGTGTGTGTGTGTGTGATATCTTGTGTAGCTGATACCATTTTGATGTGTGTACCATACATGGCAGGTGATCACCTCCTGATGCCATTACTTTATATAGTGTGCTAATGGCATCTGCCTCACATGCAGCCTGCAAAAACATTGTACAGGCCATACCAGTCCTCTGTACAGATGTGTTTGGAACATCCAGATGTTTAGAACCTATTAGTGCTCTGTATGCCTTAACAATGCCCATGTATGTGATATAGTTGCAAGTATGCCACAGAGAGTTTACTGACACATATGGCAGCATCAGGTATCATACCTGACTGAAACAGCATACTGATACAACGTCTGCTACCCTCACACTTGTCCATGCTTGTAGATGCAAAACATGAGTCCAGACGCTTGGTTTTACAAGTAAATTGTTCATGTCATGGGTCACATTAAAGGTTGGGAAAGATGCGGACTGACATATTGTGGTCTCAATCAGTATATTTCAGAAACAAATGGCATCTTAACAGGTGTGTGTATATATTTTATATCCACTGTATAGCAGTAATGCATAACACATGTCCCTACCATAGTCTGTTTGTCCAACACATTTTGCTGGTGTATGTCCAGACATCTTGCACTGACAGGTTGTGAGCTATGCTACAGGAATGTTTCATTCTCTTCAGATAGGCCCCTGTGGTGACCACTGTGATTCAATACAATTAACCCCACCACAAGTTAACTTGCACATAAAGCAATATGGCGAATAGTTATAGTTGTGTGCATGGTAACTTGCATGCCCTCCACATGCCTAGGGTATTGCCAAAGCACAACTGAACAATTCTATACCCACAAGCTTCAGGCTGCTGTTCCATATGCAGACCAGAGTGACCTATGTAGTTGTGGGAGAGAGGTATTGTCAGCAGACTCACATGTGCCCGTGGAAAAGGATGGATGCAGCATGTCTGCACATTTACAGTACAGCACCCAGTACTATACAATTTGCCATCCTTCACCATAGATTTGCACTTTTGTGCATTAGAAATCCCCATCCCCAACTGCAATCAGAACTGGCACATGCATGAAGATACTGTACAGACGTATGTCTCATACAGTAGTCTACTAATCCCCATGGGGACCTTACCTGTACGCTCCTTGTCCATTGTGTGTGCCACCCACCTCCAGCAAGTGGGGCTTTGTATCCTGGTGTTGTACTGTGATAGGTGGCCCAAGCTTGGCAAGGAGGTCTTCATTTGTTGTCAGTGAGGGCTGCATGGCTAGGCTCCCACCTGTGGTTGTGGGGTCCCTGGCAACAGCAGCAGCCCTTTGCCAGGCATGGCATATGAGGTTGGTGGCATTATGCCACACCTGCTTGTATGTACGTGTGTGCAGGCCCACCTAATTTACCCTGTGAATAGGATTATCGCACAGGGGAGTCCTCTCTTGCAGACATTGCTGGCTTTGGCCCAACAGTACTGTGTGGTTCTGTATTATGACTTCCATTATCAGGTTGCATTCTGCTGGTGAAATGTCTCCCTCCGGTGATATGACATTGCACCTAACAGGGAAACACATCACAGGACCCCATACATTTGGCAACAGTATCTCCAGTACCTTCACAAGTACCTTGAATACTAGTATCCAACACTCACATCCATACCAGTAGCCACCACTCACAACCACAGCATACCCCTGTAATCTATCAGCACAGTATCAGTTTGCATTGCACTTCTGGTCCTGATGAGTCATATTGCCCACAGTGAGGGCAAGTTGTTTGAATAATCTATCATTCCACATTCAGATCTGTGTAAATTGATGACATTAGCCATCTTCTGTGTGGATGGTGCTGTGGCTTGGTATGACTACAGTGTGTAATGCAGCTGGGAGCACATGCCTGAGTTCATGTAGGGTGCAGACAGGGATCATATGATGTCCCACCTGCTCACTGGTGATGAGGGGAGGGGTGTGGATGCAGTACATATCCACCTATAATGATGCTGAGATGGAGGGGGGATATTTGCCCTAACCCTATCTGCATCAGGTTGCCTGTAGCTATATTGTGTGTGTATGTGATCTGATTGGCCACCATTACAGGTTGGATTGGTATGTTGCCTCCAAGATTGCAGACGTATGAGAAAATGATCTTGTGATTGTCCCTGGTGGGTGTATCCAATTTGTACTCACAGTTGGCCTTACAGTAATCCACCTGTGACCCTATATGCCTGTTTAGACAATGGCTGACTTGATGGCAGGTCCAGTTCTGCCTCTACTTTGCCCTGTACAGCCACTATAGGGACCAGGTCTGTGGTTTGTGTAATTCTGCTGTCTAGCAAAGGGGATTACTCTACGTTGGTGGAGGCAGGTATGACAAGTAAGGTATTGCTGAGTCCATACAGCTATGTATGTGCCAATCACTTGTTTGTAGTGGGCATGGCCACAAAGTCATAACACAGTTGGACACCTCTCCAATTTAGTCATAATAATCATGCTTACTGTACTAACCATGGCTGTGTCAGGGCAATGCAACAACCAATAGCTGTAGAAATGTCACTCTTTTGGGTGCACAGTAACTAAGATTACACATGTGTACAACATGTACAGCTGTTTTAACTGACATTTTGCATCTCATGTCTGCTTTCATGAGGTGGACACATACATCTACTCATACTGACATAGCTAATACCTCATGTACATGTCTGTTCTATGTCAGTATGGGACACTAGATTCAGACTCTTGCTGCACAGCCATCCCTCTCAACCTGTTACAGCAGGACATCTGTAGGATGTCATGCATACATGGGTGCAATGGGACAAAATCAGTGACAGTGTCTCAATACTACTGTAACATTCTTGAGTCATTCAATAGCACAGTAGCCTTTGCACTGACAGGCATCCCCTGGAGGATGTCCAACAGTCATATAGCAGGAAGTGAGGGGAAAGCCTAGGAGGGTGGTATTGAGGGTAAGAATTGTTAATGCTGGAAGTATGAGTGGTATAGGGACCAGACTAGCTGATATGATGGCCAGGGGATGGTTGATATTTTCTGTGTGTGCAAGAGACCACATGGAAGGGGATCATGGCTGGGTGTATGGTAGGCAGGTCACAATTGTGCTATCAAGGTGTGGAATGGAGGTGGAAGGGGGTAGGGCTTCTGCTGAAGGAACAGTATGTCAAGAGTGTTTTTGGAGAATGACATAAGAGTCTGCTAGAGTGATGTTTCTGAAGCTGTAATCTGATGATGTAATGATGACTGTTGTTACTGCATATGCTATGCAGGTTGGTTGTGTGATGGATGAGAAAAAGAAATGTGACATCAGTTGGATGACATGGTGATGACTGTACCTAAGGGTGACAGACTGGTCACTGCAGCAGATATCAATAGGCATGTTGGTGAAGAGAACAGAGGGGGTGGGGAATTGGGTATATATGGTGTTAAGAGGAGTGGAGATGGTGAGATGGTAGTGGATTTTGCAAAAAGGATGGGCATAGCTGTGGTGAATATGCACTATAACATGAGGGAGGAGCATAGGGTGACATACAAGAGTGGAGTATGATGCACACAGGTGGAATATATCCAATGTAGAATGGCCAGTTTGAAGGAGATTGAAGACTGTAAATTGGTGACAGGGGAAAGTGTATTTATACAGCAGAGAATGCTGGTATGTGAGATGATGTTGGTGAATGAGATGAGGAGGAGAGTGGGGGCAGCACCAAGGATCAAATGGTGTGAACTGGAAAAGTGTGCTTATGAGGTGGAGTTCAGGGAAGAGTTCAGACAGGCACTGGGTGGCAGTGACAATTTAACAAGTATCTGGTGAAGTGCAGCAGAACTGGTAAGAGAGACAGGTGCTTGGGGTGACATGTGGATGGAGAAAGCAGTACAAGGACACCTGTTGGTGGATGAAGGAAGTACTTTAATAGTATACAGAGACAGAGGGTATGGAATAAGGAGTGGGATTGTCAGAGAGAAGAGGAAAGTAGACAGGAGTATAAGGAGATGATGTGCATGGGAAAGAGAGGTGGCAAAGGTTGAGGATGGGCATATGAAAAATTCTATGACAGGTTGGAAACTAAGGAGGGGTGAAATGAATTGTACCGATTGGCTGGACAGATGCACTGAGCTAGGAAAGATGTGTCGCAAATAAGGGTGATAAAGGATAATGAGATATATGTACTCACAGGTGAGAAGAGTGTGTTGAGCATATGGACAGTGTACTTTGACAGGCTCTTGAATGAAGAGAATGAGACAGAGAAGGTTGGATGATGTGGGTATGGTGACTCAGGAAGTGCAATGGCTTAACAAGGAGGATGTAAGAATAGCTATGGAGAGGATGAATACTGGCAAGCCTGTTGGTCCACATTATTCACCTGTGGAAGCATGGGGTTGTTTAGGGGACATGGCAGTGGTGTGTTAGCCAGACTGTTTACTGATATCTTTGGAAGTGTGAGGTTGCATGAGGAGTGGAGAGAACATGCTTACATACAGTGTTAAGATTAAGGTTGATGTGCAGAGCTGTGATAACTACAGAGGGATGACATGGACCAGTCACTGCATGAAATTATGGGTAAGAGTAGTGGAAGCTAGGTTACGTGGGGGGTGAGGAGTACTGGTCAGCAGTATAGTTTCATGCATGGAAAGGGCACTACCAATGTGACGTTTGCTCTGAGACTGTTGCTGGTGGAATACAGGGAAGGTCAGGAGTTGCTCTGTGTCTCTCTGGACTTACAGAAAACATGTGACAGGGTGCCTAGACAGGAGATGTGGTATTGTATAATAAAGTCATAAGTGGAAGAGATATATGTAAGAGTGGTACAGGATATGTACAAGGGTGGTGTGACAGCATTGAGGCCTGCATTGGGATATATGGATGTGTTTAACTCATTACATCTGAGTGATGCCTCCAGGTGCATCTGCAGTTACCTCCTACTGCTCCTCTAGGTGTCAAATATTGCTTGTTCATATTTGCATTAATAATTCCAAAACCATGCCCTATACGAGGTATCAAAATATTTTATCTTGAAGCATACATGATGGCAAATACAATTGTATTGATATTTGACCTATGTCAATGAGTATTTGTTAGAACTGTAGGGCGATAACTTTATTTTTTAAAGACTCAAGCCACGCCCACTAGGAGTTAAAGGTGCACAATCAAAAGAGCTGTACTGGAGGGAATGAGTTAAGGTGGAGGTGGGATGACATCAGGGATCAGCTGTGAGCCCTTTCTGATCTGTAATGGTGATAGGTTGACAGAAAAGATCATACTGAGTCCCTGTTGACTATGTTGTTTGCAGATGACATTGTGATCTGTATTGAGAGTGGGGAACAGATTTTGGAGACCCTGGAGAGGTGGACATATGCTCTAGAGAGGAGAGGAATGAAGGTCAGCAACACTAGGACAGAATATCTGTGTGTGACTGAGAGGGAGGATAGCGGAATGTTGGGGATGCATGGGGTACAGTTGACAAAGGTGGATGTATTCAAATGTTTGGGATCAACATTTCAGAGTAATGAGGACTATGGAGGACAGGTGAAGAAGTGAGTACAGGCAGGATAGAGAGGGTAGAGAAGAATATCAGGAGTGATATGTGACAGATGAGTACCAGTAAATGTGATATGTAAGGTCTACAAGAGGGTAGTGAGACCACCTACGTTATATGGGTTGGAGCCAGTGGCATTGACAAAAAGGCAGGAGTCAGAGCTGCACATGGCAGAGTTACAGATGTTATAATTTGCACTGGGTGTGACATGGGTGCACAGATTTATCAATGTGTATATGACAGGCTCAAGCCATGTTGGGTGGATATGAGACAAAGTTGGAGAGGCAGCATTGCATCAGTTTTGACATGTGCTGAGAAGGGGTGCTGAGTATATTGGGAAAGGATGATAAGGATATAGCTGCCAGGTAAGTGAAAGAGAGGAAGGCCTCAGATAAGGTTTATGGATGTGGTGAAAGAGGACATGCAGGTGTTTGGTGTGAGAGAGCAGGATTCAGAGGACAGGCAGAAATGGCAACAGATGATCCACTGTGGCAATTCTGAATGGGAAAATCTGGAGGACAATGAAGGGGGATGTTGTAATGTCAGTCTTCACAGATTTGGCAAGGATTTGACAGACATAACACAACTCTATGGGTAAATGACTACAAATATGAGGCACACATATGGTCATTGTGCAGAACTCTGGACAGTTGAATGGCTGTAGCATAGACTAGATCCAGGCCTGCTGAATCTAGCTTTGTTTGTATAACTTGAGCACTAATCCAGACATTCTTTAAAGTATTCAATTGTGTTTATTACTGCTTGGTAGTAACTTGATTAAAGTGTAGCTATCATTCTAAGTCTTTTGGATTAAGCACTTGGGCTTCAGACCAGTTGTTTTACATTAGGAAGGTTTGTGGCCTGCACTGTGGTGGCAGGACAGGTAGTTTACATCCTTCTAAGTTAGGAACTGCTGACTGAGGGCTCAGTGTCTGTTATTCTAAAAGTATATTAATTCTGGTTTAAGCACTTGGGCTTCAGGCCAGTTATTTTACATTAAGAAGGTTTGTGGTCTGCACTCTTGTGGGAGGAGAGGCTGCACTCTGCCCTTCTGAGCTGGGAATTTCTGGTTAAAGGCTTATAGTGCCTGCATATTTGAACTGTTTCTTACTGAAATTGGTACACCTTGTTTGCTGTAGCATAGACTAGATCCAGGCCTGCTGAATCTAGCTTTGTTTGTATGCTTGTTGTTTGTTTGCTTGTTATTTCCCTGAAATGCTAATTCCACCTAAAATGCGGCTTTTCAGTGCTTCTGTGGATCCCTAGTGATATCTGCATTGCTTATTGTACTTATTTCCTTGTTTCACTTGAAAGAAAGTTACTGTTTGTCGTTTTTGCATTTAAGTTACCTGTAACACATTGCATTTAAGTTACCTGGCACTTGCTCACTAAAGCAATTATATAAGTCAGCACTAAAAAATTAAAAGCACTACACCCTCACAAACTCCCCTTGAGTACCTTGTTCCCCATTAGCCCTTTTTTTTTTTTCAATTATAAAGGAATTCCCAATACTATTCTAGCATGTCTAAAAGTCAGTTGTCAATCTCCTCTCCTGTCCAGCTGGTGAATCTGGGAATCTTGAGGAAATGTTACAACTGCCTCATGTACACAGACAACCCTCTCCTCCTCCCAACAAATTCCAACACATGTGAGAAATGCAACCATATAGCCATATTGGTGGCTAAGCTCTCTCAACTCAGTACTGGCGAAACCAGTCAGGAGGAGAAGGAAACCACACTCACTACAATTCCAGTCTCACATAGACCTACCACGACAGCAAACCAAACACATGAACACACAAAAACATACTCGGAGGCTCTTAATAAAAATCTGCCTAGGCAGCAGAGACCTCCAAAGCAGTCACCCAAGCAACTGCTACCCCAAAACAAAACACGTGCAACACCTAGCTCACAAAGCCAGTGTGCCGAACAGTCACAGCCCTTAAGGCTAAACAACCCACCTGATACACTTGTAATAGGTGACTCTATCGTCAGGCACACTGACGTCCCGCTCACCAGGCTGAACAAGGAGAAGGTCACGGTGAGCTGCCTGTCGGGTGCTAGGAACCACCACATAACACAAGCACTCAGGTCACTCCAAGGCAAGTACAAATATGACTTAGTCATTGTCCATGCTGGTGTGAATGACCTGAGATGTACCTCCCTGGACTACATGAAAAGAGACATAGAGGAGCTCTCTGAGCATGTAGCCCAGGCCGGTATGACCCTGACCTTGAGTAGCATCTTATCCTCACCAAGAATGATGCCAAAATATGAAGACAAGATGATCAATTTCAACAATTGGCTTACGTATTGGTGTCATTCAAAGGGGATCCAGTGCCTGTCAGCCTGGGATGACATGCTCGACAAGCCACAATACTTCACTAGGGACAACTTGCACCTGTCACCCCTGGGCTTTCGGATATTGGCAAAGGCTCTTGCTACCCCCATAGTGCTTTTTTTAGGCAAGGCTCAAAAGACAAACCCACCTCCATAGGTATCACAAGGGTTAAGAAACTAAGAGTAATGCTACTCAATGCCAGAAGTCTAAACCTCGAGATGCACGCACTCAAAACTCTCCTTAGCATGGAGAACATCGATATCTGTGCAGTAACAGAAACCTGGTTCAAGGCTCCTGAGAGCACCCCAGCACTACCAGGTTATACCTCATACCATGCTTTTCGGCCCCAAAACTTGGACCGAACCACAAAAGGAGGGGGAATATCAATATTCGTCAAAGATACCCACACCTCCAGGTTGGTGGCACAGCATGAAGCATCAGAGACTATCCATGTGCAACTAACAGTGGGTAAAACTGCCTTCCAGTTTATAGCCTGCTACAGACCACCCTCCCAAACCCAGGAACCTCACTCGGCCTTCCTGAGAACACTGGAAAATATGAAGGTCTCTCCAAACACCATTATATTGGGTGACTTCAACTACCCAAACATAGACTGGGAGCATTACTCTAGCTCCAAAACCCTAGCCCAAAGGTTCCTAGAATTTATAAACTCAAATGCTATGGAACAACTTGTTACCAGTCCTACAAGAGGGGAAAACATACTGGACCTGATCATCACCAACATGGGGACTCTATGCTCCAGACCAAAAGTGTATCCCTCATTGGTAAGATCAGACCATAAACTAATCTCACTGGATATTCACATCCCGACTCCACCCCCTGCCCTGAAAACCAAAGTGAAAAACTTCTCTAATGCAAATTTCACACTCCTCAAAACCGAGGTGGAATCCTTCAAAGCTCCCGGGCCTGTGGAAAATATGGCCCAGACTGCAGAATCCTTTATAAATGCATTCTATGAACAACTTCAGGAATGCATGGATAATGCAATCCCAAATAAAACCAAGTCCCAGTCCTCCAAAGGCAGACGTCTTGTCTGGTGGACCCCAGCCATAAACAAACTATACAATAGAAGGAGGAAGCTACTACATGATAGAGCAAAATCCCAAAAAGGGAAGGCATCTCTGATTAGTATTAGCAAAAAACTATGGGCACTCATAAAATCATCTAAGGCCAGCTTCGAGAGAAAAATTGCACAGGACACTAAGGATAATCACAAGGCTTTCTTTAGTTATGTTAGGAACCTGGGTGGGAATTCCCAGATATGCTCAGAATTAGTCCAAAATGACAAAAAATACACCGAACCCACAGACATTGCCAACATCCTAGCTGACAGGTTCAGCGCAAACTCCCCCCCTCCCAACCAAAAGGGCAAATATCTATCCCAGCAGAGTGCTGCCCCTGACATCTCAGATGCTCAGGTAAGAGCTGCCCTCTCCAAAGCAAAAAACACAGCATCAATGGGACCAGACGGTGTCCCGGGCTGCGTCCTACATGAACTCCAAGAAGAGCTAAACCCGAACATAAAACTACCGTTCAATCTCAGCCTTACTACAGGATATGTACTCAAAGAGTGGCATACAGCAACAGTGGTCCCTCTCCACAAAGGTGGTGCCTCAATGGATCCTGGAAACTATCGCCCCATAAGCCTGACTAGCTTGGTCTGCAAAGCTATGGAAAGCATCATCATGGACCTCATAAATAAAGATATTGGGGACCTACAGACACTGGATCCTACCCAGTTTGGCTTTGTTAAGGGCAGATACTGCCTCTTAAACCTGGTTGATTTCTTTGAAACAGTCACCAAGGCCATTGATGAGGGGAAGGTGGTCCACACAGCCTACCTGGACCTCGCAAAAGCCTTCAATACAATACCCCACTCGGGCATTATAGATAAGCTCACCAGCTTAAATATAAACCCCTATGTCACTAGATGGGTTGCAAACTGGCTCAAGGACAGAACCCACATGGTTAGAATTGCTGGAGCCATGTCAGACTCCAAACCAGTTACAAGTGGTGTCCCACAAGGCTCAGTCCTGGGACCCCTCTTGTTCGGTATATATTTCTCGGAGGTACAGGCCAACACGGAAGGACTGTGGCTGACCAAGTTTGCAGATGACTGCAAACTGGGCACCATAATCGACACTCCAGCCGACACAAGCATCCTCCAAAAGAGCCTCATAGAAACAGACAACTGTTGCCAGAGCCATGGCCTCAAGCTAAATGCCAAAACGTGTATAGTCATCCCCTTTGGCAAAAACAAAGTGCCCACAAATTACCACGTAGGTGGTAATTCATTAAGTACAGAAGAAGTAATTAGGGACCTGGGGACCCAAGTTGATAGCAATCTCTCATTTGACAACCACGTGGCCAAAGTGGTTAGAAAAACATTTTATATAGCCCACCTAATCATGAAGGGATTCACATCTAGATCAGGGGAGGTCATCGTGCCTCTTTACTCATCCCTCATCAGGCCCATAATTGAGTACAATGCCACTTTTGGGATGTACCTTACCAGACACCTGCAGCAACTGGAAAGACCCCAAAAGTACCTCAACAAGAGGCTCAAAGGGCTCAAATAGATGCTATATGCTGCCCGGTTAAAGAAACTCCAGCTCTACTCAGTGGCATACCACCTGCTCAGAGGCGATCTGTGCCTGATGTATAAAGCCATGTCCAACCCAGAATTAATGGACATGCTGCACCTCAGAAAATCCAAATCCCATCGAGCTATGCACTCGAGAGACTTGAACCTCAGCACTGAAATAAATAGGAAATGCTGGAGGGACAGATTCATAACCCAGAGGCTCCCTTCACTCTGGAATAAAGTCCCAGTCCAGGTTAGGCAGAGTCCCTCATTGACTCTCTTCAAGAGGAATCTTGATGAGTGGATGGGAGATCATAGGTTTACCCCGGGTATCACTTCTGTGTTACTGTTACACAGAGGCACAGTATACTAACCTCGAAAAAGGGCATAGTAAAATTAATTTAAAATGGGTGGTGAAAGCCAAACACACTCTGGCTAGACTTATAAATGCCCTAGAGCAGAATGCCTAGTATGAACCTATGCACCTATGAACCTATGAGCTCAGTATATAACATGCAGTTCACCACACACATCTGCAGCAGTACTTTGCTCTGCACATGCTCTGTATACTTGTCTTATATTTACAAGACAAGATGTGTATCATAGTTATATGCACAGGTAACATATGGATATGTACAACATCCCAGTAGCTGGCCTAGTCTCTACAGGCATAGCTACATGCTCTGGCCATCAGTGCTGCTCAGCAGTACATCAGTACAGCAAGTCTTGTTGAGACATATGCTTTCAAACTCCTATTCTCCATTATTACAGACCACCTATTGCATTCAGTTTCATGCTTACTTGCTTCACATACCTTTTTTCTTTTTTTCTGGATTTTTCACAGATATGTCCTTTTTTTCCCTCACACTACTTCAGCTTTGCACTGATGGACTGTCTATGAGAGAGGTGGTTTGAATAGATGGCAGCTTGTCTTTTGTAGGTAATGCTCATGACCATGTGATGGCCTGAGCACCAATTGGTGTTCCCCAGTTGCTGATTGCATGCAGAGCAGCTGTGTAGTTATTCCAATAGTCAATGTCATGGCAACACACTCCTATAATTGAGTACTCCATGTGGGTGTTGGCCCTTTCCCTTACCTCTGAGGAAGACACCCTGGAGGTGTGTGAGCTAATACCTCTTAGAACAAGACCTGTGGAGACAAGTCAACTAAATGATGGAAAAGATTCAAGACTTAGGGACAGAATGTGAGTTTTGCTGTTATATGTTTTG